>NC_022013.1:62644807-62653561 GCF_000317375.1 Microtus ochrogaster | reverse complement strand
CTCTAGTTTCAAGAGGCCAGACTTGCCCAGCCGGTGGGCGGCATTCTTTGTCCTTTAGGGCAGTGTTTATCTTTGGCCTTCGGGAAGTTCTGAATGGTCCTGACACAGGATTAGGTGACTGATGGCCTGTAGCACATTGTCTCCTCAGGGCCCGCGCCTTTGAAGCTCCTCCTGGTGGGAAGTGAAGAGACTATTGGCTCTGTTAAAATGCCTTGGTATTTCCTCTGTTTAACCACAGGCCACTTCCCCTCTGCTACTCTAAACCCGGCGGGGGCCACCAGCTGATTGAAAAGACACAAGCCCTGGAGTGATCCTATCCAATTGAAGCAAATATAGTCTTACTGCTGTTTATAGCCAGGGCAAAAGTCTACTAGGTGGTTTCTTGTTTTTCTCAAAATTTAGTCAGTTGACATAATTCATGCTTAAAGTCCAGAATGCATAAATGGATCTTTTTAAAATGAGGGAAACCCAAATTAGAAATTAAAATTGGGGTGTGTTTTATCTACATAGGACAAGTTAAAGTGGGTCAATCAACAGACTTTCTTAATTGTGTTTAGGAAGGGCACAGTGTCTAGTCACAGATACCGTAGTAGTCCTCAGCTACTGCGTGGCTTGCACGTGACCAGAATTCCATGGGAGAAGTTTGCAGCTTTAGTATCCTAGGGAGACACTCTAGTTCTTTTTCAAGCATTATCTTGAAGAAGGTTTAATTAATAACACAAGTCCAGAAACTAAAAATAGAACAATTTAAAAACTGTAATAAAGAGTGAAAATCAACTTTGGCTGCTAAAAAAATAATTGTAGTCCTCTCTGTAGCAGAGAGGACTGTTTTAACATTTACAACTCAATTGTTCAAAGTATCCATTGTAAAAGGCTTCCCTTTTCTTTAGTTCCTTGTTTGGAAATGTTGGGGGAAGGTGGATGTAGCTAATTAAGGCTACAGCATTTAAAAGGGTGGGGGACTTAATAGGTACCATCTGTCTTCCACAAATCACAGAGTAGATGACAGGATGAAGATGTGATGTGAACACACGTGTAATTCTCTTCTGAAACGGAAGTTGGCCTTATAAATTTTCTGACTCAGTCAATGTGTAAATGAAAACTACCTCAACCTGCATGTTTACAGTTTCCTTTATGGTGAGCCTAACGCTAAAGCGTTCTGTTGGCACCCGGCTTTACCAGAGGAGCGGGAAGAGCAATAGGGGGTGATCTTTGCAGGAAGTTGAATATGGTAGAATCATGGTGTCCCATGGTCCCTTCTACATCTGCCCTAATAGACATTAAACGTGATACTTTGCACTCAAGCTGCTACACTGCCGTTCCTAGAAAAGCCATGAAGTGTTGACTATCAGCTTTGAAAAGGGAATGGATGTTGGTAGGTAATTAAACATTGATTAAAATGTTTAAGTGGGTATTTACCTGTCCCATTAAACCAATCTCCAAATGGACCCTTTGGAAATCATGAAGGATTAGTGTTTAAATACAGCTCCCACCCTCCCCCCAGCTTAAAACTAGCAGAAGGTAGGGTGGTTCAGTAGTAGAGGTCTTGCTTGGTTTGCCCTGGGTTTGATGCTTAACACAAAAAAGTTCTTTTTTTTTTTTTTTTTTTTAAAAAAAACCTAAGAGTTTTCCCAAGGGTTCTGTTTTGTCCGTTTTGTTAGACGTTCCCTGTGTTGGTTGGAAAGTGACCCTTTACATTGTTCTGGCTGTGGCCACAGACTTCTCTTCTGAGCTTGACTCTTGTGCTGAGGAGTGAGAGGCTTGATGGGCGGAGGGGCCTTTGAGTGAAAGATGCATTTTCTTAGATGGGCCATATGGTTTAAAAACTTTGTCCCTGGGGTTTTATTCCATCCAGGTGATTTCTGGTTTCTCTCCTCCTGAACCGCACTTCCCCCACTTAATCTAAGGGAAGTGCCGTAGAATGCTGACCAAATGTGGGAGCCGTGCTCGCCCCGCTGGGGGACGGTTTATGGCCTCCTTCTGGGGTGTGCACATTTGCTCTGGGTGGGGCGCTTACACTCCTGGTTAGAATTTATAGTAACTGCTCACTATCTGCGCTCACAAAGACTTCTTTGAAGGCAAGAGATTCTTTTTTTTTTAAGCAGAGACTTAAAAACAAACAAACAAAGCAGGCGTTATTATGTTGTACCATAATGCCAGTTTCTTCTCCCAAAACAGTTACCCTCCAGGTGGGGAACAGAGGAGGAGTGGGGTCTTTTAGCAGGGCAGTATAGGGATGGGTTCTGAGCCTCTAGCAGGGAGTCTTTGTCTGGCCTTCAAGCTTTCATCCTGCTAATTCCACACAGGGAAACAGGAACCCACCTCAGCTGCTCCTCAAACTGTGCTAACCATAGTAAAAGCAAGTGTCGGAGGCTCTACTTGCAGGCCACCTTGGGAAACTCAGATCTCTTTTGGTTCCTAGCAGCTTTGATTGACATCTTGCTTTGCCTCAGTTTCCCCAGGTTCAGAGGACACTTTCTGCAGCTTCTCTGGGTGTGTATTTTACCCGTGCTTACAAAGCCTTCATTATGAAGTCCTTACATCCTCCAGATTTAGCGAGAATGCAGCCCAAGACATGCTTGCAGTCGAGGCTAGCCTGTAACTCACTAAGTAGCCTAGGTTGTCTCAAAGTTCAAGCCTCCAGCCTCCTGAGCCCTGAGATTACCACCAGGTAGTATATACCACCAAGCCTGGCTTTCTCTGTTTATTTCCCTTCTCTGTCTCTACCTGCTGCTGGCACACATTAGATTTTCCTTTCGTATTTCCTGAGCAGCTGGGTGCTCTGTAGGATGTTAAATTAGGATGATAGGGTGTCACCTGGCAAGTTGGTGTCTACTGTGGCCACTCTGAAGAAGCCACACCTAAGTTAGTAAAAAAATCCCTCTGATGTTCTCTGTTAGTTGACTTGTGTTCTCTTGATATTGACTGATGATGTAGAATGAGGTGCCGAGTGTAGCAAAAGGATTCTCTTCATTTACCCATATTCCACAAATTACGGCATTCCGGAAGGTTGGCATACTGGACAAAGGCTGGGCTACAGACTAGGTCCTCCTCCTAACCAAGGGACTTCAGCAGGGGTTGTTGTTACGGGAGAATCAATCAATCTTGTAGTGCTTGGTGCTTTTGAGAAACACTAGGACCGTTCCTGGTTCCCTGCACTAAGGATGAGAAAAAAATGTAAAACATGGCTGCTGAGCATCCGACTAAGTATTGTTGTTTTCAGGCCTTAGCTATGGCCCTTGCTCTGAATGAAAATGTTCCGTAAAAGAGATCCAGACCTCATTTTGTGACTATAGTCTGTGTTGTCCTCACCCCGTTTGTGAATGTGGCTCTTTTTTTTTTTTTTTGGGTTACAAGGTGGCTGGCCCATCAGCATCAGAGGTGTTCCTTACCTTTTGGGCTGGGGATTTTCTGGCCAGCTGTGGTAATGAGTTTTTGTGGGCTTTGGTTTTCATGCCTCACTTCCCTGTGGGAGGAACTAGATATTTCTGATCTTACCTCTGCTCATATTCAGACCCAGCCAAGCAATCAGTGACTCCCCCGGCTTTTGTGGGAGACTGTGGGAAAAGTCCTGGTTGGCTGGCTATGAATTAATGAAATCCTTAGAAGGCTTCACTAAAGATAGCCCCTGTGGTTTGGAAAAAAAAAGAAAGAAAGAAGAAGAAAGAAAGAAAAAGGCATTGCCTTTTAATTTGAGAAAGAGGTCATGGAGTTTTACCAAAATTAAGTAGGGAAAAAAAAAAACCAAGCCAACATCTGGTTGTGCTTGCCAAAGACGGCTTCAGGGTCTCAGGAGCTGTGGGTTCCCAGTGTGCACTGTGCTGTGGGACCCAGACCCCTCCGTGCAGCTCCGGCCACTCAGCCTCTCATTTCATTGTTAACCTCTTGGGTTTTGAAGTCATCGAGAGACAGGAATTCTTCTCCCCACATCTTCTCACTCGAGTGTATCTCCCATTCACTGAACTTCCTTCTTTTTTCTTAGTACACAGTTTTAAGTGCATAATTTTTCCAGTTGGCCAGGCCTAGGGTAATCCTTGCTTTTATCTTCCGTAAGAAGGATGGGTTAGGTAATGCAGGGAGTCTGGGTAGGAGGCAGGGAGGGGGGCTCTAAAGGGTCTCTAGGACATTTTAAAATTAGGAGGGATTCTGATAAGATAGAGAATGATAAATTGCTGGCGAGTTCTGGGGAAGGGGGAGGATTTGAAGGCAACCGATGACTTTGGGAAGCAGGAGCTCTAGCTGGCATGGTACCTACCACACACCTGCACTCTGGAACTACGAGAGGCAGGCAGGCAGCTCGGAAGTTCAAGGCCAGTCTGGGCTACACAAAGAAATCTTGGCAACACCAAAACAAAACCAGAACAAAAAAACAAAAGCAGAAACAATATCTTAAGTGTCTGCTGCGCGTACCAGGTGAATGAGATGCCAATTTGGGTTTTTAAAAGTCTACAAGGATTTGAATTTTTGTCTGCATTAAAGTAAAATTATTATTTCTCTGTGTAACAGCCCTGGCTGTCCTCGAACCAGATACCCTGCCTCTGCCTCGCGAGTGCTAGAATTAAAGGTGTGCCTTGCCACACTCAGTTTAAATTATTTTCCTTTTCAATGTGAATAACATTTGATAATCTGCAGACATCTTCTGCAGCCTGCTGCCCGTGACCAGGGCTCCCATGTTTGTGTTCTTTCTCCTATGTTTGGTATTCTGAAATCAAGCCTGTAGGAAGGCGGGCAGAGAAGTGAAGTAAATGCTCGTTCGCTTGTTAGCGTGAAACAGTTCCTCCACCTGGTCCATACGGTCACCTGCCAAAAGCCTTGGATTTTAGATATCAACTGTTAATAGATACTTTTTCACCCTTAAGCAAAATTTGTTTGTTTGTAAATAGAAGTAGTTACATTTAGAGATCGTTCTAGTGGGAAATAAAAGTTTGGTTTTCCATTGTCCTTTTCGTAAAAATGCAGTGTTTGGCCTCTCTTTTGGTTTTTTTGAGATGGGGTTTCTCTGAGTAATAGCTCTGAATGTTCCGGAATTCGTTTTGTAGATCAGGCTGGCCTTGAACTCACAGAGATCCGACTGCTTCTGCCTCCTGAATGCTGGGATTGTGGCATGTTCCACCACCGTCCATCTTGGGCTTCTCTTTACTTTATTGTATGTCTAGAGAAAGTGCAGGCTATCTTGGTTCTCTGGAGCAAACCCCCTCTTGGAGACTGAAGTCAGCTGCGCTCTCTGGAAGGTGGCAGCGCTCTTTCTCAAGAATGCTTTAGGCCTCCGCTGCTCACGGGCTTGCTGCCTTCAGGGACTGGGATGAGAATTTCTGTTGAGTACCTCTGTTTGGCTCTGGCACGGCTGACTGATTCCTTACACCAAAATCCAGCAGTTTCTCTGTGCTAAGCAAACACTGAACTTTATTTCCAGCAAACCCACTTAACTCAAAACGCGTGCTCACAGTCATTTCCCAGCCTGTAAGGTCTGTGCTTGTTTGTTGCCTAAGTTTTAGAGTCTTTTCAGACAGTTTCTTTAGTTTAGCTTGAATTACTATCTCTTGCCTAATTACATGGCCTTTCTTGCTTGTATTTGGCCCTCACAGACTTAAGGGCCAAGACCTGTAAAGTTAATATTGGTAATTTTTCAAAGGAAGTTAAAACGTCAAAAAGGGACAAGTTGTTATTCTTACAGGGTACCCGGGAAACGGCGGACAAAATCCCCATCTTTTATTCATAAGTCCAGGGGGACCGTGAGGGCACAGGCGAGCCTGTGTGCCTGGCATTTGTTCAGCTTTCGGGACTGGGCCTCCTCCCCTGCTGGCCATGAAATGTCTCTCCGGGATGTAATAGTGGGACATTCAGCATCCAGAGAATGGACCTCAGAGGTGCAACTTTGCTTTTCACTTTCTTTTCTGGCACCAAGTCTGTGGTCTTCTCATCGGCCTGACAGTGAAAGGCCCGAAAGCAGCGGCTGTTCGGATGCTGGCAAAGGTGGAGTACAAGCCCAGTGCTATGGCCTGGGGCTCCTGTGCTGGAACACACCAACACAAAGGCCATGTGAGGGGTGCCTCGGGAGGGTGGTAACTTAGCTTGCCTTTGCTGGGTCTAGTTTGTTCTGGTCCCAGGAGAGAGAGTTTCTGTTTCCATGGCTACACTACTGCAAGTTTGGTGGATCCAGAGTGCAGGGAGCTTTGATTTCAGAACGAACTGTTCCTGTGTAGAGGGCAGAGGGCTGAGGGCCATGCAACTGCCTGGGCTCCACATTTTCTCTAAATGAAGGAAGTCCAGGCAACATATGCTAAATCCAGACAGGAGTTGGATTCGGGCCAGTGGGTTGTGACTGGGAGCCGCTGGGAGGGATTTCTGGAGATACTTTTGTTTGTGGCAACCTGGTGGTGTTGGTGCTGAGGGGGTAGGGCCTTTATGCAGCTAAGCACCCATCCTAACAAGAAGGAGAATTATTGGGCAATGACCAGCATCCCATCTAGTGTTGGAGCTTTTCTGATTCACAGACCCTGGTGGCTCGGTAAATCCACACGTGGGGTGATTGTCACCAGACTCCCCCAGACATGCGATTAAACTCTTGTGGTCCTCCCTGAAGATAGCCTCTGAATGCAACTACTATTTTACATGCAAAAGGCGATTTTCCCCTTGCCATAATTTGATCAAAGTGGCCTAACCTGCATCTCTTGTTTTTGTTGCTCACGGATGGTCTGCGGATAACATTACATTTTTTCAGCATGAAACCCAACACTTCAAATCCCTAAAGCAGTCTCAAATTTATGGTTAATAAAAGCATTTATTGTACTGGATGTCATCTGTTATATCACTCTGGGGCTAGAAACTGGCAAGCACTGGACAGGAAATATTTTCATTTCAATCGCTTCAATCTTATGGTCTAGGGGCAAAGTGTCTGGTTTCAGGAAAGCCGCGCTGAATAGCAGGGCAGTAAATGCAGTTTTCGCTGATTAAGCAGGCATTCTGTCCCTCGCAAACAGTCTTCCCCTGGCTTCGTGGGCGAAACAAACACGTGATACTAAACGATAGTACTCCCCCCCCCCATTGCCCAGGGCTTTCACTTTGGTCATCGTAGATTTTAGTGTTTTGCAGGAACCCTGAGCAGAGCAGGCACAAAACAGGGGAGAGAAGCTGCACCGGGTTAGGGCCTCACTGTCACTCCCCCTTCCCTCCCTTTCCCTCCCTCCCTCCCTCCCTCCCTTTCTTTTAAGGTAGGGTCACCCTATGAAGCTCTGGCTGACATGGAACTCACCACGTTGATCATAGATCATGCTGGGTTGAAACTTGTAGCAGTTTCCCCTGCCTGTGCCACACCCCACCCGGAGCAGAGAAGGTGCTGACTCTTCTGAGTTCTCCTTTGAAAATGGTCGGTGCCTTGCCCTTGGGATCATGAAGTTTGGAGGAAAACATGTATTTTCATTATTACTTTAAAGGACATCTGAAGTTTGGTTGGAATTTGAGACCTGATCATCCACATCCAACAAGTGAGCCCTGGGGGTGAGGTGACTTCTAGGCAGATGACGTCTGTGGGGATGTTGTATCTAGGATCTTCCTCCTGACTGCCCTGTGTCTTTAACCTGTTATCTCCACCATTCCTCCTAGAGCAGCCTCAGAGGGTTCCCTGTTTTCCAGACGAGAATTCCTTGGCAAAAGAGCCAGGAAGGGATTAAGATGGGAGGGCAGGTGACTTGGCGAAGCCTCTGCCAGAAACAGAGCTCCAGAGTTTCCTGTCCCCAAGCAGTTGGGCTTGCTCTGTTTTCCAAGCATCCAAACTGAATGGGATTTCCCCCTGACACCCCCCTCCCCCCCACCAGATACAGTTTCTCTGTCCTGGAACTCGAACTCTCTCTGTAGACACCAGACTGGCCTTGAACTCACAGGTCCACCTGCCTCTGCCTCCTGAGTGCTGGGATTGAAAGCGTGTGCAGCCACCACCAGGCCTGAGTGGGGACTTCTAACACATGACACGCAGCAGAGTGACTGATGGGGAGGAGAGAACAGAGGGCACTTTGGACATCATCAAATCAAACTTAGATTAGCCACTTACCTCAGAGGTTCCCAACCTGGCAGAGCGCCAGAATCACCCATGGAAAATTCTGGGGTTGCTGCCCAGCCTTACCATAGACACCTGCTTACGTGAGGTTCCCCAGTTACCAGGGCTTAGTAGAGAAGGAGGGAGAGTTTGACAGCATGCAGGGGACGGTGGAGTGTTTGGCGTGCGTTTTGGGGATGAATGCCAGTGTTTATATGTATAGTTAGACTCAAGGAAACAACTTTACTGACTACAACATTTTTGTAATGTCTTGGTTAAGTTGAGGCATCGAGCACCTAGGTATCAATGAGATGGCAGAATGGTGCCCAGTACCTGGTGGTGAGACAGCTTTACTCCAACTGCAGAAATGAGACCACGCAGGTGCTAAATTCTGTGACACAATAATGTCACAGTGGAGCCTTTGGCAATGATAGGCGTGGTCGGTCTGACTTCCTTCCTTCCTTCCTTCCTTCCTTCCTTCCTTCCTTCCTTCCTTCCTTCCTTCCTTCCTTCCTTCCTTCCTTCCTTCCTGACAGAGTTTCTGGGCTGGAGAGATGGCTCAGTGCTTAAGAGCACTGGCTACTCTTCCAGAGGTCCTGGGTTCAATTCCCAGCAACCATCTGTAATGAGATCTGGTGCCCACTTCTGCCGTGCAGGCATACATGGAGGCAGAATGTTGTATACATAATAAATAAATAAATCTTTTTTTTTCTTTTTTTTTT
>NC_022013.1:62643307-62644687 GCF_000317375.1 Microtus ochrogaster | reverse complement strand
CGAACTCACAGAGATCCACCTGCCTCTGCCTCCTGAGTGCTGGGATTAAAGGCGTGCGCCACCACCGCCCGGCTAATAAATCTTTTAAAAAAAAGTTTTTCTGTAGCTTTGGAGTCTGTCCTGGAACTCACTGTGTAGGCCAGGTTGGCCTTGAACTCACAGAGAGCCTCCTGTCTCTGTCTGCCTCCTTAGTGCTGGTATTAAAGGCGTGCACCACACCGCCCAGCGGCATGGTCTTTCTTGTTGCTGCCCTGTTTTGGTGGACATAAACCATTCACTTGTAGCTACTGAGCACCTAGAATACAGTTAGCAGATTTGGGGCTTTGGGTTTTTAATTTTACTCACATTTAAACCTGGGTATGGTGGCATATACCTGGATACACCTGAGATGCCAGCATGGGGGTTGGGGGTTGTAGTGGTGGTGGTGGTTGTTAGGAGGATTAGGAGGCAATGTTTGTTTGAGTTCTATAGTGAGTTGGAACTTAGACTGGGCTATATAAGACAGTTTCTTAATAAAATTATTAAAAATTAAAAAGAAAATAAGCATGAACTATATGGCACACGTGGCTCCTTGAGTACAGTTTTCTCCTGGCGGTTGTGTGTGGCTGGAGCTGCTTCACTGGATAGCAGCCAGTGTGACGGTGTAGATCTTTGGCTCTGAGCTGGGTGCACACCGAACCCAAGGGTATTTGCTGCTTAAGGGACAATAGTGAGTCATCTCAACTACAGGGAAAACAGGAACCCAGAAGGACTTGCCTGCTGGGGTTGGTAGGTACTGAGATGTCCCGGCACTAGGCTGACCTAGGACCTGCCCAGGCAGAGAAGGTATAGTCCTGTCAGCTGAAGAAATATGCTTTTTCTTCCTCCAAAAATAGCATCATATTTGACCCAGATCAACCTTTAATTTTTCAACCTCCTTTATCTTAAGAGGTGCAGGCATTAGGGGTGGTGAGATGGTTGGTTCGTGGGAAAGGCTCTTGCCAACAAGTTTGACCTGAGTTCAGTCTCTGGGGGTTGTATGGTGAAAGGAAAGAGCCCACTCCCATAAGCTGAGTGAGAAATGTCCCCCATAGTCTCAGACATTTGAACTTTTGGTGAAGAAACTATGACACTGAAGACAGGCTTTGAGGTTAAGAACACTTTAGTTCCTCTCTCTGCTTCCTGTTTGAGGACGTGAGTGCTCAGCTTCCTGTTCCAGCTGCCATGTCTGCCGCTCACTGCCATGGTGGACTCTTGTCTCTCTGGAAAGGCGAGCCACAGTGAAACTGCTGTAAGTCACTTGGTGTTTTCTCACAGCAAGAAAGTAAACGGTAGAGTGCCTCATGCGCATGCTCCCTCTGCGATAATAACTGTGATACAGATCATGCAGAGGTGCAGAGG
>NC_022013.1:62634137-62643171 GCF_000317375.1 Microtus ochrogaster | reverse complement strand
ATAACTGTGATCCGGATCATGCAGAGGTGCAGAGGACGGGCTGCTGATTTTCCTCTGCTCCCTTTGCAGCAGTAGCATATTGGGGAAAACAGTACAGGCTGTAGTTTTTTACTTAGTTTTCCTTCGTTTTTTTTACCAGTAAAGACTCGGGAGCCAGATGCAGGGAGTGAAAACTTGCCATCTCAGAGAGGCAGAGAAAGCACCCATCTGCTTCCTTCATCTGAAACAAAAACTTCTCCAATCAGATATCCCCCCCACCACCCTCTGCGTCTACTTCTTTTGTGTTTGTCTCTTTTTTTGTCAACTGGTGGCTTGCTCCCCCTCTTGTCCTGTGGTTGATTATATTTAATCCTATTTGCAATATTCAAGCAGAAACCTTTTGGATTAAAGGTGTGTGCTAGGAGTGACCCATACCACAGCTAGAAGCAGGGTTTCCAATAAATAATACAATCTCGGGGGTCACAGTGTGATCCAATAGCCTGCTATAACATCAGGGTTCAAGGGACCCCCTGTAGTGAGTATGGCCTGGGTGGGACTGCCCTGGGTACCTCCTAGATGGAGGAGAATGTAAAAGATTTCCATGGTTACGTCCTTTCCCTGTTGGGGAAATAGATCAGCATTGGACACATAGCCTTCCTCTTGGCCTGTGTTCTGCAACTCTCTCTCCTCCTCTCCTCCTTCGTCTCTCTATGATTTATTCGTTTATTTATGTGTGTGTGTTTGCCTCTGAGTTTCTGTGCAGCTTATGCATGCAGGAGCCCCTTAGAGGCTAGAAAAGGGTGTCAGTCTCTGGAACTGATGTTATAGGTGGGTACTGGGAACCAAGCCTGGGTTCTCTGCAAAAGTGGCTAAGCGTTCTAAACCACTGAGCCATCTTTCCAGCCTCTTAAATCTATTGACCTAGGCCATGTGTGGTGGCTCATCCCTTTAATCCCACCCAGCACTTGGGAGTTGGAGGTAGAGGTTGGGGATCTATCTCTGAGTTCAGGGCCAGCCTGGCAATCGGGGCTACACAGAGAAACCCTGTGTCAAAAGAAATA
Organism: Microtus ochrogaster; assembly: GCF_000317375.1. Classification (NCBI taxonomy): domain Eukaryota; kingdom Metazoa; phylum Chordata; class Mammalia; order Rodentia; family Cricetidae; genus Microtus; species Microtus ochrogaster. The sequence goes on along the minus strand of NC_022013.1, from coordinate 62,642,131 downwards.
AAAAATAAAAATAAAGCAAACCAGCCAAACAAACAACCACCAAACCAAAAACCCTACTGATCCATTTATGGTATCTTCCACTTATTTGTTTATTAATTCAGTCACTTATTCATTTTAATTTTAAATGCATTTGTGTTTTTCCCTTCATATATGTCTGTGTGAGTGTGTCAGATCCCCTGGAACTGGAGTCCACAGACAGTTCTGAGCTGCCATGTGGGTGCTGGGAATCAAGATTTGGTCCTGGAAGAGCAGTCAGTGCTTTTAATCAGTGAGCCATCTTTCCAGCCCCTTATGGTATATTCTTTAGGATTACAATTGCCCTAAAAGAGTGAGATTCAGAGTGTGGGCTTTTATTAGTATAATTCAAAGGATGGCAACAATCATGTTGCAGACAGAAAAGATTCAGATGTTCATGAATAAATTTACTCAATGGCCAACAAAATTACTTCCTTAACCATGGGTTTAACTAAGGAGGTTTTGTTAATCTAATTTTAAAATAGAATTTATTTGAAAACCTAAAAGGTTACCTTTAAAATTAGTGGAGTCTGGCCACACCTTTAATCCCAGCACTCAAGAGGCAGAGGCAAAGGGAGGCATCTCTATGAGTTCAAGGCCAGCATGGTCCAAGTAGGGAGTTCCAGGATAGCTAGGGCTCCATAGAGAAACCTTTCATCAAAAAAAAACCTCAACCACCTACCTGGACCTGTGGCTCGGTTGGTAGAGAACTTTCCTAGCCAGAACAGAGACCCGAGTGTGACCCCACATACTTGGAAGCAGGCATGGCACAGGATGTAGGTTTTACTCTATATTCTCTGCCTGCCCATCCCATCCTCCAACTCATGGTAATCCTCCTGTCTCCGTCTTCCAACAGGGGTTACAGGTGTGAACCACTGCCTAGCTGGCTTCCTTGGTATATTTCCCTCAAAGTATAATTATGGGTCCAAAGATTTGTCTCTTGTGATACGTCTGACAGCCTGGCCTGTCTGATGACTCAACCCATTTGATGGAAAGACCGTGTTCTGGTAAAAGTACAGGCTTAGCCCACAGATCCTAGCTCTACAGATTGCCACCATTTATCATGACCAAGTCAACTGTGACCTGAGTGAAGTTTCCTCCTCTCTCGCTCGCTCGGTTTCATCCTATGCAGCCCAGGCCTGGACTAGCTTAGACTAGCCTTACAGGCCACCCTGCTTTACCTTCCAAAGTGCAGGACTGCAAGTGTGGGCACTTATGCCCAGCGACCCAAACTTTCTGGGGGAAAGCACAAAATTTATTACATAGGAAAATTTGACTCCCTGAGTCCGTTTGTCTGTAAAATGGGTTAATCAAAGCTCATACCCCAGGGTTCTGAGACCTGAGTGAGAAACTCATTAACATAATTAGCGGTGCAACTTAGCAACTGCTTCATGATTGGGCATCCTTCCTCTTCGTGTGCTGCTTTTATACATAGTAAAAACATTGGCGTTTATGATAATTATTTTTGTTTCTTTTTGTTTGTGTGTGTGGTTTTTTTCTTTCTTTCTTTCTATTTTTGGTTTTTCAAGACAGGGTTTCTCTGTGTATCCCTGACTGTCCTAGAACTTGCTCTGCATGCTGTCCTTGAACTCAGATCACTTGCCTCTGCCTTCTAAGTGCTGGGATTGAAGGTGTGCACCATCATGGCTGGAAATAAGAGCTTTAAAATAAATAACATTACTAACTAGGCATGGTGGCCTATGTCTATATCTCAATTCTCATAGGGCAGAGGCTGGAGGATGACTGCAAATTCCAAGCCAGGTAGAAACCTTGTCTGCAAAGATAAAGACAGAAGATCCTAACTAGTCAAACAAACAAAACCCCCAAATAAAAAAAAAAAGTATTTAGTCTTCCTGACTAAACAGCAAATTAAAAGAAAATTTGAATCTTTAAGTATTATGGTCAGGTTTCTATTTGGACCACTAATTTGGCCCCTCTCATCTCTGGATTTTTAATGTTAACACTGTGAATGATGGATAAAGCCATTCAGTTTTCTGGGGCGTTTGCTTTTAGGGCCCAATCAGTCATGGAACCCAATGACACTGCCTCTCCCCGGCCCCTTAAACTTCTGAATCACATCACGGTGTTGACAGCCCAGGAGTCCCGGCTCTTTCTGGTCAGGTTGAAGGGATTTGGAGTGTTGTGGAAGGGGATGGAGGGGCAGTAGAAAGGCAGCGGTAGATCCAAGCTGTCTAGATAATCCACGGTGGTGATCGCAGAACTGAATGGTGTTCGCTTGTTTGTTTTCCCCTTCCCGTTTACACCAGGCTGTCTCCTTACTGGGAAAGCTAAAACAGACACACACGGCCACACACAAGTACACCCGTCCGCACATGGCTTCCTTACCTGTTGGAAACGAGTCCTTCCCCAAATCCCAATATTAACTAGGCAGAGTATAGTGGTTATGGTGAAGGGAATGGAAAAAAACCCAACAGAGCCCCCACCTAATCATCCGCAGTGTTTGCTCCTTTCCCTTGTTTAGATGTCCTGTGCATTTCCCCTGGGTTAGGAACCCACACTTAAGAGATTGTCCCCATGCCATGGCTGAGCTGTATTGCTTTCATGAGTCCCTTGGGAATATCCCTGCACAGGCTAAGAATGCTTATGAAAGAGTCTTGTAGCATTAACCTCTCTTCTCCACAGTCTCAGGCTGAAGCTCCCAGTGATCAGATCAGGATTCCCATACACCGAAGGATGGTAAGGAGGGGACCAGACAGAGGGGAGAGAAAAAGTGGAGGTGCTTTTGAATAAGACAAAGTGAAGGCTTGCAGTAATAAATAAACTCTCAAGATGGACAGATTCAGAGGAGTCTGACACAGGCCATGGGAGGAAATGGTGGCAATCGTTAATCAAGAGAAGTGACAAGAAGGCCAGCCTCACCCGATAACAGAACCTAGAGACAAGGCTGGTTTGCTGGAGAGCCTTGTCTGCAGGGGTCATGCCCTCTGGAAGCACTGAGCTTAGGCAGGCATGATGACAGGATGTCCTGGAGAGGAACTGGTGGGTTTCAGTCACGACTTCACCTGCATCAATAGCATAGCCAAGCAGTTCTTTAGTTCTCTGCAAAAAGGCACAAGATAAGCTTGGAGCGTGCAGCTTGCCCCTCAGAATAGCTTCAGCTCAGATGCTGCTTGATCCCAAATGCCTACCCTGGGCCTTTCCCTAGAAGCCCCTCTTCTGTGACTTATGGTTTGTAATCCCCTCAACCAGAAAGCATTCCAGTGCTTCTCCTACCAGATGGCTAAGAGGGAAGGAAAGGTCCCAGTCATTGGGAGGAGCTCTGGGGCTGGTTAACACTTGGGACGCTTTGGCAGAATGCTTTTGGTCTGGGTGAGAACATCTGAGTGGTGAAGTTGTTTTTACTCTTTGGTTCTTTGCAGGGCCTGCCACTCAGCTCCCAAATAATCACTCATGGAGGCTTATTCTTATGAATGCTTGGCCTTAGCTTGCCTTGTTTCTAGTTAGCTTTTCTTAAATTATCCCGTCCACCTTTTGCCTCTGGTCTTTTTTCTTTCTCTATTCCATATGCCTTTCTTTACTTCTTACTCTGTGGCTTGCTGTGTAGCTGGGTGGCTGGCCCCTTTCTTGCTGCTTCATCTCTTCTTCCTGGATTTCTCCTCCTCTGTGCGTGCCAGCCCCACCTGTCCTTTCTCTTGCCTTGCTATTGGCTGCTCAGCTCTTTATTAGACCCATCATGTATTTCAGGCAGGCAAAGTAACACAGCTTCACAGAGTTAAACAAGTGCAACATAAAAGAATGCAACCGATCTTTGCATCATTAAACAAATGTAACACATCTTCAACTAATATTCCACAAAAGACTGGTCTTCCTGTCTGTGAGACCGGAAAAGGCGAACACTGGCAGGTATCATTCCCTATTTCCCGTACCTCCCACCCCAGTAGGTTCAGAATCAAGAGGTATGACTTGTAGCTCTGTGTTCTGGCTTGGAAACATGAAGCTGTGCCCCCTGGCCTAGTCTTCTTTCAGGTGAATACAAGGTATTTGTTCCATTTGAATATCATTGCATTGGGCTTAAGGCCACCCTTAGATACTTTCCCAGGCTAGACCCTGTACATCTTGGGTGTTCTGTGTGGATCAGGGCTGAGTTAATGCGGAATACCTTTAGGACTTTAGTTTAAGGGGATTATGTGGGAATTGTGTTTTCAGCCACATGTAAAGCATGGATCTGAATGCTGCCTAGATCCCTGGGAAGCATTCTCCCTGCACCCTCCCTGCTCTGGGGAAGGACTGAGATTGTCCATCCTGGAGATGGCACCCCTCTAACGTAGGAAGCAGGAGGAAGGTACTTCTGGCTCTGCTGATCTATGTCAACCTTTTTGCTCTGGGTCCTGATGAGGACGATTAGCCTTGGTCAAGACTGTCAAGTCAGAGTGGAGGTAAATAGTTACCTTCTGGTACTAAGGCAGTTCTGATCGTCTGCAGATGAAACACCTCAGTGAGGATTCCTCCCCTGCGCCTTCCGTGTGAGGTGGCGGAAGGAAGGAAGCAGTGGCTGACAGGGAGTTAAACAAACTTGAAGGTAGGTCACATTTTTGACATACCATTTCCCTCTGCTGAACGAGCAGCTGCTCTATACTTTGAGAGGGGCTTAGCTGTTGCTATAAACTTGGGTTTGTGATAATGTAAACTATTATTAAGATTATCTTTTTATTCATAATATATGTCTGACTCTGTTTGCCTTATTTATGCTCTGTTTAAAAGCCCCGTTTACCTTTAGTACCGAAGCCAGCATCACCTCTTTGAAATGGGAGACAGCTTTAGAATAGATTGTTTATACCTTCCTGGTTAAAAAGGGAGAGAAACCATTACGTTGAGGAAGCTTCAGCCCTTAATGGCGCCTCTGTGTTAAAGCGGGGCCTTTGTGCTGACAGAGCACTTCCGTGTGTTCCTGAGTCTGCCTGAGTCCTGCTCCCCATGTCATTATCATCTGGTAGAAACATTTGCCACTAAAGACATTATGAAAGGAAGTGAGAGAAGCTACCCGCACCCTGGCTGGTGGCGCAGTGTTGCCAGGCCTGCCCTCTCTGTGCCCAGACGGGAGGAATGCTGGGTGAGTTCTGCCTCAGGTGCTCTTGCCTCATTTGTCAGCGGAGAGTGGTTAGTGTGTGAGCCAAGAAAATCTAATAACTATTTCAGTTTTTAATAAAATGTCCTCCCGCCCTTTGTTCCTCCCTCCTCTCCTCTCCTCACCAGAAGAGGAGAACAGACTGCAGTTTTAAGCACATCTGGACACTGTTTTTGTAGAACTTACCCAGAATTCCCAGAAGGGATGTATTGGCTCCCATTTTCCCAAGCAGAACACTGAAGCGATTTCTTTGTTTGTAAGTCCTGTGCTTGCACGTTCTGATGAGATGATGGTTTGAGAGCCCCGAGTCAGGACCAAACACTGCCCATTATGAGTCTTTGAGGCTGAAAGGCTATGGTTGGGCTTCCCCGCTTGCATGGTAGGAGCAAGGGTTCTATGAGCTCCCTTTGGAGGTGACTTTTTTTTGATTTCTATGGTTATTGGGATTAAGGCCATAGGGCAGGACACTCACAGACTTGGCACTCTCTCCCATGAAGCCCCTTTGTGAACACTGTTGATAGAATCATGTAAGACTGTTACATATCTGAGAGCTGGTAGGCTTACAGTGGGAGATGGAGTCTTCTAGAAGCTTATCATTGTTAAGAAAGAGCTATGAAAACCCTGTCTCGAAAAACCAAAAAAAAAAGAAAGAGCTATGAAAGCATGGTTGAGCCCACCCCCCCACTCCCATCAGTATCAGTATATCAGGATGCTGAGAGAATTATAAGAGACATTTGGAGACATGTAGCTTTTTTGTTTTTTTGTTTTTTTTTGTTTTTCCTCCTGAGACAGGGTTTCTCTGTAACTTTGGAACCTGTCCTAGAACTAGCTCTTGTAGACCAGGCTGGCCTCGAATTCAGAACTCACAGAGATCCGCCTGCTTCTGCCTCCCGAGTGCTGGGATTAAAGGCATGCGCCACCACTGCCTGGCTTGACATATAGCTTTTAAAGATGAACTATGAATTTGGCTATTTTGAGAAACATGACTCTGGTTAAACTGGCCATTGTAGACTTTTTGTTTTTTGAGACAAGGTTTCTCTTAGCTTTGAAGCTGTCCTGCAACTAGCTCTGCAGACCAGGCTGGCCTCTGCCTACCTCTGCCTTCTGAGTTCTGGGATTAAAGGTGTGCGCCACCACCTCCTGGCGACTTTTTTTTTTTTTAATACCCTCAAAAATTATGTTTCAGGAGTTGTACTTAGCAGAATTATCATAGTAATGTGTTTAGAGAGTCATAGCTCTGTGTTACCTGACAAAATTTAGTTAGCGACAGTAACTGTTGGGGTATTTATTGCTGGTTCTGGGTCTCTGCAATGAGCTCTAGAGGGGGAATCTTCTGCAGATCTCAGAGATGGACCACATTTCGGGGATGACCACTCTTCCATTTCCCCTCTACATTTTGGCTGTGCTGTCAAGGTTGATCCATTAAACCTCGTCAGTGCAGTGGCCATGCACTTATTATTTATTTATTTATTTTTTAAAAAATATTTATTTATTTATTATGTATACAATATTTTGCCTGCATGCAGGCCAGAAGAGGGCACCAGATCTCATTACAGATGGTTGTGAGCCACCATATGGTTGCTGGGAATTGAACTCAGGACCTTTGGAAGAGCAGGCAATGCTCTTAACCACTGAGCTATCTCTCCAGCCCCTATTATTTATTTTTTATTATGCGGAATATAACAGAAGAGTGTTCAAAGCATGATTAATAGTTTTGTTGATGCCCCTTGCAAAAATTTTTTATTTTTATGATGGAAATTCAGTTTATTAACTTTGATTCATACTGAGAATTTCCTAGTTTGAGCTTGTATTTGTCTTTGGATTCTGAAAAATAGTTGTATTTTGCTTCAGTTGTTTTAGTTTTTCAGATCACTTGATTTTGGTAGTATTTGGGCAAAAGATGATCTTGTTCAACTGTGACATGGTATTCATGTAAGCCCAGCTTTCAGGAAACTGAGATAGTATTGCTGCAAGTTCAGGGGCAGCCTGGGCTCCATGGCAAGACTGAGGGGTGGGGTGGGGCTTAGTTCAGAACTAGTAAGTGTTGGCTGCTTCTACATTTTCTGGATAGTTTTGTTTAAAAAAAAATCTCAAATGTTGGCTGTTTATGCAGTGAGCAGATCTGGGGAGCATTGTGTCTGCTCTGGATGTTCTGTTGCTGGGTTTGTGAGCTTCTGAGGGCAGCTGCACAGAGCAGCCAGCTAGTGAGCCAGCAGTGTTTTCAGTCCCTTGTTCCCGTGCCAGTGGCATGTGCTTGTGTTGTGTCTCTGTGTGTGTGTGTGCAAGCTCGCACACCTGTGTGTCTGTGTCTGTGTATGTGTGTGTCTGTGTGTGTACGCATGTCTGTTTTCTGAAATGAATTGTGAAGTCTGGAGGCAGAAGTTGTGTTTGTACTTATTTTCACTTGGAATGACCTTCTACAAAAGCGTACTTCAAGTTCTTGAGATATCTGGCTGATGGATGCCTGGGCCTTTGCTGTGGTCTGTTGAGTGAGAGGTTGAGCTGACGTGATAGCATTTACCCTGGGTCAGTGTTAAAGGTGCCGGCCATTCTTTCCTGCCATGCCCAGGCTACATGTCTTGGCTCTAATCACAAAATGAACTCACTGTTTTCTGTCCCCGGTTCTGACCCTCTGGGAAGAGTGGGAAGCGTAGGTTTCCACAAGCCGTAATCTGATTACGTGAAGGCGGGAGGAGTTGTCAGCCTGTTTCCTGGATTTGACAGTTTCCATTTCAGTTTTACACAGTCCTCTTTACATGAGACCAGTCACCTAGTCATAAAATCCCTTAAATTTGTGTAATTTAAAAGAAACATATAGGATAAATTATAGTAATTTGGTTACCGTTCAGAGCGGCACTCAGGACACCCACACCAGAAAACGACAGAATTGCAG
>NC_022013.1:62624074-62634037 GCF_000317375.1 Microtus ochrogaster | reverse complement strand
TCTTCCACTCCTGGGAGCATTTATCTAAATGTAAAAGCATTCGGGGTGTCAATACTTCATTTTCATACTTTTTGATTTTTTTTTTTTTTTTTTTTTGGTCTTCTTGGACTGATTGGCTGTTAGGGAAATTAAAACAAAATAGTTCATGTGTCGGCCCGTGACTCCGCTTCCCATGGATACCATGTTCTTTAGAGCAGGGGTGGGCCTGGCTTAGCTACTTCTTAATAATGGTGCCTTCCTTTCATAGAAAATATTGATGAATGCTTAGAGCTGACTGGACCTTAAAAAGAATCTGGTCCAGTGGTCCTAATTCTCATCTTTTTAGGTTATTTTTGTTACTTTTCTAAGTATTGAGTAACCTAGACAGGAGGAGAAATAGCAGACAGGGACTGTCCATCCCAAAGCCCTGGGTCTGCCGTACCTCTGGGGATTTCCTCTTCAGCATTGGTGAGAGGCAGTGGTTTTGTGTCCCTAGAGCAGGGCTGCTCATCTGACCGTGGCCTCACTTTGATCCAGCTCCCCACTCTTGTTTGGAAAGGACTTTCAGAGAAGACTTTGCACTGCTTTTCATCCTTTTTTGACAGGTTCCTACTTCACACTAACTTTGTGACAAAAAGGTTACAGGCTTCTAATTTATTTCTGCTGTGTGCTTTGATTTTTGTAAACCTGTTCTGTGGGAAGTCTGTGTTAAGGAGACAGATGCATGGATAAGCCAAACAGTTAAGTGTGCGTGCGTGCGTGCGTGCGTGCGTGCGTGCGTGCGTGCGTGTGTGTGTGTGTGTGTGTGGTTGCCTGCCTCTGCCCTGTAGACTAACATCAATGCTGGGACCACCCCATGGGGGAAGAATCGACCTCTGCTTGCAGTTCCTTCTGTGTTGCCTGCCTTGGCATTCGCTTCCCTGTCTGCAGCAGTCTGCTCTGGATCCTTGAGAGGAATTGTGGGGAAAGCTTGATGCCCAGGAATGGCATGGCTTCTTCCACTCCTGGGAGCATTTATCTAAATGTAAAAGCATTCAGGGTGTCAATACTTCATTTTCATACTTTTTTTTTTTTTTTTTGGTCTTCTCAGAAGGACTGATTGGCTGTTAGGGAAATTAAAACAAAAGTTACTTAACAAACACAGTTATTTCCTGACCTAACTATCCTACAATGATTTAATTGATGTGTCATTGTGTGTGTGTGGTTGTATGTGTGTGATTTAATGGGAATTCCATGTGGTATCACTGGGAACTTATGAAGAAAAGTTTCTAGATTTACTGCTTGTAGTTTCAGGGCAGACTGCTGGCTTCTGTCCAAGAGCCAAGGAGACTCAAAGTTGAGGGACTCATTAGTGTTTTGAGTTTATCCTTCCGATTGCCTCCTATTTTATTTTTATTTATTTTTATTTTTGGTTTTTCAAGACAGGGTTTCTCTGTGGCTTTGGAGCCTGTCCTGGAACTAGCTCTGTAGACCAGGCTGGTCTCGAACTCACAGAGATCCGCCTGCCTCTGCCTCCCGAGTGCTGGGATTAAAGGCGTGCGCCACCATCGCCCGGCTTTGCCTCCTATTTTAAAGTCAGTTGATAGAAAGTCAAAATCAGAACCAGTGGTAAATTCATTTAGACTCTGAAATTCGTAAAACCGGTTGAGATACAGTTCTGAGGGACTTGGCATCCCGTGGTGCTTGCTGCTCTGTGCCAGCGCCTGGGCTTTGACATTTGATCGCCGCTTGCCACTGCCGGCGTAAGAGTCAGTAGAGTTTGTACAGAATGAAGTTTTGGAGTTTCAGGTTATCCCCAATAATGGTACTTAGGCACATATTTAAAAATATATCCAAAACCTAGCCCAGTTTATAGGTCAACCTCCCAAAACATTCTCTTATAAAGACAGTTTAGCAAGACTGAGAAAATCAGCTGTTTTCTCCATCTCTGGATACTATGGATATTTTCCTCCATTTCCAGGATTAAAAAATTAAAAAAGGAATAGGAAATGGTTACATTGTGGTTGATTTTTAAACTTGATTTCAGTGAAATTAAGTGGATTTAGACATGACTTGACAACTGATTGAAAAGCCACAGAGGGCTGGGTAGTGGTGGTGCACACCTTTAATCCCAGCACTCAGGAGGCAGAGGCAGGCTAATCTCTTGAGTTGGAGGCCAACCTGGTCTACAGAGTTCCAGAACAGTAAGGGTTACACAGAGAAACCCTGTCTCAAAACAAACAAACAAACAAACAAACAAGCCATAGAAGGTGCTTACCCCCATGAAACAACAGAAACAGTTGTTTTTTGATACTGTTACTTTGTACACATCAACCATTGGCATCTTGGACAAAGTGTTCAATTACTGAGTTGAAACAAACAGGACTTTAGAAGTTTAACAGCTGCCTTAATCAAAGAGTCCTACTAGCAAAACTTCGATGATTTGCCCTTCCATTTGAATCTTGTTAGTAAAGTAAAATCACGGTTTCAATCAGTAGACATGGTTGTTGTTAAGCTATTAGGAGGAACTGGAATCTCCGGCAGATGTGGGGCTGGGTGCACACCACAGCTATTTATCTCAAAGACATCCATTCCCCCAAATAAAAAGCCGAAACTTTCTGTTAGGAGGACAGAGAGGATTTTAATGATGGAGAGTTAGTTGGATTACAGACATTTAGTAACTTACATTCCATTTTGAGATCAAACCAGTGTTTTTTCTTAGAGCCTGGGGCTATTACACAAACTCTGTACTGCCTTGCTTCTTGAGACCATCTTGCATCCCAGTCTCTAGCACATATAGATGGAGTGTCCTTGTGCTCTTTTTAACAGGGCTCTGGCTGCTTGCTGAGCAATGTCACCTTTGCTCAGCCCTTGTCCCTGCAGGAACTAGGCAAGCGCATGTTTCCAGCAGAAAGGCTTTAAGAAACTAAGATTTGAAGGTCCCTTGGAGACTGCTGGCTTACTCTCTTAGCTATTCCCACTTCTCTCCAGTGAGGCGGATTCCCCCAGCAGGGGCAGAGGTTGAAGGGAGGGAGGGCTCTGGGAGGAGAGCCTAGTTCACAAGCTTGTTAACATTTGAGAGTCTTTGACAAAGGAAGTCTAATGCCTTGCCCAGGTCAGCCGGCATTTGCACCCCCCTCCCCCCAGGCCCTGTTGTACACAGGAAGTCAGACACTAATGATGTTAGTGAGGGTTCAAAGGCGCCCAGCCGGGGAAAGGCCTAATTGCTGTGTCCGGCTCCCAGGAGGCCTGCCTCCAGCTGGAGGGGGCTGGGCAGGATGCTCTAAGTGTTAACACCTGGAGCCAGAGAGGCGGACTTCCTGGTTCTTTTGGGGGGTGGGCCGGGGCATGTGGGCTGACTCCTGCTCTCACAGACTCAGATTCTCAGGGGCACATTTTAGGAAGTGGTATCTGAGAGATTAGATGCAGACGGTTCCATCTGGAGGCCAGGTTTTTAGTGTCACCCAGGAACACGAGGTGGTGAACCGGGAGGCCGAGACCATCCAGACTGAATTTTGCTTTGCTTTTCAACTGGCTGATTCCTTCCCCCTGCAACAAATCTACTGGGAAAGGCCAGATCTTGCAGCGGCAGACTCATATTGGAAGGATTGCTTTAGTTTTTGTGGGAAATTATAGTTAGAATTGGTGGGGGGGGGAGGGGATGCTCATAGAGTAAGAGATGAAGTTTTGAGCCAGCTGAGATCCCAGGAAATGGGGCTTCTGGAAAGGTGACAGATGAAGGGAACATTGCCGGCATGCAGTTGTGACTTCACCATCTATGGACGTAGGTGCACGTGGGGTTTAGGAAACACCCTAGAGGGGACAGTTGGAAGTTTGCATTCCAGGAGTGGACACACCCAGGTAGATGCCTGGTTTCAAGTAGGTTCTCTGGATTCTTTCTGTCTAATCATGGCTTTGGATCTGGGGCTTCTGGGAGACCTAAAGTAGTACTTGGAACCCACTGAAGTCGTTAAGCATTTCTGTGGGAGACTGTAGTGTTACAGAATCCGTCCCCTTAACTACGCCAGAGTTCTTAATAACCAGAAGTGTTAACCCTGAAGGGATATGATTAGGGTGTCATCTAGAGTCTAATTCTGGATCTTCTGGGCCCAGTGGCAGGCAATCTGAACACAGGTTGAGTCATTTGGCCCTTTGTAGGTTGGGAATAAGAGAGCTTATGCCTTTCCTAAATAAATGGTGTGGGGCTGGAGAAAGCCATAGATTTTGAAAAGGAATATAATGTTAGCTTGTTGCTTTCCACTCATACTTTAGGATTTTTCGGTCATGGACAATCATGGAGACAGACTTAATCACCTTGCAAAGGCTGTCACTCACTTTGTTTTCTAACAACCTATAATGTTTCAGTTAGCACCAATATCTAAGAGAGCTGGGCTGCCTTCCACCCTTTCCAAATCCGAGAAACCTCCTTTGGAGGAAGCTTGTGTGGGGACATGCTAGGGACCTGCATAGAAGGAGGAGGCCAGGTTCCCATGGCAACATCACAGTCTCCCATTTCTCAGGCATTTGTGCCGTAAAGTGGAATTCCAGATGTGACAGTTTTGGAGACCCCTCCTGCCTTCAGAAAAAGTGTTTGAAGTGGGTACCGTTAGGCACCCCGCTCCCTGTGTGGTCCTAAGGCTTTTATTAGTAGCTAGGTTTGGAGCTGAACATTTCCTCTCGGCTTGAGCATAACAGCCATGTTTACAGCTTTAAGTTTCCACCATTGTCTAATCACTGTTTTGCCCTCTTGGAAGAGACTTTCTTGAGCTTCTTAGAGTGAAGCTTTGTTCCTTTCACAGTAAGCGAGAATGAGCTACTAGCTGATTTGCTGGGTGGGTGTTTCAGTGGCTGGTCCTTTGCTGCTTCTCTGTACCTGGTGTTTACAGAAATTGGTTAATCTTTTGTCTCTATCTGTGTCTGCCTTTCTAGCTACAGATAGCCTGCCTTTTACCTTGAAGATGTCGGCTGTCTTAACATGAGGTTCTCATTTCATTGGGGAAATGGTGTAAAGCAGAGGAAAGGGTCCAGCCCAGGTCCCAGAGGCATGGTTTATAGCCTGCCTTTGATGTTTTCAGAACTGGAAAGATACAGCAATCTGTGTGTGTTATCAGCCGCAGAACACACAACTCAAATCCTTAGCAAAGTTACTGGAGAAAGGAACTCCAGGGGCTTTTTAAAAACCAACTAGGTAGCGGAGCATTGTTCCGGTTCTTAAAAAAATCTTAATTAATTTTTATTTATGTGTATGTTTGTGTGTGTTTAGGCACACATGTATACAAGTGCCCACAGAGGCCAGAAGAGGGCATTGGATCCCCTAGAGCAAAGACCCCTAGACCCAGCTCTTTACCACCAGCTTCTTTTTTATTATTATTATTTTTTGTTTATCTGAGACAGGATCTCTCTTTAGCTCTGGCTGGCTCTGAACTTGCGGCAGTCCTCTGCAGTCTCCCAAGTCCTGTGGTTATAGTGGTAAACCACCATCCTGGCCTTCCACTCTGTTTTTAAAGCACAGGAGAAGGGCAGCTTGTGTGTGTCTCTGTTACCTGTCTGTGTGTGCTCACGCACACATGTATGTGCTGGCACCTCTGGACTTTAACTATACAAGTGCAGCATTCGAGCAGTAATAAAGTCCTGAAGTGAGCAAGGAATCTTTAAACATAAGCCCCACAGGGGCTAACGGTGCTTAGATGGGAGTCGTCCGAGGATCACCTGGGTAAACGTCCTGACACTGTTTATCTTCAGGGAATGGACTGCTGGAAAGGTGGGCGTGGATAGGGCTAGTCAAGGGAAGCCGGCTGATAAGATGGACAAATGATAACTGGCTTGTGTTGGTTCCATGCTAGAGCTCAGGAATAATTGTCCCTTCAGCGCTCCTTTGGGGAGCGTGAAATTGAGAACATGTGTGTTTTGATCAGTGGCATGTCGGGGATGAATCTTGATTACGGCTTTGGCCTGGTGTGCAGACCACGCTTTGGACTGGTGATTTCCTACCTCCCCACACAAATCTCTTTAATTAACTCAAGATCTCCAGGCCTTTGGGGACTGATGTAGTAATTGCTAGTGGGAACCCCTTGGTTCTCCCTTAGAACTGTGTGTTCCTTCTGCCCATCCGAGATCTTGCCTCCCCAAGCCAGAATGATGGCATCCTTTATCTCTGAAACTGGTTGTACCTATGGAAGGCGAGAATAGCTCCTAGGAGTGTGGAGAGAATGTATTCTGAGCAGATCCAGGCGTGGGCTGGTGTCTGATTCATTTTCCTTGTGTTTTGGACTTACCAGCATTCTCCTTAGCTTACGTCACCTGGGGCTTCTCTGCCTTCGCTAACTGTTTTTTTTTAGTTAAAGGTTTGCACTGAAGTGAGTAGGATCTGGCTTTGTTTATAAAGCCATTTGAACTAGTACAGCCAATGACCCACTCTGTGGGTGCGCACCCCCCTCTGTTGGTGGTGTCCATTTGTACATTTCTGGCCTCACAGTTTGGTCTCATCGTTCTGGAAACCCACGGTGGAGATGATGTTAGGGGCAGTAAAAAGCAGGAGTTGGCCTTAGTTTTCAGTAGGTACTGCTAGGTGTGCCTGTTTACGCTGGGCTCCAACTCCTCCAGAGCAGGATTCCAGAGGTGGCAGGCAAAGATACTGACCAGTAAATAAAAGAATATGTTCTGCTGATCCTCATGATGGGGACTCTATCTCTGAAAAATGCACAGGTTGCCGTGGAAAAGAGTCAAAGGTCAACACCCCCCCCCCAAAAAAAAAAAAAGAAAAAACACAGAAAACCAACAACAAAACTCCTATGTCATATCTTTCTCAAATTCCTGGGCTTGGCACACAGTCAGCCCTTGATAGATAGGTTCCCCCCCCCAAATAAATAAGCACATGACTAAGCCAAAAAATACATACACAGACCTCAGTTGGTGTTCCATGGTGATTTATGGACCATTCACAGGGCTGGCCAACAGCTTTGTAAACTGTTCCGTAGGAAACAGTCCTGGGTTTTAGCTACTACCCCATTTTGATATTTAATGAGCTGAGAATTAAAGATACTTTTTTGTTGTGTGTTATTCAAAACCCATAAATGTTGATGCTGTGGCCTCGGGGTGCTGCATTCTTTCTTAATTAACCACCCCCACTTCGCTCTAACGGTAGCTTTTAATTTGTTCCAAAGGGAACGGAGAAGCCAGGTCCAGTGCCTGCAGCTCTCCTGTGAAGTTTCCTTTGGTTGGTGCACAGTTCGTTCGTCCTAGGAGCAAGGCAGAAGTAGCGAACGAGAGCTTGGTGAAGAAACCGTCCCCAGGAAGGAGGGAGCAGGGAGCTAATTAATTCCTCAGTGTTCTAAAGGAATAAAATTCAAGATGCTAAAATTCCATGTCATGATCTAGCCACATGCCAGGAAGCCAAGGCCTGAACATAAAATGGTGGCATGGGGTAGGGGCCCTCCCCAACATGGTGCTACCGTGGCCAGTTTCTTTTCTTTTTAAAAGCACATCCTTCACAGCTTGGGTGAGTCTGTGAGGTGCCCACCCATTGTAATCTCAACACTGGATGGGGCTACAGAGGCAGGAGATCAGCCAGGCAGCCTCCGATTTCCTGTCTCCCTCATGCGTCTCTGGTCACTGCTGTCTGTTAAGGCAGGCGTCTTCTCAGGAACCTTTGCGTGGGCGTTTCTGAGTTGTGTGTCTGTCGCAGTGCTGGACACTCACTTACTGTGTGTCTCGTCTCAAGAGTCCCACACTGGTCCTTCCCAAGGCCTTTTGTCTTGTGCTCTGTAGCTCAGGGGAGTTCAGAAACCTGCCCAAGGTCACACAGTGAGTGGAATCACGTCGGACGTTGACTGGAGTACATATCTAATGGACCTGAACTCCAGTCTCTTAACTCCAGACAAGCCCCAGGTAAGCCCACAGGAGCCCATCCTTAGGAGAACAGGATCCTAGGCCCAGCTCAGAGGGGTCAGTGTTTCCTGTCTGCAGCCAGGTGATTAGCTGTGGGCACAGGAGGTGTGACCAGACTGCATTGGCACATGCTGTGTGTGTTACATTGAGATTCCGTTCATCTGTACTGCACTTGAAACATGCATGTGTCATATCTCAAACCCAGGACAAATGCCTAACTATTTAACATATCAAGGTGGACTTGACTGCCAGGTTTTCCCAGCATCCCTCAGTCGCTACCTGTTAAAGGTTTGGCTGGCATACCCTGTCTCCTACCCTGAGCTCTCCAGTCTAGGGCTCGGGTTACCCTTCCTCCAGCTACCCTTCCCTATACAACCCAGCCATTTTGGTTAAGTGACCTTTTTGCTACCCTTTACTCTCCTGGCTGCCTCCCCCCCCCTCCCCCCCCACACAGGCCAGGCTCAGGGTCAGGTTCACTTCGGACTCCCACAGATGTCCCTGGCTCTGGCTGTACGCCCTCTCACATCTACAGGAACTTTCTCTCCCACCGTGCTTAGGAACATTCATGTCCTTCCTCTTTTGGTTCTGTTTCTTTCATTCAGCGTGTTGTTCATTAGCTTTCTGTTGCTGCTCTGAAAATTGCCTTGAACTTCATGGCATGAGATAACACAAATTTCTCATCCTGTAGTTCTGGAGGTCAGAATTATGAACGAGTCTCATCGACTGAAGTCAAAGTGTTGGCAGCACTGGCTCCTTCTGGATGCTGCAGGGGAGGATCCATTCCTTGCCTGGCCCAACCTCTAGAGACGGCGCACATTCTTTGGCCCAGTAGCTCCTTCTTGTCTAGTCAAGTATGTCAGTGATCTCCAGTCAGCCAGTCTCCCTCCCTGTCTCCCCTCCACCATCTCGTCTCCTTTTCTCTGGTACCAACCCTTCTTTCTTCCAAGAATCTTCACAGTGGCCCACCAGGATCACTCAGAACATTGTCCCCATTTCAGCATCCTTGAACCTAATTGTATTTTTTTATTGATATTTATTGAGCGTTACATTTTTCTCTGCTCTCCTCCCTGCCTCTCCCCTCCTTCCTTCAACCCTCCCCCCAAGGTCGCCATGCTCCTAATTTACTAAGGAGATTTTGTCTTTTTCTACTTCCCATGTAGATTAGATCTATGTAAGTCTCTCTAGGTGTCCTCATTGTTGTCTTAAGTTCTCTGGGATTGTGGTTTGTAGGCTGGCTTTCTTTGCTTTATGTTTAAAAACCACCTATGAGTGAGTACATGTGATAATTGTCTTTCTGGGTCTGGGTTACCTTACTCCAAATAATGTTTTCTAGTTCCACCCATTTTCCTGCAAAATTCAAGCTGTCATTATTTTTTCTGCTATGTAGTACTCCATTGTGTAAATGTACCACATTTTCCTTATCCATTCTTTGGTTGAGGGACATTTAGGTTGTTTCCAGGTTCTGGCTATGACAAACAAAACTGCTATGAACATAGTTGAGCACATATCCTTGTGGCATGATTGAGCATCCTTTGGTTATATACCCCAAAGTGGTCTTATTGGATCTTGAGGAAGGTTGTTTCCTAATTTTCTGAGAAATCACCACACTGACATCCAAAAGGGTTGCAACAGCTTGCGTCCCCACCAGCAATGCAGAAGTGTTCCCTTTTCCCCACAACCTCTCCAGCATAAGTTGTCATCAGTGTTTTTGATCTTGGCCATTCTTCCAGGTGTAAGATGGAATCTCAGAGTCGTTTTGATTTGCATTTCTCTGATGACTAAGGGTGTTGAACATTTCCTTAAGTGTCTTTCAGCCATTTTAGATTCTTCTGTTGAGAGTTCTGTGTTTAGGTCTGTACTCCATTTTTTTTAAAAATTGAATTATGTGTTCTTTTGGTGACCAGTTTCTTGAATTCTTTGTATATTTTGGAGCTCAGACCTCTGTCTGATGTGGGATTAGTGTAGGCTGTCGTTTTGTCTTGTTGACCGTGTCCTTTGCTTTACAGAAGCTTTTCAGTTTCAGGAGTTCCCATTTAGTAATTGTTTCTCTCAGTGTCTGTGCTGCTGGGGTTATATTTAGGAAGTGGTCTCCTGTGCCAATGCGTTCAAGTGTATTTC
>NC_022013.1:62605234-62617911 GCF_000317375.1 Microtus ochrogaster | reverse complement strand
GCAGGACACAACAGAGAGTGACTGCTGAACACTGTCAAGAGAAGGCGGGACAGCCCTGCAGAATGTCCTGCTTCCTAGGAAAGTATCCTGTCTGACATCGCAGACCTGTAGGCCAAAGATGGATGTCCCAGCATTGCTGAGAAACTTCAGGTGACTGACTGTTCAGGGAGCCAACTGTTTCTGTCATTTCTCACATTTTTTTGGAAGTCACTTGCTTGCAGTTCCTACTTTTTCAGTCAATATTAGTTCCTTCTTGGGTTTCAGAGGGAGTTGAAGACTTGATAGTTATAGTTTTCCTGACGCAGAATGCAAGTTATAATAGAAAGTAAATTAGGTAACCTCACCAAGGTAGGATAACTAATGGAGTATTTTCTCTGAATTTGTCCAGTGCAAATGGACGAGACACTGTTGATGTATTTATTGCCTGTATATATTGTATATGTTTATTGTACTTACTATTTGTAGCTTTTCTTATTTTAGTTATAGTCTTTTTTTCATTTTTAGACAAAAAAGGGAAACATGGTATTTTATTTGTTTTTTAATAACTCTTGCCTAACAAACAGAACACAAAACAGCCTCACTAGTCAGCCATAGAAGCTGAGTGGTGTTGCACACTTTTAACCCCAGCACCTGAGAGACGTATACAGTGTGATGGACAGGAACTCGCTCTCTTTCAGTCCTAAGATTTCAAAGCTCTCTAGTGTTTTTGTTTTTTGTTTTTGTTTTTTTTTTTTGATCTTCAGGTTGAACCTCAGTATCTGCCTCTGGGTTTTTATTAATCGTGCTACGGGGGAATGTGCTGGGTAACTAGGCAGGTAAGGGCCACTCCAGGAATGGTGTAAACTGGTAGTGAGCCAGTGAAGGACTGGGCGCATGGGAGTAGATGATGGCGGACATGTCTGCAGCTCACCTTTATGGCCAGAGCCTCTTGAAGTCATGATTTGGGTTTGATTTGTTGCTAGATACTCTTCTGGGGCCTTAGGACAAGTTGGAATCATCAGTGGGTAATTAATTAGGTGGGCACCTCACACAAGTCTCAATGTCCTGATCCAGCTTACCTAAGCCTCCTTGGACAGCTTCTCATGTATCAGAAATCTTGTTTCGATGTTCACAGAACAGCACAGACAGCTCATTGTTTTGGGTTCCTTTTTATCAGGCATTAGCCATTGCAACCACCAATAAATGTTTGTTACAAACATACCTCAATAGAAATTCAGGGGGAAAAAAGAGAGAGGGAAGCAGTTAAAGAGGAAGAGGCACACAAGTTTCACTAGTCACACAGGCAGATAGGTTACTAGTTAGAGTCCCTTGGCACCTGCTCTTAAATGGGATGTTTTCCTTGTTGAAAAGTGGATCTGTGGTCCTCTTCAAACCCATCTCAGAAGGAAGTTGTTATGCACATTCCTTAAAACAAACGAAAGGGGGCTGGAGAGCTGGTTCAGTGTGTAAGAGCACTGGTTGCTCTTCCAAAGGTCCTGTTTCAATTCCCAGCAACCACTTGGTGGTTCACAACCGTCTGTAATGTGATCTGGTGCCCTTTCCTGGCCTGTAGGCATACACGCAGGCAGAACACTGTATACATAAGATAACAAAACCAAACCAAACCATTCATATAGTTGAGAATCAACCCCAGTGGAGGGGAGTGGTGTCCCTTGGTTGTCAGGTAAAACCACTGATCTTGGCCTTCCTGGTTTTCTTTTTCTGATGCCGCTGTTTCCCTCAGCATTATGATTAGTTGCTAGCCTCTCCACTTATGCGTCTTCCGTACTGTTGTACACTCTGACCCTGCCCCTTATTCATCCCTATTCAGGTGCTGTCTTGCAGAAGCACCCTACATTTCTCTGCCGCCGCCCACGCTTTTACTTCAGTCACACAGGCTTTTTCATCTAAAGGGGAGTGCTTGGTGGGCCAAGGATTTGCAGTTTGTTTGTGTCTAGTTACTCTTCTCTGAAAGCATGAGCACCAGGCATCTTCATGAAGTGGGTTCGTGACTGTTGTACCTTCTATGGCACCTAAAATTATGCCTGGCTCATCATGGAGTGCGAGCTTATCCCCTTGGGCCGTGTAAGGGGAGGAGGGGTGTGATTGGCAGTTTTAAAGGCTTGTGGGAATCGGATTTGCCCTCTTCCTGGTTGTAGCTTGGGTCTGTGCCTTCTGGAAGTCAGGCCGCTTCTGTCTGTACAGACCGTGTGCTAAGGAGTGGTAAGTGCTTTTAATATTTCCCAAGTTTCCTGCCCTGCAATGAGTTCTGCAGTCTCACCATATGCAAAGAAGGGTTGGAAAAGGAAGCTGGATAAAGAAGGGGGCCAGGAAGAGGAGCCTCAGGGACTGCTGGGTACACCTAGTTGACTTAGGTTTTGTGTTGTTGCTTGCTTATCCCTCACTTTGGTGTCTGTGTGCCCGCCCGCCTCGTTCTGCACAGCTGTGGTTTTCTGTGTGTATTTGAGCTCAGGGATACGGTTTCAGTGGCCATGCCTGGCCTGGCTTCAGGAGAAGCAGCGTGAACATGCCTGGAGCATATGGAAGTGATGGCGATGTGGCCTGCAATCCTGGGCCCCATCAGGAGTGTTCACATTGGGTCTCAGCCTGACCCTTGCCCGTTAAACACCAGGCTGCTAGCACGTGGCTTTCCCCGACATCCTCCTTGTTAAGTGGAAACTTCAGCCGTGTGGTTAAAATAGTTTCCCATCATCTAGCACTTCAGAATCAACTTATTTTGGAGAATTCCCCAATTAATACCGAACGGCAGATTATTAAAGAAATATAAACAGAGTCGGTAGACCTGGCCGGCTGACCTAGAGCAAGCAGCCCTTTTGTAGGAGGAGCAGCTTTGGGCTTAGGAAGAAGCAGGGTCAATGGGAGCATCTGGAGCTCCCTCTATGGCTGCTGTATTTAGAGTGGCAAGTCTGGTGGAGTTGTTACCCTACTACTAAGGCTGCAGATGGCTAATGGCCACATCACCAAGAGTTAAGAGTTTGAAGTTTTAAAGTTTGCTTCTTTTATGACCAACCCTGTGTATTCCCAGCATAGATATGGAGACAGTGAAGAATTGTCTCATTAAAAGTAATGGCTTATTCCCATATTCATTTCCAGTCTTGGAATGAGAACTGGTTTCCGTAGACTTGAAGAATTGCCTATCTGTCTTGCCTTACTAGAGCTGTCTGCTAGCCGAGTTTTATAATCAATCAGGGTCCAATTGGAAGGGCTCCATCTGGCAGCCCTGGTCTCTAACCTAATTTTACTGCTAATGAATTACCTAACCCCTAAGCATGGACCAGTCTGTTTCTGTTGTCTTAGGGGAAAGAGTGCCCACAATCCCAAGCGGGTAGGGATCCCTTGGACTGGAGGGTGTTTGGAGTGGGGGTGGGTAGGTCATGGAACAGTGTGAGGAGGAGCTCATCTATAGGATTGGCATGACCCTGGGCCTCTGCAGTGCTGGGAAAGTAAGTTGGCTTCACTCTGCATCATGTTCTCGTTTTCCCACAGGGAGTGGGGCTGGCCAGCCGAAGCAGCGGGCTGTACAACATCACCTTCAGATATGACAGTAAGTAACTGGCCTGACCGCAGAGAAGAAGTCAGGCAGTTTCGTTCAGAAATCCAGAGTTCGCACACTCGTGCTTCATCATGGATACCACAGATCCTGGGATTCGTTTTCTGAACCCGTTTGGGTTTGTCAACAGTTACAGCAGCTCAGCTTCTGTTTAGCCCCTGAAGTATTTGGGAGCTTGAACAACAAACAGGTCAAGTGTCTTCCATGCTTTTTAGAAAGTTCTCCTGTGAAGACTTGCCCTTAGGACACAGCCTTGTCTTTAAGAACAAATGCAGATGTCAGTAGGTTCCTACCAGGGAATGGAGTGAATTTACCCAAGTGTAGGCCTGGAGGCAAGGATGGAACCTGGCAAACTGGGCAGCCTCTCTGGTCTGAAGGGGCCACTGGTTTATTAATTCCAACTCATTGTGGTCTTGTAGAATTCCCACTGGGTGTAGCCAGATGTGGTTCCTAAGACTAGCCAGAAGTTCTAAGAAGTTTTCGACTTTGTACAATATGGATGTTGTCACCCCCAGGTCTATTCTGTGGTTCCCTTCTGTACTCAGGGAGCAGCATTATTTTGAGGGTATGTCTCTTTCCTTTTTTCCACTTTCATGTGTGTTGTCGGAGTCTGGTGCGAGCCCCGACCGTAAATTATTTCTCTACCAGACCCCAACATAAACTATCTATCTCTCTCTGGACCTGCGTGGAGGCTCGGGAATAAAGGCATGACTCACATGGTTTCATCGGGAGGGATATTCTCACAGATCCCTCATGGTATCCTGAGTTCACATCTGAAAAATTTCTTTTTGTTTGTTCTCCAAACAGTCTTTATACCAAAACTTAACTTAGGAGATATACATTAGCATTCTATCTCCTAGGTAACCAGGTGAGTGGCTTTTTATCACAGCAGCATCTACCTATCTGCTGTGTAAG
This sequence comes from Microtus ochrogaster, assembly GCF_000317375.1. NCBI lineage: Eukaryota > Metazoa > Chordata > Mammalia > Rodentia > Cricetidae > Microtus > Microtus ochrogaster. Next base: position 62,613,446 of record NC_022013.1, on the reverse strand, counting down.
CTAGCTGTCACTAGGCTCGAATTAACATCTCTATCAGGCATCCTCCAAATTACAAAGAAAGGAGCAAAACCACATCCTGACCTTTTGTTAGGTTAGTGACAGTCTATTTGGAAGTTTATGTGACCTTTCTCAGGTGTGGCCTATGGCTTGATAGCTTGGTTGCCATACCAAATAAAATATGGGCCTACAATGTGCATACCTGTATGCATGATTGCATGTGTGTGGGCCCACATGGGTGAAGATGCGTGTGTGTGTGTGTGTGTGCGTGTGGTTGATTGTGTGCATGGAGACTGGAAGTTGATGTCAGAATCATCGTAGATTACCCTTTCACTGTATTCACTGAAGCAGGATCTCTGTTAAACCCAGAGCTTGCTGCTGTAGCCAGTCTCAATGGCCTGCTTGATCTGGGGATCCCCTGTCTCTGCTTCCCAAGGCTGGAATTGCAGTGGAGCCACCATGCCCACCTGGTCTGAATTTCCAGTCCAAGTCCTTGTAGAGCCAGCAGTTTAGCCACTAAGCTTCCCCTCTAGCCCAAGAGTCATGTTTTAGGCCAAGTAGAATTTAGAGCTATGAACATCCTTCTAAGTAATATTGACATGCAAGTCAAACTTTTTTAAGACTTGAAGTGTAAGAAGGGGGATCGTACCTGATGTGGTTAGGCAAGAAAGCCGCATGTAGGTATTGCAGAAACTAGAGTCTGAAAAGTTGGGTGTGTAGCTAGCGCACAGTTGTATTTCAGTAAGAAGGAGGAAGAAGAAGATGATTAAGCCGAAAGGCTCAGGAGGCACTCTTTGGAATCTACCGCATTACCTGTGTGTGGCGAGAGCGTGGATGACTATTTATTGTGCATACAACATTCTGCCTCCATGTATGCTCACACGCCAGAAGAGGGCCCCAGATCGCATTACAGTATAGTTGCTGGGAATTGAACTCACAACCTCTGGAAGAGCAGCTAGTGCTCTTAACCACTGAGCCATCTCTCCAGCCCAGGATGACTTTTGCATTGTTCTTTATCCCTTTGTGGTTTTTTTTTTTTCTCGAGACAGGGTTTCTCTGTGGCTTTGGAGCCTGTCCTGGAACTAGCTCTGTAGACCAGGCTGGTCTCGAACTCACAGAGGTCCGCCTGCCTCTGCCTCCCGAGTGCTGGGATTAAAGGCGTGCGACACCATCGCCCCTCCCTTTGTGTTTTCAAATGCCTCCAGCAAACGTGTTTCATTATAAACATGGACATGAGCACAGCTCGCAAGAGGGAGAAATACAGCGACTGACTAAGCTCCTTAGAACCGTCCCGGAGTCTCCTCCGGGTGCAGGTAGCCGGTGTGAAGGATCGTTGCAGTAGTGCAGAAGAGGGATCCAAGTTGAGTCCTAAGAAAGAAATGAGATGAGGCAATGTGAACACCGGGAGTTGACATCTCCTGGGAAGCCAGCAAACAGGTCTCTCAGCAAGGGTGTCTGCCACAGTGTGTGGTGGGTCTCTTAAGTTCCGGCAGGATTCTGCCTCCAAACTTATGGCCAGTTTTGAAGGTGTGTTAAGCAATACCAGATGATACAGCTGCTCACTCGTGATGGCTGCATTGACACTGTCAGACAAAAACCAAAGGTTTTTTTCCCCTTTTTGAGCTATTAATTTGGGGGTTTGGAGATTTAATGGGGGTTATCTTTGAGAATCTTAGCTGTCATCCCTGTCACCCAAACATCTTGTATTACAGATACCCATCATTTAACAGTTTGCTTGCTCGTGAAATTACTCCCTGGGGATTCACGCCCACCTGTTAGTTCCTTTTCCCTAGAGACTTGCCCTCTTGGCCTCTAAAAACAAACACACTCCACAGGTGGTCACTCCTTGAAGCTGGAAACTTTAGAGCTGATGCAAGTTCTTAGGGATTTCAGTAAACTGTCACAGGCCTAAGAGAGGGGTAGGGAAAGAAACAAAGCTAATGAGCACACAAAAGTCTGCCCTGTTCAACAGTCCTAGCAATGTCCAGTTTAATCCGGGAGAGTAGGTGTGTTCCTGTTGCTGCAGGTACGTCCGTCTGTAATGTATTTCCCAAGCCATAATCAACTTTACTGTCTTATTTGAGCTTTTGGGGAGATTTCTTTTTTCTTTTTCTCCTCCAGGACAGGGTTTCTCTGTGTGCCTTTGGAACCTGTCCTGGAACTCGCTCATAGACCAGGCTAGCTTCAAACTCTACCTCCCGAGTGTTGGGATTAAAGGCATGTGCCGCCACCGCCCAGCTCGAGGACATTCTTACTAAGAGTGGTTTTGGGACCTGTAGACATACTCTCCATAGTCTGGTAAGATGAAATTGAAAATAAAGGTTAAAAGCTTAAACTGTGCTCGCTCTTTTCCCCACCTCTCTAGACTGTACGACCTACTTGAATCCAGTTGGGAAGCACATGATTGCCGATGCCCAGAACATCACAATCAGCCAGTACGCTTGCCGGGACCAAGTGGCAGTCACGGTTCTTTGGTCCCCAGGGGCCCTTGGTAAGTGGTAGCACTCATTTCCTGTGGGGAATGCATGGTGTGGGCTGAGAGGCCATGTGTGGTGGCCTTCATGCCAGCAGCTGTTGATGACAGTGAAGCTGAGAGCGGAGTGGACATGGCACCCACCCTGTGCCTTGTTGTCTCCTCCTGCCAGGCACACACAGCTTGAAGTAGTGCCCCAAGGTCTGTGTTTTGTTTCCTTCCTTGTTTTAGAGAATTGTGAGTTTGAAAAGATAATATATTGGTGATTATTTATTTATTTTTACTTTTAGACAGGGTTTTACTCCATAGTCCAGGTTGAGTGCTTTAGCCTTAGTCAGAAGGGAGGTGGTGGAAGTGGCTGTGGCCTGTCCAAGGGCATATTGGCTTTGGCTTCCACCATACGTGGTTTCTGTGGTCACAATGACGTGTGGGCCCACCTTAGGCACATTTTGTGTTTTTGTTTTTAACATCTTGTGTGTGTGTGTGTGTGTGTGTGTGTGTGTGTGATTTATTTAACCTTAGTTAATGTGCAATGGTATGAATGTGTCAGATCGCCCAGGAATGGGATTTACAGATACTTATGAGCTGCCATGTGGGTCCTCTGGAACAGCAGTCAGTGCTCAAAACTGCCAAGCCGTCTCTCCAGCCGGTTTTTTTTTTACCACAGGAGAATTCTTCTTAGGAAAGCATAAAATCAGTGAGTTTTGGAGTTGGAGACCAAGTTGAAATTTTTTAAAAGACCTTTAATGCCAGTAGAACTCGGGGTGAAGTAAAGAAATAACAAACAAGCAAGCCCACCTTCTCTGGCCAATTTGTTTGACTGAGTCTGTCCTTTTGAACGAATTGATACCCATGAGAGGGTCAAGCCAGGATAACTTAAGATTCTTTTTTTTAAAGATTGATTTATTATGTATACAGCATTCTGCCTGCATATATGTGTGCAGGCCAGAAGAGGGCGCCAGATCTCATTAGCCATGCTTGTGAGTCACCATGAGGTTGCTGGGAATTGAACTCAGGACCCCTGGAAGAACAGTCAGTGCTCTTAACCTCTGAGCCATTTCTCTAGCACTCTAACCTAAGATTCTTTAACTTTATTGAATGAATTTGATTGGCAAAATTTCTTTTTGTTTGACTTTTGTTTTTTTTTTGAGACAAGATCTCATGTATCCCTGGCTGGCCTCAAACCCACCATGTTGTTCGGGATGGCCTCCAAATCCTGATCTTCTTGCCTCCAATTCAAGAGTGCTGGCAGTAGGCGTGCGGCCCAGCACACTCAGCAGCTCCCTCTTGTCTTTTGAGACAGGATCTTGCTATGTAGCCAGCGCTGGCCTTTCTGCTCACTGCTCACCATGCTTCCTGCCGTAGCCTCCCAAAGGCTGGGTCCTCTGTGTGTGCTGCCATACTTGGCTGGGATTGCCTTTCACGGGAGGCATTTAGACTGGAGGCCCAGCTTCCCCGAGTGCCAAGTGGGGGTGGCGGTGACCAGAGAAAGCTGTCTGAGAGCAGCTGCTGTTGTCATCAGAACCTGCGTCCCAACCCTCCACTGTCCCTCTGACTTTGCAGTGGTCTTGGACCTTTTTTAAGCATTTGTCCAGGGAGAAGTAAAATAAAGCCAGATTTCTTTCCATTTTTTTTAAAAGAAATCTTTTTATTTTATGTATATTGGTATTTTGCCTGCATGTATATGTATTGGGAGGGAGTCAAATTCCCTAGAACTGGGGTTACAGATAGCTGTGAGCTGCCATGTGGGTGCTGGGGATTGAACCTGGGTCCCCTGGAAGAGCAGCCAGTGCTCCTAGTTGCTGAGCCACCTCTCCAGCCCCAGGAGTCAGGAAAGCCTGTGGATTAAGGGCACTGACCGAGAGCTCAGCGCTTCCTTTGCTCACCACGTGACCCCAGGGCCCAGTCAGTCCTTGGCAGATGGGAGTCATGGTACCCGCCTCCGTGTTTGTCGCTAATAGCCAGTGTGGGAGTGTGTTTCTCCAGCGTCACGTGGTCCTCAGGCAACCTCACAGTGTTGACAGCTCAGGGTAGATGTGTGTTGGGAATTAAGTTCTCTGCCTCAGTTTCCTCTCAGCCCACATTTGCCATTACGATTTTCAGTCATCTATAATTTTAAGTCCGACCTTTGAAAAACAACCCAGGTCTATCCATCTATGTTTACCTGAGCTGATCAGTTTTTAAGTCGTTGGGGGAGGCTTGCCTTTATTAATTTTACAAGCCACCTGCCTTTTGTTAAACAGTCTTTCTGGAAGCAGCACATAAATCAAATCATAGTTTTTAAGTAGTAAAGATTTGTTCAAACATTGTTTCTTTTTTGATCTCAAAAGGCAAGCTCCCGCGAGAGCTAAGTACTTGGTGCTAGGGAGATGTTGTGTTGTGTCCTCGAGTTCCCATCCCTGTGGGTCCACTCTCTCCCCACAGGAAGCTCTGTGATTGAAAATGCCATGCACTGTAGCACTACCAGCTTCTACAATATGAGGCTTTAATTGTGGCCTCTCTGCCCAAGCCACCATGAAATATGTTCTCTTCATCAAATAATTACAGAACTGGAGAACCTGCTCAAAAGAGAAAAAGATTTCTGTGACCTTTGCCATCAATAATTTCCCCACCTGGTTAATTGCATCCTGTGTAATTACTTTTGGCCCGGGAGGGGAAGGGTTGAAAATGTCTCCTTGTCTGGTGTTCAGAAAGAATGTGAAATCGATATCTTGACAATCAAGGTCAGCTTTGGGGATCTCCAGCTGCACTTGGTCCACTCAGTCTCCATGGGATACAGAGCCCCATTGCTGGCTCCTGTGGCCAGCAGAGCTTAATCCTTTTGAAAGCATCTCGTCAGATGTGCAGTGGGAGGAAGCTCAGGTGGTGAGGCTGGGCCGGCGCCTTTCAGTAGCTCTGTGGGCGGCTTGGGGCCTCCAAGGGCTCTGTACAGAGCACACACTGGGCAGCCCTTGGCTATTCGCATTTCAGGCATGATTAGGGCAAGACCGCATTCCCCTAAAATAATCTCCAGCCTATGAACCCTCTTGGGTGCAGACATGCACTTTGTTGGGAATTTTGTAAGTTCCCAGTGAAACTTGAGATTAAAAACAAAGTTTGGCGGCATTCACTGGGAATTATTGTTAGCTCAGTGTGCCTGAAATTACACATTCCATTATAGTCTTTGTGATCGGTTTAGACTTGAGCCTAAATATTGAATCCAGGTGTCACAAAAGCAATAGATATTTTGTCCCAATGGCCGAGTGCTCTAGAGAATGTATTAGGTACAGTGATAGTGATCACTCTGCCTGCCCCAGAGGCATGAGCGAAGGTTGTGCGTTGCTCTGTTGTGTGAACTCACTGGCAGAGGAGACATCCTTTAGCTTTGGTGTGAAGCTGGAGAGGATGTGACCTTGGAGGAGGGAAAGTGTGTTCAGAAGTAATTAGGTCTGCATTTCATGAAAGCCTCTACTTTCTTAGGCATTGAATTCCTGAAAGGATTTCGAGTAATACTGGAGGAGCTGAAGTCAGAGGGAAGACAGTGCCAGCAACTGATTCTAAAGGACCCGAAGCAGCTCAACAGTAGCTTCAAAAGAATGGTAAGTCACTCTCGGGGAATGGGCTCCAGAAGACACCATTGTTCCGGAGGTCTGAATGGTCTATTGAAAGTCTGAAATTGGAGAGTTGGGGGCCACTATGGGGACCACAGCCCAGCCAAGGTGGGCGAGAATAGGAGGCAGCAGCTTAACCTGCCACACACCCAGGAAAATGCTTCAGCAGGGCTCAACTGTGGTAAACACACCTCTCTGGTTACGCTGAAGCAGCGGCTATCTCGGTGTCTGTGAGCGCACCCTTCGCTCCCTCCAGCTGTGAGGCTCAGTACTGAGGTGCCGTGGCTTTCTTGTCTACAGACAGACAACACCGTCCGTTTTTAGCATCAGTGATCCCAACGCAAGCTCAGTCCATCAAGTAGACCTGACTGCTTTCCTGGGGTCTGCTAGGCTCTGGAATTGTGTCTAAGTGGCAGCCAGTGTGGAGGGTGCACGGGGGTGGGCTGGACAATTCCTCTATATGTGTCTTTGTTCCTTTTTAGGGAATGGAATCCCAGCCTTTCCTGAACATGAAATTTGAAACAGATTACTTTGTCAAGATTGTCCCTTTCCCCTCCATCAAAAATGAAAGCAATTACCACCCTTTCTTCTTCAGAACCCGGGGTGAGTATGCTCTTTCCTGCCCGTCTCCCAAAGGAGTCATTTCTGCTTCTGCTGGTCTCTCTGCAGACGTGTTTACACGCACACCAGATACTGATAGGAAGTAAGCAGGGTGAGAAGCAAATTCATATTAGAAAAATGGGGCGAGGTCTCTCTACAGTCCAGACTGCTCTGGAATTTAACAGGTAGCCCAGGTTAGACTAAAACTCATGCCAATCCTCCTGCCTCAGCCTCATGCATGTTAGGATGTTAGCCACTATACCAGCTCAGAAATGTATTTTCAAATATAAAAGCTAAGGCTGGAGAGTTGGCTCAGCCCTTAAGAGCACAGGCTGTTCTTCCAGAGGACCTGGGTTTGATTCCCAGCAACCCCGTGGCAGCTCACAACCATCTGTAATTCTAGTCCCAGGGGATCCAGTGCCTTCTTCTGACCTCTGTGGACTCCAGAGCACAAAGCGCCCAGACATACATGCAGGCAAAAACACCCATACACATAAAATAATAAAAAGAAAATGACTGAATAAGGTTAGCAGGCTGTGGCTGTAGCCCAGTGGTGGAGTGTCTGCCTGGCATGTGCTGGGTTAGCAGTTATTTCCTAGATGTGGGGGCACATTCCTGTAATCTCAGCGTGCAGGAGGGAGAAGCAGGAAGATGACTGCAAATCTGAGGACAGTTTGACCTATGCAGACAGGGCTGCACATCAAGATCCTCTCAATACAAAGAAAAACACACCAACAAAAACCTTTAGTCCAGACCCAACCAGAGACGCCTCTCTTTGCTTTGTTTAGTTCAGGTATGATGATTTATTTATGTGTTGTTTTTCATTTGTTTATTTATTGAGATAAATAAGCTTTCTTCAGGTCTTAAACTGAAGAAAGAGTAAGAAGACCATGTCTTCTTATTCTATAACCTAATTATATAATTAAGGCTGGCCTCAAGTTTATGATGATCCTACTGCCCCTGCCTCCTAAGTTACAAGCGTGTGCTGCCATGCCAGGTGACAGTTGCTATTTTAAAACATTTATTATTATTATTATCAATTAATATTTATTATTATTATTTTTTTGGGGGGGGGATAGGGTTTCTCTGTATAGCCCTAGCTGTCCTGGATCTCACTATGTAGATCAAGCTAATCCTGAATTCAAAGGGATACACCTGCCTCTGCCTCCCAAGTACTAGGATTAAAGGCGTGTGCTGCCATGCCTGGCTAAATTATTTTTATTTTGTGTACATGTGTACAGGGTGAGGCAGGTGCCATGGTGTGTGTGTGTGTGTGTGTATGTGTGTATAGGTGTATATAGACACCATGGTGTGTGTGTGTGTGTAGGTGTATATAGATACCATGGTGTGTGTATGTGTGTGTATAGGTGTATATGGACACCATGGCGTGTGTGTAGGTATATATAGACACCATGGTGTGTGTGTATAGGTGTATATAGACACCATGGTTTATGTGTGTAGGTGTGTATAGACACCATGGTGTGTGTGGGGAGTTATATATAGACACCATGGTGTGTATGTGTGGTTATATATAGACACCATGGTGTGTGTG
>NC_022013.1:62585515-62602900 GCF_000317375.1 Microtus ochrogaster | reverse complement strand
TTTTTTTTTTTCTTTCTGTTGTTGTTTTGCTTTTATTTTATGTGACTGGTGTTTTGCCTGCATGTATGTCTGTGTGAGAGTGCTGGATTCCCTATAGCTGGAGTCACAGACAGCTGTGAGCTGCCATGTGATTGCCGGGAGTTGAACCTGGGTCCTTTGGAAGAGCAGTCAGTGCTCTTAACTGCTGAGCCATCCCTCTAGTCCTTTTGTCAAATTCTTAATGAGGTTGTTTTCTGTGCTGACAAGTTATTTTGTATGTCTCGTTTTCCTCATTAAAATGATATCTTTTGGGTCAAGACCATGGGCACGTTCCATCTGTTGTTGCTTTCATCAGATCAAAGACTCAAAGAATGTGTTTTTGGAAAATCGTGCCCGAAAAGTAGAGTGTAGGTGAAGGTTGAAGTAACATCGGTGTGGTTACCGGAGCCCCTCAGGAGCCCTCTTGTGTGTGTGTGGCCATCTCCACAGTGGCTCACACCAAGTGACAGAAGATACTAGTTACGCTGCCTTTGGAACCTGAAGCCGTGCAATGTCGGACAAGCTTTAAAAACCCCGGTGGCTTTCCCCAGCTTCCCTTGGGTGGTGTGAAATGCTCTGCATTAATATTTGTATGTTTTATCATTTAAAATCTTGTTAAGACACAACATGATTGTAATGATAATCGTTGTTGAATTGATGTGATTTGTACCTTCTCCAGCACACTAGGCCCAGTATATATATTTGTTCAATAGTTATAATTTGTTTTAGAAGGAAAACCATCTAACTGGCCTAAAACTAAAAATAGCTGTCTCTCTCTCTCTTCTTTAAAACAATAGCCTGTGACCTGTTGTTACAACCTGACAACATGGCCTGTAAGCCCTGTAAGTACAACTTTCTGTTACGTCTCCAAGTGTTGCCCCATTATGGTGTTGGGACATTAGGGTGCTTATTGGGTCCTTTCTCCCCCCAGTCTGGAAGCCTCGAAATCTGAATATCACCCAGCATGGCTCAGATGTGCAAGTGTCCTTTGACCACGCGCCACATAACTTTGGCTTCCGTGGCTTCTACCTTCACTATAAGCTCAAGCACGAAGGCCCCTTCCGGCGGAGGACGTGCAAGCAGGTAAGGAACACGCGTGTTTCAAAGTGATGTTTGGTGGCTGGGGTAGGTGTCAAGCTCCCAGGGTCAGCGGGTATTCGAGATTGTTTGCCACTGGGGCTGTCTCTAGCCGACTTACCACTGCCCTTGGTTAGCCCCACTTTGACTGTTTTGGGGTGTCACAGAAGCAAGGGGTCGAAAGCATAGATCTTTCTAGTTTACATTATATTTTAAGCATCTACCAGGTGTGTGTGGCGATCCCAGAGTTTTCTGCTCTTCGGATCCTGACTGCTTCCTTCTATTCCTCCTATTCATCCTTTGTAGATGGAAAACCTGGGGCTCAGGGAGGTCACCTGATTACTGATAATCTTACCTCTAAGGAAGTGGGAAACAGATCTTGAGCCAAGTCACTAGCAGATTAAGGCCCCTTGGTTGGTTGTTTTTGTTTGTGCAAACCAGTGGCAAATCTCCTTCAGCTTTGGGAAGAAGAGGCCTGAGGCCTTTTCTAGATGGGAGCATTTGAACTGCTGTTTGCTTCTTTGTAGGACCAGAATTCAGAGACAAGCAGCTGCCTCCTCCAGAATGTCTCTCCAGGGGGTTACGTCATTGAGGTCTGTATAGCCATGGATGCCCTGTTGTTACTCCGTAGGAAGCAGTTCCCATAAACTTTTGAGTCTTTTGCTTGTTTATTTAAGACCGAGTCCTATGTAGCTCAGGTTAGTCCCAAACTCCCCATGGAGCTGAGGATGACTTTGAATAAACTAACTTGTCCTGCCTCTTCCTCCTGGGATTCCAGACACTCACACTATACTCCTGGCTTTTATGCAGGCCCTGGGGGCCAGGTCTTCAAGCTTGTACAAGTACCTTTACCCATGGAGCTGTCTCCTCAGCTCCATCTTTTTAAAACTGCCGCCACTATTCTCCCTTTGTGCTCCCACTGCCTGGTGATGGAAAAATCAGTGACACCACCAGTTGATGCAGTTTGTAGACGCATGCGCTGTCACCTGAACAGCGGTAACACAGCACTTTCTGTCCTGCAGCTGGTGGATGACAACAACACAACCAGGAAGGTGGCGCATTACGCGGTCAGGCCAGGTAAGCGCTTCATCCTCCATCTGGTGTCTCACTCTCGAGAGCAGACTTCCAGTGTGTTCTGTGCTCTTCATGGTTTACAAAACAACACAGTCTCTCTCAAATCAGTCCCTCTCAAAGGATTATTCATCAAGTGAGTTTCCCTCCACATTCAGGAAGATCAAAGCGAGGCATCTGAGACTAGGCAGTTGTCCTTGGAAGAAAAGCGGTAGGAAAGGGGGTTTTCCTTAGGCATAGTTTTCATGCCCAGGTATTTACTGGCTCAACATATTCAGAACTATTGAATTCTTTCCTACGACCGTTTAAAAAAGAACTATTGGATCCTCTTATAATCACAGGAGAAGTAGTGAGGTAGTTGGGGGCCCTGGAACCTGTTGATCAGTTTATGCTTAAAAACAAAAGGGGCGGGGGGGCTAGAGAAATGGCTCAGAGGTTAAGAGCATTGCCTGCTCTTCCAAAGGTCATGAGTTCAATTCCCAGCAACCACATGGTGGCTCACAACCATCTGTAATGGGGTCTGGTGCCCTCTTCTGGCCTGCAGACATACACATAGACAGAATATTGTACACATAATAAATAAATAAATATTTAAATAAATAAATATTTTTTCCCCCCCCCGAACTTGTTTTGCTGCTTAAGTTTAAAAGCTTTCTCTTTGACTCTTCCAGTGCACTCTCCCTGGGCGGGACCCATCCGAGCTGTGGCCATCACTGTGCCTCTGGTCGTCATCTCGGCGTTTGCGACGCTCTTCACCGTGATGTGCAGAAAGAAACAGCAAGGTATCCGTCTCTCTGTGCTGCGCCCTCTCCTCTCCCAGGCGGGTGCCAACTAAGATGGAGCGTGGGAAGCCCTGGTTCCTCGGGGAGGGGCTTGAGGCACCTCATTCTTTCTTGCCAGTTCCTTCAGTAGAAGTTCCCAGAATCCAGATATTTGGCTTGTCATCTCTAGGACCTGGCAATGGACAGGCATATCCTCCAGTTGTCAAACTCAGGAGGTCCGAGGTATGAGAGCAGAGTCATGTTGATAAGTTAGGTATTTCACCTGGAAAACCGTAGCTGAACCTTACGCTTACCTAGCTGTAAACTTACATAAAAGTCATGAAGATGCTCACTTTAGACTTGTGTCCTTTTAAGTTTAAGCATGGTGGCAGAAGCTTGGTATCCCAGCCACTTGGGAGGGAGGCTAAGGAGGAATTGGAGGCTGTCCTGGGTGATAACAGCGAGACCTTTTGTCAAAAGAAAAGTCATTTTGTTGTTGTTGTTGTTGTTGTTGTTGTTTGCTTTGGTACGCTGTACCTTTTTGTTATTTTTGGTACACTTTACCTTTTTAAGATTGTTGAATGCATTTATTTATTTTTTTAACTTTTTGATATACCGCTGCAGAAACTGACTCTCGTTCACAGTGCAACTTGAGGCTGGTGGAGTCGGAGACCAGAGACTCCCTAGATGGAGATGTCAGCTGTTCCTTTTGGTAAATTGACTTTTGAGATTGGATCTCATGTAACCCAGGCCAGCCTCCAACTTGCTGTGTAGCTGAGGATGGTCCTGAACTTCTGACATTTTTGCCTCTGCCTCACAAGTGCTGGGATTTCTGTTGTAGGCCCCCTGGGCCCCAGTCCAGTTGTTCATTCCTGAAGACACTGAGACCCAGGTCATGTGGAAAAGGCAAAGCTTTGTTTACAGGTGTCAACCTTGTCTTCTCTCCCAATTTAGAAAATATATATTCACATTTAGATGAAGAAAGCCCCGAGTCCTCCACATACGCTGCGGCTCTTCCCAGAGACAGGCTCCGGCCACGGCCCAAAGTCTTCCTCTGCTACTCCAGTAAAGACGGCCAGAATCACCTGAATGTGGTCCAGTGCTTCGCCCACTTCCTCCAGGATTTCTGTGGCTGTGAGGTGCGGAATCCGGTTTCTTCTCTTACCCTGGGCAGGATATGAGATCCATATTCCTCTCCAGTGCGTTCTGGAAACCTGTCTTCGCCCAGTGCCTTACTTTCCAAACCAGAGTCAGTCTGAGTTTGTTCTTTCTGATATTAGCAGTAAATGTGTCACATGACACATTCGTGCTTGAAACCCTTGAGTGACATGCACATGGTAGGACATTTTGCAAGTGCTGAAAAAGGGCACCCTGCCATGGATCATGTGACCAGACGTGAGATTGTCACCTGATAGCATGGTGAGCACCTGTAGAATCAGAGCCTCAGTGGAGCGTTAGGAGTTCTGCTGGCCGTGGAGTCCGGGGCTGCCCCTGGAAGGGGTCTTGGGGACCGGGAAGGCTGAGGTTGACTGGTGTTAGAAGGCGGTGTTTAGAGAGAATCAGGAAGTAAAAGGAGAGAGCTTCATGATTTGCCCAGTGTTTGCGTGTCTGTGCTGGTTTCTTAGCTCTCTCTTCTCCTTTCCCCTGCTTTTCCTCCTCCTGTTTCTCCCCTTCTCCTGCTCATCCTCCTCTTCCTCCTCTGCTTCCTCCTTTTCTGTTTTTTGTTTTTTTGTTTTTTTTTCCTCACTATGTAGCTCTGGCTGTTCTGGAATTCCATGTATAGACCAGGCTGACCCCTAATTCCCAGAGATCATGACTTCTCTCTCTCTCAAGTGCTGGCATTAAAAGCTTACACCCCATACCCAGTTTTTTTTTTGTTGTTGTTGTTGTTGCTCTTTTTAGCTATTAACATGTAGCTTTTCTGTAGACAGTGATGCTTAATTTTTAGAGTATAGTCTGAAGCTACTGTGGAAGGCACACCCCATTATCGTCTGATGTTTCCTATCTCCTTTTTTTGAACTGCTAGTTGGTCCTTTCTTTGATGGGAGCGCCCTCTGGTGTTTACAAGATGCATTTACAAGCTGTTGGGATTTCCTCCTGTGGGGCTTTTGGTCTAGTGGCTGAGAAACACTGCCACTGTAGCCTGTGGCCTGACGTGTTGGGATAGCACAGGCACAAGTGGTGTGTTTGTGCCCTGTTCTTTTGTACATAGATGAAATTGCACATAAAGTTTTTTTTTTTAAATAGCTACAACATCATGTATGATAATGACTTATCATAGCGGAGTTAGTCCAGATTGTTAAACTTCCTAGTTCTTGGCCCATTTCTGACAATTTCTTGATCATCAGAACATCTCACATTGCAATTGCTCAGTCAGAGATAGAAATATATATACTAAAAAACACTTGCCGGGCTGTGGTGGCGCACGCCTTTAATCCCAGCACTTGGGAGGCAGAGGCAGGCGGATCTCTGTGAGTTCGAGACCAGCCTGGTCTACAAGAGCTAGTTCCAGGACAGGCTCCAAAACCACAGAGAAACCCTGTCTCGAACCCCCCCTAATAATAATAATTAATAATAATAATAATAATAAATACTTTATGATGAAATCAGCTCTGTGCAGAGTGTTTACAGTTTTGTAAAATATGTCACACATGATTTAACAAAATACACAGATCAAAAGACTGGTAGGATTGCTTTTGTTGCTATAGAAACAGATTTTTACTATACCCAGTTAGCTTGTGTGTGCGTGATACCAGGGGAGCATGGGATGATTCAGTAGCTTTTTCAGCAGATTGGGGCTTTCTTCTCTTGGGTGCCATTTTAGAACAGAATGAAATCCTTCCAGGATGCCCTTCCTCCGTATGGTTCATGTTTAGCTGTTAGGAACTCTTGAACTACAGGAGCAATGCTGTCAGTGACGTTGCCAAGGAAGGCTCCTTACACTATGGGATGAAAGTAGTTTGAAAGGTAAATTCCTTCGAAAGGATTAGACATGCTTGGTTTCCTTTCCTGTATCGGGGATTCCACTGCTCTCTTGGCTCTCTTAACCCAAACCCTCATGGTTCACAGGCCTTGTGGAGCTATGACACCGTAGGCTTTTCTGACACCGTAAAGAAAGGTACTTAATCCAGACAGGGTGAACCAAGAAAACCATACTACAGCGGAGGAACCGTGGGCTAACCCTGGGTCTACGGACCTGGCCACAGAAGTCCTCTGTCCTGTGGATGGCGATGGCACCAGGTCCTAGCCCCATTTCCAGCACATTCTGGGGTCATTATCCACATCTTCTTCTCAGGCCTTTTAGCCTTGTCCGCAGGATCTTTCCGCTCCTTATATCCGAAAGCCTTACTCATCAGACACACTGTTCTCTTTCCTTCTTCTTCTGAGCTCTCTGTCATGCTGTGGGTTCTATGAGGACATTCTTGGTTCCATTAGACAAGTTGCAGAAAACCCTGGCTTCTGTCTCTTCACCTATCAGGCAGCAATGCTAATGACCCACCATGTTGCCAGATGATGTCATGGGGGGCACGCATTTCAGCAAGTGTGGTGTGTGCACGCAGTGGCTAACTGCAGTGCTCCAGCTGTTCCTCTGTGCGTGTACCTGTAACCCGGAACCTGCACACATCCCTGCTAATAAAGGCTGAGGGGCAGGTGATGGGACCTCACTCACTGGGTTATCCAGTCTTCTCTCTGGGCAGTGGTCAGTGTGAACAAGCAGCGAGGTGACCTGTCCTCTTTCCAGGTGGCGCTGGACCTCTGGGAGGATTTCAGCCTCTGCAGAGAAGGGCAGAGAGAATGGGTCACTCAGAAGATCCACGAGTCCCAGTTCATCATTGTTGTATGCTCCAAAGGCATGAAGTACTTCGTGGACAAGAAGAACTACAAGCACAAAGGAGGCAGTCGAGGCGGGGGCCAAGGAGAGCTCTTCCTTGTAGCCGTGACAGCCATTGCAGAAAAGCTTCGGCAGGCCAAGCAGAGTTCATCCGCGGCACTAAGCAAGTTTATCGCTGTCTACTTTGATTACTCCTGTGAAGGTGATGTCCCCTGCGTCCTGGACCTGAGCACCAAGTACAAGCTCATGGACAACCTTCCTGAGCTGTGTTCTCATCTGCACTCAGGAGAGCACAGCCTTCAGGGGCTGAGTCAGCCAGGGCATAGCAGTAGAAGGAACTACTTCCGGAGCAAATCTGGCCGCTCCTTGTATGTTGCCATTTGCAACATGCACCAGTTTATCGATGAGGAGCCTGATTGGTTCGAGAAGCAGTTTATGCCCTTCCATCCTCCCCCTGTGTGCTACCAGGAGCCAGTCCTGGAGAAGTTTGACTCAGGTTTGGTTTTAAATGATGTCATGAGCAAATCAGGGCCGGAGAGTGACTTCTGTCTAAAAGCCGAGGCTTCTCTACTGGGGGCTACCAGGCTAGCTGACTCACACCCACACCTGGAAAGTCAGCGTGCAGGCCTGAACCAAAACACTGAGACCCAGCCCACCTGTGAGAGTGGCCCTGCCTTGCAGCCCCTGCTGCATGCAGTGAAAGCTGGCATTTCCTCGGATATGCCGCGGGACTCGGGCATATATGATTCCTCTGTACCCTCTTCAGAGTTGTCTCTGCCTCTGATGGAGGGGCTGTCCCCTGACCAGATGGAGACATCTTCTCTGACCGGGAGTGTATCTTCTTCCTCTGGTCTAGGTAAGATGCCCTGGGACTGGGCCCTTGTCCTCGTTTTGTCTGTTTGTCCATCCATTTATCTGAGCCCTCATTCTTTCTGTCTACCTATTATCTATCTGTCTGTCTGTCCGTCCATCCGTCCACCCATCCACCCGTCCATCCATCCACCCGTCCTCTTGTCAACTATTTATTGAGTTTCTGTTTGTTTGTTTTATTTTGTTTTTTTGAGACAGGGTTGCAACTCTGGCTGTCCTGAAACTCACTTTGTAAACCAGGCTGGCCCCAAACTCAGAGATCCTGAGGCCTGGGGTTGAAGGCGTGTACCACCACTATGCCTGTCTAGGGATTGGGCTCTTGATATAGGCCATACTGCCTTTGGCCACACTTTTGAATGCCATCAAAGCTTTTTCCCAATTTGGGCACCCTATTGGACAATGAAACCTAATAAGAAATAACATAATAACTCTGATAGTCTTGATTTACTCCAGGTAATGAGAATATTGGACTGTAGAAATGATGGTGGTAGTTATGGTGAGCTGCTCAGACCCCTCCACCAGTGTTACACATACATGGTATTGCCTTTAAAAAGCTGTGTTTATTTTCTGTGTGTGTACACATGGGATGGGAGTGGGGGTGAGGCACGTGCCATGGCGCAGGCATGAGATCAGAGAACACCTTGTAGTAGTAGATTCCCTCCCATTGTGTGAGTTCCACAGTGTAAACTCAGGTTCCTGGGCTGGGTGGCGTCTCCTGACTCTGAGCCATCTCACCAGCCCTGCATTGCCTTTCTGTACTCGGAAAAGACTGGATACCAAACACATGCACTGGGCAGGGTCTATGTCTTTGCTGGGACCCGCAGCATGTGCTACCCTTCTCCCAAAGCCCTGATGTAAGTTCATAAGTGCAGTATTCTCCATTGTAGCTTTACATAGCACTCCGGGTGGAGGCGGGGTCTCTTCCCCAGAGAGCCTCGGGAATCTGTGACACCTATAACTTTTTGGAGTCACACCTGCAAAACTTCGGCCCTGAAGGAAGGCTCTTCTTTCCTCTCCTAAGGTGACTGGATCTTGTTAAGGGGATGAGAGAGTTGATCTGAGCTGGTTCTGATCCTGCCTTATTGGTACAGAGCACAAGAGTGAATCCCAGCCATGTCGTGTCATGGGGATCTGGACCAGTGAAATACACTAACTGTGGCTCTGTCCTTTCTTCTCTCCTTAGGTGAGGAGGATTCCCCTACCCTCCCTTCCAAGCTCCTCGCCTCTGGGGTGTGCAAAGTAGAACATGTTTGCCACAGCTACACTGATGAACTCCAAGCAGTTGCCCCTTTGTAAGGACATGGAAGGGTCTGAGCATCGCCACTTTAACTGCTGCTTGCTCTGGTTCCCCAGCTCAACTCTGTGGTTGCGCGGCCACTTGGAGCTCAAGGTTCACACAAGGATATTCGGAGTGAAATTCAGGCCAATCCTCGATCCTTTCTGCTCCAGCCCGAGTCTCCGATTTCCCGGAAGCATATGGTGCTCTGCAAGACACTTCCTTTAGACCAGGCAGCAGCTGGCTGTGTGAGGCCGGTCCTCAGATTGGAGCCCACTCTGGGAGGCATGGGCGGGAAGCAGGTAAAGCGAAGTAGGAAGCACCAACACTTCTATTCCCCTTCGGCTACTTTGATTCAAAATGCTTTGTGGAAAAAAGCACTTTGAACATCATTCCAGCCTACACATGTCAATCAAGTACTGTCTGGGACCCGGATTGTGCTGCAAGGGAAGTTTCCATTCAGTTTCGATGTGAAACTTAACACTGTCCCGAGTGTTAAGTAAATTTTGAGTCAGAGGTCCAGACAATGGCTGAATGTCTACCCAGCCACGTTTTATGAGAAAACTTTCTCTGTATTACTGGGAAACATGGCTGACCAGGATGGAATCCCATGGAGCAGGTTGACCGTCTTGATCATCGTATGTGAAGAAGATGGCAGAACCTGGGCATCTTTCCCGGGACTAAGGAGCCATCATGTGGGGACCACAGCTGTCTGTTTGGTTTCTCTGGGATATGTTTACTGCTCTGTAGCTCGGGCGATGATGGCTGGAAATAAGGACGATTACCCAGCTGGACAATGTTATTGGAAGCTGTAGTTTGTGCTTCGGCTAGTGCTGTTGTCCTGAATGTTAGAGGTCAAAATCTACTAAATACAACAGCATGATGGTGGGAGGTGGTGGCCATTTAATCTGCTGACTTGGCTTGACTAGTGACAAACCTCCTTTGTAGAGAGCAGAAAGGAGGGGATTGTTACAAAAGTAAATGTTGTATTTTTCTGAACGACTCTTGTACAGAAGTTCTGTTTCCAAAGACAACATCTCTCTCTCCACATGCTCTTTATGAATTATGTGTGATAATGATGCAGCTGTCTCTATGGAAACCCTCATCCTTTTGCCCTGGTGCACTTGGTGTGAGCGTTCTTCTCCACTGTTATCGTCAGGGATGTTGGATGTTGGATGTTGGCAGTCTGTTTTCTCAGCGTTCTACTGGGAACTGTGAAGGGTTTTTCCATTCCTTAACCAGAGAGGATCAGCCTTAAGGAGGATCTCTAAGAAAGACCCCCAAGGTGGGGTGGACGGGAGATGAGCAGGGCTTTCCCTTCTAGCAGATTTTTAGTGGGACGGGAAGGGAAGCCTTGACTCCTACTGAGAAGAAGCGGTCTGTGTGTATTTTGGATCTGTGTGTATTTTGGATGGAAGATTCCCCCTGCTCTGTACAGGCGACTGGCAGCTGTTCTGGGTGAGCTGTGAGGCGGTCCCACCGGAACACCAGCCTCTCGGCAGAGAAGTTCATTCCATATTGTCACTGTGGATTCCAGACCAAGCAGACAGAGCTCCCAGCTCCACGGGACTCCCCTGACCAGACTCAGTCTTGGCATTCACTCTCTGAAGGAGATCAGCGGGCCTAAATTGCTAACGCATGACCATTCACTGGGAACATCTTTAGAGAGGCTTTTTTTTTTTTTTTAAACTGAGGCCAAGAAATATTTTGTACCCTACAAAGAGCCCATCTCCCCCTCCCCCATGAAACCACTTTTAGCATAGACACTCAGCTTTGGATAGAGAATGCGGGACCCCTGAGAGTGCCTAGGGGCAGCATGAGGCCTTAGGCACAGGGCTAAGCAAGGCCCAGGCGGAAAGCTCACTGCATGGATTCAGGTGAAGACACCATATGAGCCGCTTGCCTAATGTGCTAGTCTGAAAGGCCAGGATCATCAGGGGATGTTTCAGTTTGGATTTAGTGATTGGATGCTTTTATTTTGAACTACAACTATTTCTGACCAGGAGACTCAGATTCTAATGTGCCAAGTGATGAAGCTAAGGTTGCTTAACTCAGGATAAGACAGACGGTGGGCAATGAAGGGAAATTTTTGTTAGTCAGCCCCCTTTCCCTTCCATCTCATCATGATCTAGGAATGAGAATGGCCCTGCAGATGAAGGCAAAGTGTCTGTTCTGGACGGAGCTGTGGTTTTTGACTCAGAATTGTCCCATGAGGTAGAGACAGTAGGATGGAGTCAGAGGAAGGTTTGACAAGGCACAGGCTCTTTGATGCTGTGGGGAAAGAAGAGGAGGCTGGGTCTGAGCATGGGTAACGAGAGGGTGTCCATTGGAAACGAGGCCAGGGTGAGACCAGGGCACCAGGAAGCCACAGATGATGTAGTTGTTGACCTGTATCTAAGGCTGTCCCACAAGTGCATCTGATGCTGAGAAACCTCGCTACAGGGGGTGTGCTCTGAGCAGTTGGAGGCAAGTAGCAGGAACCACCTCAGTGGGCTGCCTGGATGCAGAGGCTTGGGGCGTTGGGGCACATGGGTTTTTAAAAAGAGAAGTCATCCTTGCCCAGGCCCAGGGACCAAATGGGATGTAGGCAGGTGATAGAGTATTCTGAATCAAGAAGGAGACTGCGCCTTAAAGTTATGATCTGAAGGTTTTGAATAGCAGGCAAGTGCTAACTGAAGTCAGTCCTGGGCCAGAAGCTTAACGCTGTCTTTAGTGACGATGAGGTCGCTGGAGTCAGCATTGCAGGAAGGTGTGGGTTCCAGTTCACCTGGGATTGAAGTTCAGACTTACCACATCGTAGCCACGTGATTGCTTTTGTTACTGATTTTCTTGACAACCTCTAATCGTAGGTCCTCTAACTTTTATGTAAGATGGGAAACTGTCCCCTCCAAACTACAGGGTTCCAGGTTGTGGGAGTTTTTCAGAAGGAACAGGGACACCGTCTTATTTCTGAAGGAGAAAGAAAGGGAAACATGAAATCCCTAGCTACCTCAACACAAGGGAGAACATTCTGCCTTCATTGGGAAAAGGTAGGCAATGCCAAAGTGAAGGTTTCTCGTCTTTTTCTTCTGTCTTCCTTGTTGGGAATGACTGCTCACAGTTGGCAGAGTCTGTGCTTTCTGGGGCACCAGCATACTCAGGCGTGAGGAAAGCGGCAATGACGCCCCCTCACAGGGAGACGGTAGGCCATGGTGGCAGCTGGAGCAACAGAGGCACCCTTGTCCAACCTCCAGGAGCAAGGAACATTCTAGATGAGTGTCTCCGTGCGGTGTTACCTGGTTTCCCAGTTTTCAAGAAAACCTGATAATTTCTGATTTTTAAGCTGTTACTGTCAAGCACTGGCAAGCCCAACAACCCAAGTTTAGTTCTGTGAACTCACCCTCTTCTGAAAATTGTGTTCTTTCACTTCCTCATGATGGCTGTGTCACTTACAGATACTCACAGATTGCACACGTGCGTGCATGCATGTGTGGATTGCACACATGTGCCTGTGCACGCACACGCACTAATTAAAAAATAAGTCAAACATTGGCAATTAAACTTCAGGAACTACTAAAGTGAATTCAGGACCAGCAGAGCATGTGAACGGATCTAATTTCGCAATGACTGCCAGGTTGTGACTTCTGCTTTGTAAGATGTGAAATAAACCATCTACAGTAATTACAAACGTGTGGGCCCTGGGAAAAGCTGTGGCTAGCCCTGTCCTTCAGAGAAGTTGATGCGATCCTGCCCATGTGGCCCAGGCTGCCTGTGAACTCCTGATGCCTCACTCTTGGGCAGGCACCCACAGCCTCCATATGATTCTGAATGCATTGGACATGTTTTGATTGTGTCTGTATATTTAATGTCTCGAGACAAAGACAGCTCAACTGTTGATTTTAAATTCAGATTTATACTGTCCTGCAGGCAACAGTTGCTTTTAAATCCCTGGACTTTGGGGGCCTTGTTTGTAGTTTTAGTTGTAATCATGTTTTTACGTGGGGGGCAGTTCTGAGCTTATGCCCAGATATTATTAGGAGAAACTTATTTGGGGAATACAGCAAAAACTCTCCTAGAGCGTCCCCACGCTGGGTTTTGGAATCACCCTTTTTCTGCAGCCTAGAACTCTTGGAGGTGGATATAGGAAATGGAGAGAGGCATTTCTTGTTGTTGAGATGCCAGGTGACCGTCTGGTCACCCTCATCGTAACACCACTTTTCCAGATCCAAGGGTGAATGTTAGCGAAAGAAGGCTGGCTGTAAGCGGTTAGCTCTGGTTCTGGTTTCAGAACTTGAGGGTCAGAGGAGAGAGGCTTAGATCACCCAGCACGTTCCCTCGGTCTGCTCAAGACAGCTGAGCTGTTCCAGACGCAAGGCTGTGGCTGAGAGTCTGGCTCTAAAGGGAAGGAGATTCTGTAACTCCCTGCTGATCAGATAGTCCTTGGTATGAATTTCTTGCAGAAATTCAAGCCAGCTTTCTTTTGTCTACGGTATAGAGGAGAAAGAACAGCTGGTCACCTTCCCAGTACTGAAAACCACAGTGAAGTCATCCCTGGGTGTTTCTTCAGTAGGAAATAATCCCGCCCACTGAAAGCCTTTCTCAGCTCTTGTTCTCCAGGGGCTCAACCTCCTCCCTCCCCCGTTCCTGCACTTCTCAGCCCTTCTCAGCTTCACCTCAGTGTTGCTCCCCCAACGACGCCAGTGCCTTGTTCTCATGGGTACCGTCTGACAGCCATACCTCAGTTAGGATTACAGGGAAATCTGCGGCCTGGCTGCTCTCACCACGGGATAAAAATAGCATGGCACTTTAAAAACCGGTCATATCACTGACATGCATTCAGAGGGTTATGGCCGCTGCTTCTTGTTCTCTCTGTGGTAGTCCTTGCTCCCCACAGGCGGTTGGTGCTTATTCCTGTTGTATTTAGTGTCTTCCTTTAATCTGAAGACACCTTCAGAGTGGCAGCTACCCCACACTCCAATTTTGGATTCTGTTTTTACCTATCTCTACAGTTGACCTTTGTTTTGTGTATCATATTATTGTTTAAATGATGGGCACTACAGCAGAACCTCTGGCAAGGTAAGACCTGGGGTTTGCTAAGTGCCACCTTCTCATTGCTGTTGGGGACCAATTTGCAAACCCCTTTGAATGCCTCAGGGAGGTCCTCTGGGGAATTTTGGCTATCATTTTCTTTTCCATCCTTGTTATTCACCCAGGACCACAGACACCAGAGCAGTATCTCTCAGTTGAGCAGGCATAGTGGATGCTACAGACAGAAGCAATCATTCCAACTGCACAGCTAATATTTATATCACATAGAATCCGGCAGAAAGAGTCAAGGAGCAGCCTTCCATGACTGCTGCTGGATTATACGCAACGCACTCATCTGTCATCTTAAAACATTTCTCTCCCTCTCAAAGAAGCATGTCAAGTTTGGACAGCAGTGGAAAAATTCCATACAAATATATAAAGTGTTCATTTTGAGAGTAATTTTAATTCTTGTTATCTGTTTAGAAAACAAATATTTTTGCTATCGAAGCTCCCATGTTAAGGAGGAAGGCCTGCAGGCATGGCATGGTGGTGACTGGTGCCTTTGTTTGTGTTACCCTTTAAGTTTCTTCTTTGTGGGGTTTGGCAGAGTAGTGAGCACTGACAGCCTGTGTCTGCGTGCCATATTTATACATCGGAGATATTGGTGGTGTATTTGTACAAAACTCTAAATAGATGATAGTCAGTCATGGCTGACATTTGTAAGATGTTTTTGTGCCTTAGAATTTCTGCATCAAATAAAATGTTTTGTTGAAAGCCTGCCGTGGCTCCTTATTTTATAACCTCTGTCCGGGTTCCTTCCTAGCTTGGGCTCCTCACTGTTGGCAGAAGAGGTAAGGAGGGCTTGCATCCCCAGCACCCTGTTCTGTCAGGCTACTTCTTGGTACTCATCACCTCCCGGTCAGTTAGGAGTTCTGCTGCAGGTGCTGTAACCCTGTGATAAGGAGGCCCGGACCCCCAGTTTCTGTCTGTAGAGTGGGCCCAAAGCCCTGCTTTAGGGGCTGGTGTTAATGCTTGTACCCAAAGTGACAGGTATCCACAAGAGGACAATGTTTGGTAAGGAAACAGTCAAAATTTGCATTCCTGTGAATGTCAGGGTCAAAAATCGGTAGTCCATCTGTGTTCCTTCTCATCTGCTCTGGTTCTGTTAGGTACCCAGAGTTTGTAGCTGGTGTTTTTGAGGGAAATGGAAGTAGTTAAGAGAAGCTCTGAAGCAGTCGCTGTGGGCCCCAGAGGAGGAAGCACCGCTTGCCTTGACATAAACATCCTTCCTGTTCACTTTGTCCACTGGTGTCTTCTTTTTCCGTCTCTGGAAAGTCCTCTTGAGAGCTGGAGCCAGGGCACCGAGCTCTTCTTTATGGGTGTGGTCTCATTTGCCTTACTGTTCCTCTCTGTAGTGGGTCATCTTACTGTCCCCATTTTACAGACAAGGAAACTGAGGCTCAAGCTCTTATTGAATGAAAAAAAAAGAGGTAAAAGGACATGACTGCCCCTAAGGGTTGAGGTTTTTATTTGTAGATATAAGGGAGCTCGCAGGCAGAGGCGTACGAAGGAGTCTAGAGTGAACATGACTGGCAGTCTGAGCAGGGCCATGAAAGAGAAGAGGGCAGAGTCAAGAGGCCAGGAGCAAGCCAGGATACCAAGAGACAGAAAGGGTCGATAGCCCAAATGGCACGGGTTATATAGAGGAGGGTAGCTGGGGGAAGGGCAGCCCAGGCCCTGGGCTGGAGAGTTGGGGGTAGGAAGTGGGGTGTTCCAGGTACTGGTGTCCCCTTGAATATATTAGTAGGCACCTCAGCTGTTTGTACTAGGTTCGAGACCTAACACTCATGATTGCCAAGTACTGTTTAGGTCTAGCCAGACAGGAAGGGAGACCTGAAGTTGTCAGACTGAGGAGGAAGTGAGGTCTTGTCAGGAGGCAGGGTCCTGGCAAGTGCTTGTGCCTTTTTCCTCCCTATCGACATCAGCAGTCGCCCTCAGTAGCTTTGCTAAAAGCACAGTCCAGGGACTGAGACATCATCTCATCTAGTTAATAGTGCACAGCATCCCTGTTATTAACGGGGCAGGAAAAACCCTGAGTCGTAATCGAAGTGGTGGTTTTCTCTCAAGTGTACAAATTAGAGGGAAATCTTGTTCTCTTGCTCATCTTTTTGCCTCGTTTCTGGACTGTGCTGTGAAGCTCCGGTGGTGACATGACCACACTCACCCCAGACATGAGCAAAGGCAGAGGTTTGTGGAGATCAGAGGAGATCTGGCCGAACATGTGTTGACGTGTGTGTGGCATGTCAAGGACCCAAATGCCTCAGACCCATGGGAACGGTAAAGCTTCACTTTGATTTGTGTGGGGACCTTAACTCCGCAGAAAATGTGGATGGAAGCTTCCCTCCCTGGGTTGTTTCTAGCCTGGGATGGCACCTCTACAGAGACGTCCTTACTGAGATTAACCGAACCTCACTTTTTGTTAAGCATTACACAACAAACCCGTTCCTTGTTCAGCTGTATTCAATAAACCTGCCTCCTCAGTTCTGATCTATAAAACAAACACGTTGGGTTTGCAGAGTGCACAGCCCACCCGCCCCAGCTTTTCTTCCTGTGTGTCTCTCATTTCTTCATTGCCTGTCACCCCAGGTATGCCAGTCCCTAAGCTGTGCAGGTCACAGAAGGATCAGGAGTCCTCTGTGCCATCGTTCCCGTTACTGCACTCTCCGGGAAGTGGGTAGAGGTTGGCATCAAGACAAACTGAGGCCAGGCCAAGAGGATTGGAGTCAGAGAAGGGAGCATGCCTGGCCTTGAATGCAAGTTTGGGCAGGTTCTGTCCTGGTCTTAGCCCCTGAGGTGAGGCACTCGGAGATCCTCTCCAGTGGGTGAAATTGCAAGCTAGTGATGAGGTTTTGTTACTACCATAGAGAGTGTTGTGATTCAGGCTTTGGTCTCTTGGCATTCTGAGCTCAGAACTCAATCTGCTGATGTCTCTCTGGCTCTAGGCAAGTGACCTGCCTGTTTAGGCTTTCGTTTCCCTAGCTGGAAAACCAAACAAGGCTGTTTTGAGGTTTAAGTGTACCAGGTGATTCTGGACACAGAACCTGGCACACAGTGTCTGTGGACACGTGGTCACCAGTGGGCAGGGCAGGTGCAGTGAAGGCTCCCTCCAACGCCTTCCTCAGCCAGGGCCTGGCCTATAACCAAAGCAGACCTGTTAAATATTAGATATCTCAGTGTAGAAGGGCAGCTGGAAGTGGCCTTTGGGGGAGGTGGGCATGTGATTAGATGTTACTCCTTGTTTGAAACCAGTGGTGTCTCAAGGTCCAAATCAGGAGCAGAAGGAGAGAGAGCATGAGCAAGGAACTCAGGACCACAAGGGGTGCACCCACACACTGAGACAATGGGGATGTTCTATTGGGAACTCACCAAGGCCAGCTGGCCTGGACCTGAAAAGGCCTGGGATAAAACCGGAC
>NC_022013.1:62578074-62585135 GCF_000317375.1 Microtus ochrogaster | reverse complement strand
GGGTGAATACCGAAGTTCTTATGTAGCCCTTTGTTGACCGTTCCCCTCTGTCTCCTCTAGAGCAGACACGTTCTAGATTCCGTATACCCATGTTCTTGCCCAGGGCCTTGCATGTGCTGTTCCTCTGTCTGAAACACCTTTTGCGTGTACCTAACCCTTGCAGTGATACCTTCTGCCCCTACTGCCCACCATCCCTCTCATTGAACACATCTTTAGTGATCTCACCCACACAGCTTGAGTGAGCGTGGGATGGCCCCTTGTTCCTCTAGAATATCCATCCATGTGGGCCGCATTGGTATTCTGCTTTAACCAGCTTGTGACCCCAGGCCTTTCATCTTCTTGCCTCTTAGTATTGGCAGAGGGTAAAAATGCCCCTGATTCACGGGTCCCTAGAGAGCACTGGGAGGGGATTGCATAGCGTGCGTGCAGCAGGTGCTCAGAGTGTTCTCTCACGTGAGCAGTTACTAATTGTAAACGCAAAAGGTTTCCTGGGGAAGTAAACTATCTTTACAGAATTGCCTTCAGGCTCCAGCCAGGAGTCCTAGAACTCAGAACCTGTGGGTGCCCCTGCCCCAGTATTTCCTCCAGAATGGCTGGTATTGTCTCATGGGTTCTTTCTGGCAGTGGGGTTCTGTGCACACTGGACAACAGCTTCCACACGAGCTCTAGCCACATGACCCAGGTGCTGGACACCTGTTACTGTGCCAAGCGGCATGCTACTCTTGAGTGATCCTGGCCCTCCCAGCAGGCTCTGGGGTTTATGTGATGTGCAGCCTCTAGGATAAGAGTCAAGCCCAGGTGTTTCCTACGCACGGCTTTGCCAATCCACCAGATGCTCAGCTATGCTCCCGTGTTTTCTCTAAACCAGGTGAGCAGCAAGGGGTTGTGTGCACAGAAGTCTCCCCATGGCTCCTTTCAGAGGTTTCTTTGACTTGAACAGTAAGACCAAGACTTTATTCCTCTTGCAGGCCTTGCCATTCCCCAGGTGGGGATGACATCATACTGTGTTGTTACACCATCAGTATACACCATGATTTTCAAATGCTGGAAACAAGCATAGGAAGTGTCTGTGTCGGGTGTGACTACAGGCATGGGATTGTCTCTTCCAGGAATCCCATTTTCATTATTAGGGTCTCTTCTCTCTCTCTCTCTCTCTCTCTCTCTCTCTCTCTCTGTGTGTGTGTGTTTGAGACAGGGTCTCATAGTTTTCATTGGCTCCAAACGCCTATGTAGCTCAGGAGGCCTGCCTTGAACTCCTGCCTCCCCAGTGCTAGAATTAGAGGTGTGAACCAATGTGTGTAAACCTCACTTTTAGGGCTTTATATTTGTGAAGTAACTAGAAATAAGGGTCAAAGTTTATTCCGCAAAGGTTCTCATCATCAAACATTATCATGATAGCAAGGATGAGGGACAAAGCCATGGCTGGACCCGAGTATAAAATGGCACATGCTCACAACAGACCAAGGACTGTGTTGCAGAACAGCCTGTGTGGCCTGGAGATGCGGCTCAGTAGAACAGCACTTGCCCTGCTACACGTGGGCCTTGGGATGCAGCTCAGGCACACAACTGCAGCAAAGTGTTCACAGCAAAGGAAAAGACTGACAAGTGTGGAAATAAAAACACCCACGCCAGCAGTGGTCACCTCTGGGTAGGGCTATGGCAGATCTCTTTGTAGTCTGGCTGTTCTGGAACTCTGTAGACCAGGCTGACCTCAAACTCACAGAGACCCTTCTGTCTCTGCCTCTTGAGTGCTGGGATTAAAGCATGCACCACCATGCCCAGCTCCTTCCTCTGCCAGTTTCTGAAGACTAGATAGCCCAACATATTTTCTGCTTGGTTCCTGCCCCACTCCAGAGGAACCAAGTCCCACACCCTCCAAACCACCATCCTCAGGGCCTAGCAGGACATGAGGGGAAGCTGTATGGTAAACTCTTGTGGGAGCCAGGCCTGGTGGCACAGGCCTTGGTAATGCCTACACTCAGGAGCCTGAAGCAGGACAATTATGAGTTCAAGGATTGTGTAACTTCACGAGACCTTGTCTCAAAACAGAAGGGACTGGTAAAGCCCCGTGGTAGAGCACTTGAGCACGTGTAGAGCCCGGAGCTCCAGTGCTGCGAACTCTGGGGCAATTTCACGTCTTGCTGTTCTTATGTATGCTACTTGCAGATGTGATTTGCGTTTTCAGTATCCTGACATATGAAACAGGAAGTCAAGGACTTTGCCCTTAGTTATCATAAAAAGATGCATTTCCTCTCCTCCGGTATAGGAAACTCATCACTGCCTCCATTCCTCACTCAGTAGGTAGTGGACTGCCTCCAGACCACATTCTGGTGCCCAAGTCTTTCTGTGGGCAGGATCTGATGCCCCGGTTTGGCTGCCAAGCCCCCTTTGCCTTGTCTCAACACCTGTCACCTCTGTGGCCTTCCAGCCATGCTGTGCTCTTAGGCTCCCCTTGTGATGTCAGGGCTCGGTCCAGACCTTCCTGCAGGAGGCCATCCTCTGCCTTCAGTGTCCTTTGCCAGGTGGTATTCCCTACCTGCCTGGTAAGGGTCTGTCTTCCTAATCAGTTTAGTATGGTCCCAGGATAAATCTGCCTTGGTGACAGTTATCATCATTCACTGAGCCTGGCACAGTGTGTAGTAAACATTCAAATAAAAAAGTTTTTTTTTTTTTTTTTTTTTTTTTTTTTTTTCTTATAGCGGAGCCTGGTTTCTTTGTAGCCTTTAAGTATTAGTAGAATCTAATGAAAAGAGAACTTGGACAAGGCTGTATGGGTAACCATTATGTGTGAAAAGTGCAAATTGTAAAAGCTTCTGGGCTTTTATACCAAGAGGAGGCCCTTTATTTCTAATTTTTAAAAGTCCGCATGTGCCCCACTTGCATGCAAGTACCTGAGGTGGCCAGCAGAGGGCACCAGTTCCCTGTTACAGGTGGTTATAATCCACGGATGTAGGTGAGGGGGATGCAAGGCCCAGTTGGAAGAACAGGTGAGCCCTTCCTCCAGCTCCTACTTAATACTGTTTGTGTTTAACTAACACAGAAGGTAGCGGTGGGGATTTCCCACCACATGGAGAGGGTGGGATAACAGGTTCTTGAGGGAAATGTTGAGTGCAGGGGTTTGGACGTGGACTTTGTCCTGGGCAATGGAGTACTGTCAAGGGCATGTGTTTCCTGAACATCACTGGGGATCTGGTCAAGGAACCTTCTTGAAGTCAGAGTGGAATGAAAGGGGATCTATTCAAGATGCTTTATTTCTGGACCCAAATGTGCGCTGTGGGCTAACAAGAGGCTGCCCAGCTCTGGGAGACCAAGAACTTGCAGCAAGAACCAAAGTTCGCTATGAGAAATGTCCATCTGACTGGGAGGGAATTCGGAACATCTCTTTCTGGCCAGGGATGCCACCAGGAAAGGCAACATCACCTTCATTTCCTGTGGGGGTGGCAGTCAGTGCTCAGGCAGGAATCATTAGGAAGTCTCAGAGAGCTGTCCTGGTGCCTCAGCCGGCAGCCCAGGGCATCTTAGCGCCTTGACTGAAAAGCCCTTCCTCTGAACTTATGTCTTCCATGGTCATCTTCTTAAATGAGGGCGGGTTGCATCTGGCTTCAGTGTCTACATTGGAGAAGTGGGATCCATGCAGGTATCGGGCAGCTGAGAATGTTAAATTCTATCAAGCACCTAAAACGTCCTGGGTCAGGTGTCATGTAGAAGCAACCAGCGAGTTTATTTTCAGTCCCAGGGTTTACAGTTTCATGACAGTCTGGAAACTACTGTTTCGTCTACAGCCTTCATTAGTCCTGATTTTATGAAGTCCCGAGAATGACTTAATTCCCAAAATAGCTTTATTTAGATTCTTATGTTTATTTATGCGTGGGTGACCCCGGCCACTGTTGGCTTGGCCTTCCTCTTATTGTGCTCAGTCCATACCTAAGAACCCTCGATTACTGGGCCCACACTACCTTCGTTTTCACCTCCAGACAGGGAAAGGGTGATTTGGACAAGGCCTAACATGCCGAAGATTAAGCCCTGGGCGGGGTGGAGGCTTCATTCACAGGCTTGGGTCCAAGCTCTCCAGGGCAAGCTGGGCCGTTTCTGCTTGGAGCTTGAATTGCCAGAGCGTGGGAGCCGGCGCTGGGCAGTGCACCTCTTCTGTGCTCTAGTGAACTCTTCAATGGAGTTCTCTTCGGATGACAGAGTTACATCCCAAAGGTCCTCCTCCCTGTCCCTTCTAAGCTTTCAGGGACCCTCCGGCCAGGCTAAGACGCGAGGGTGTCCAGCCGCAGTTGCAAGGCTCCGTGTCTAGGTCTGTTCTGAGCAGGCAGCCGGGCCTGCCCTGCGGGGGGTCCCGGGCCCGCCTCCCGCCCACGTGGCCCGCCCGGCCTCCTAGGCTGCGGCCCCGCCCCACCCCGGGGAGCCGTCCCCAGTCACCGTTGCAGCCCTGTGCTCCAGCTCAGCTGGGCCCACCCAGCAAGACGCGGAGGTGAGAGCAGCAGGCTCCTCCTGTTCCGCGACCCTCCCTTCACCCGCCGTCCTCACTGGAGTAGGGTGCCACGGCCACCCTGGGGCGCGTTGGGTGGACAGCGCCACCGCTTGTCTCTGCCAGCCTCTGCTCCTGCCGGGGATCCTAACTTCGGTCCCCTGATAGCTACGGGGAGAAAGTTCCCGGAGCTACTTCCGGGGGAAAGAGGCGCCACCTGTCTGGGGCACACCCTTTTGTTGGACTTTTCCAGGTTAGTGTCGCGAGGTCAGTGTCTCTGGCCACTTGGCAGGGACCCGGGCGCCACCACAGCCAGCCGGGATCCTTACTTACGCGGGAGACCGAGTGTGTTAAACTGAGCAGTGGACCGTCCTGAGACGGGAGGCGCCCGCCCAGGACTTTAAGGTGATAGGAATGCCTTTGTAGCCAGAAGCTAGGGTGGAAGTGGATGCGGTTTCCTTAGGGCTTTGCGTGGTGGAGGGCTGCCCTGGCGCTAGCCTGGCTGGAAGGTTGCGGGAACGGAGCAGCAGCTCGTTCCTAGAGAACTTGGCTGACTCGGTTTATTGCCTGGACCAGGCTCGCTTCCAGAACTTGGCAAGGATGTGAGAACTGCCAAACAGCAGTTGTCCGGAATGCACCGGTGGAAACTGGAGGGCTTTCTTGCACTACGCAGGTGTACACCTTGTTCCCTAGAGTGTGGAAGAGGACTTTGCTGAGCTTGTGTTGGCTATGTCATAATTACATTGCACATCTGTGCTGCACATTGTCATCTATAAGAGAAGGGAGAGCTAGCATGAGCTTTAAAGGCTTCATAAGGTTATGCGCCCACCGTACTGATCGGCTCCTGGTGAAGTCTCCCCTTTGGGGGTGTTCTTGTTATGGCCGATGATGTCAGTGTCATAGTGGGCTCACATCTTCAGATTCCCAAGAAGGTGGCATGCAGGTACACCTAGCTCCACGGTGCTCTATTCAGATTAGAAAGCTTGGCTTTGCAAGAATGCCTCCTATAGTTAGCCAGTTTGTGCAAAAGCGTGTCTCGGATATCTGGGAATGTGGGATTAGACATGACCTTTGTCAAGGATATTGCTGGGAAAAGGGTCTTGGGTGCTCTGGAAACTACTGGTGTTTGCTTTGGGAGTGGGAACAGATGAGATTTCACTTGAATTCTGCCTAGCGTTAGGGCCCGGACCAGCTGACATCCCCTAGTCTCTAAGCGATGAGTCTATTTAAGGGCTGGGGGTCTGCTCTTGTCTCTCTCAACCACCCTTTCATCTGAGCCGAATGAGTATCCTCTTGCATCATTGAGGTCTTCCTGGACTGCACCTGTTTAGTTTCTTTCTTGAACGTTGCAAACAGGAATGCTCCAAGCTGCCTGCGTGCCACAAAAGTGGATTCTGAACCATCCAGACCCCTCATTTTTAGGGAGTGGAGGTGATACACGTGTGCTTTATGCACTGGCTCCGAGCACACTTTGATATGGAAGATTCATGTCTGCCCGAATATGAGAAACCCCTGGCAAGGACTCTCTGGGCAAAGATGATGGCAGGGCCGGGGTTAGGAATCATAAGCATTTGAAGGCCTGGAGGATGGGGTGTAATTAATGGAAATCTGAGTTTGGGTGTCTAAGCCTCCCAAATGCTGGGATTCCAAGTGTGAGCCACTGATCCCCAGGATGAGAGCCTTTAAAAATTGTGCTGATGGCAGGGAACTTAAAACCTCCTGGCCCAGCTGGTTGTAGTTCAAATAGTAAAAACCCAGAGACAGATTTGGGGGTTCAATTTGATGATCAGAGAAGCAAAATAGCAAAGTCACTAGAGAGCTCTTAGCTCCATGAAATCTTCACACTGAAAGAGGAGTGAGTTCCTGTCTCATCCCACCTTATGTTTCTCTCTAGTGATGGGATTAAAGGCATGCATCGCCACTGCCTGGCCTGTATGGCTGACTAGTGTGGCTGCTTTGCACTGACCTTCAGGCAAGCTTTATTTAATAAGATACAAATGAAATATCACTGCATTCCCCCTTTTGGTCTAAAATAAAAAAGGCTATAACTAACATAAGAAAACTATATACAATAAGTACAATAACTATATATAATATATGGGCAATAAAAAAATCAACAATGTCAAGTCCATTTGCATTTGACAAATTCAGAGAAAATACTCCATTATCTATCCTATCTTGGTGAGCCCAAAGTCTTGTACCTAATTTACTTTCTATCATAACTTGCTTATCTAGTAAACAAGGAAAACTGTAACTGTAACACTGTAACTATCTAGTCTGCAATGTCCTCAGAGATCCAAGAAGGAAATAATATTAACTGAGTAAGCAGAAAGTGTGAGCAAGCAACTTCCAAAAAAATGTGAGAAATGACAGAAACAGCTGGATACCTGGACAGTCACCCGAAGTTTCTCTGCGATAGATGGGACATGGGTCTTCAGCCTACAGGCCTAGAATATCTGACAGATTTTTCTATGAAGCAGAGTTTTTGAAGGAGTGTATCACCTTATCTGGGCAATGTTTGGCAGTCACTTTCTTTTGTGTCCTGCTTGTCCAACTAGGACAGCATACTGTCAGCAGTCAAGGCAAG
>NC_022013.1:62565480-62572583 GCF_000317375.1 Microtus ochrogaster | reverse complement strand
GGGGTGGGGTTGGAGCCCTCCATGCAGCTCTGACCTGTGCCGGGGGCTAAAAAAGCACAGGCAAACAGCTTTTTTTTGTGAATTCATATCTCAAATATTGGTCGCTAAATGCAGCAGAAATAATAAAAACCCAGAGACAGATATTGGGGTTCTGTTTGGGTTCCTGAACATCAGAAAGGCAAACCAGCCAAGTCACTAGAGAGCTCTTACCTCCTTCAGCTTGAAAGAGAGTTCCTGTCTCATCCTGTCTTATAGTCCTCTATAGTGCTGGGATTAAAGGCATGCACCACCACTGCCCATCCTCCATGGCTGACTAGTGTGGCCAGCTTCGCTCTGATTGTCAGGCAAGCTTTATGTATTAAAACACAGATGAAACATCGTTATAGCTGGTTCCATTGACAGAAAGTTGTGGGGACAAAGGATCAGAGTCCCATGTTCTTTGAGGAGGACAAGGTGTGGGCTCCAGACTTAATGCTGCTCCTGTCCTTCCTGTCTGTTTTACTTCCTGATTATCCTTCCGTCCCCGAGCTCCCTGTGCCCTAACCAGAACTCAGAAGGCCACTGAGACCCTGTCGGAAGAGGGGAAGCAAACAAGGAGGTTCCCAGGAGGGTGAGGCGTGAGGGTCACGAGTTCCAGGCAAGCCTGTCTCCAGAAACCAGATGGGCAGTGTGAAGAGGCCAGGGAAAACACACACAGACACGGACACACACACATACAAGCAAAGGTCATTACCATAATTTAGAGACCTCAATTCCGTCAAGACCAAATTCTGTATCGCTCAGGCCCCTGATACTGCGTGGGATGTGGGGAGCAGGGGCTTTGGCTTTTCGTTTTCTGTGTTTGTGTTTCTGTTCTTTTACTAATCTTTTCTGAATTATTCCTTAATCATTTTTTTCATTGTGGTCTTTATTGTATTTATTGAAAATTGACTTTGGACCCATTTTCTTAAGGTTTTCCTGCAAGTATTCATTGATTTGTATCACCTGGTATCTGTAATCAGAGAGAAGGGAAATGATGTAGCCATGTGGTTCTGACTCACTGAGGGGTCTTCTTGGGAGACACACACATCACACACATACCACACACACCACACACATACACACATACCACACACACCACACACATACACACCTCACACACCACACACATACCACACACATCACACATCACACCACATAGACCACACACACACACCACACACACACACACCACACACATCACACACACACCACACATACCACACACATCACACACACGAACACTACACACACCACACACATACACATAGCACACACACCACATACATATACACACACCACACACACATACACACACCACACACACACATACACACATACCACACATACCACACACATCACACACACGAACACTACACACACCACACACATACACATAGCACACACACCACATACATATACACACACCACACACACATACACACACCACACACACACATACACACATACCACACATACCACACACATCACACTACATATACACCCCCACACATCTCACACACACATACCACACAGAGGACTGGGAAGTAGTATTTTAATTGTTTTGTTTTGAAACAGAGTCTTGATGCAGAGCCAGGCCCTGAACTGTCCATCTGCCTGGTTCGGCCTCCTGAGTGCAGGGATTAAAAGTATGTGCCAGTACGCCTTGCCAAAGATCGTTGTTGTGTTTGCTTTATCAGAGCGGGCTTCACTCTGTAGCATAGGGTAACCTGGAACTCACTGGGAGCCCAGGCTTGCCTTGACTTTGTGGTAATTCTTCCAGCAATCATCCCAAATCCTAAGGTTGTAAGCGTAAACCGCCATGGTTGTTCTCACACTTACATAGGGCTTGAACCGCGTAGCTCAGTTTACTGACTGCGCTCAGGCAACAGTACAGAGGTCTGGGCATTCAGCTCAGTGGAAGAGCATTTTCCCAGCATGCGTGAAGTTCCAGGTTTAATCCCCAGCACCACACAGAAAGAGATCCCTTTGGAGGGGACTCTGTGCTAGACCCTGTTTTGATGCTGAGTTCCCATTGTCCAGCGTATGGGCAGTGTTCTTCCCCCTGGACTTGGCAGCCCGGTGGTGGAGACAAGCGGTAGAAAACTAGATGTAGAGATAACCACAGAGCGATGGTGACGGGGAAGGGAGGGGTCCCCGAGTGGTGGCATGGAGGCACAGCTTGATTTGGTCTCTCTGAGAACGTGTGTTTGAGTAGAAGCCTATCTGTGTGAGCCTGTGGGCATATGGGCAAAGGCAATGCTTATGATACTCAAGGATGGCCTTTCTTTTTTTGTTTTGTAATTTTTTTTTCCTTTTTCTAGACAGGGTTTCTCTGTGTAGCCCTGGCTGTTCTGGAACTCAGTGTGCAGACCAGCTCAGCCTTGAACTCACAGAGACCTGCCTGCCTCCCTCTGCCTCCTGAGTGCTGGGATTAAAGGAGTGTACTACCACCTGGCTCCTCCCTTTGTTTTGAAAGGCAAGGTCTTAAGTAGCCGAAGCTGGCTTCCAACTCCCTATGTAGCTGAATGTGACCCTTACAATTCTGCGCTGATTCTGTTGCTTCTGCCTTCTAAACGGTGGGGTTGCAAGTGTGAGTGATCTCACCTAGTTTATATGGTGCTGGAGACTGAACACAGGGCTTTGGCATGCTAGGCAAGCACTCTGCTAACTGAGCCACACTGTCAGCCCAGCCTGTCATCTTGAGCACAGGGCCAGTCTGGCTGACTCTGACTTGAGACGGGAAAGGGAATGAGAGGCATTGTGGGAAGATGCTCTTCCCTGGTCCAAGCCAAAGGTAAACTATGATGTTGTGTGGGAAGGCTAGTGCCTTCTTTCACTCCAGGCTGTCAGCTCTGCAGCCGTGCAGAGAGTTGGAAGGCAGAGGAATCTTCCCAGGTGATTTATTCGAGAGGTAGTGATGTCAGAGGAGAAGCTGGTTCTAAAGTTCTCCTGCAGGTCTCACTTCAGTGCACAGCCCACTGCTTCTGGGTTGAATAAGCTGGCCCTGGTGCAGTGGCAGCACACAGTGAAGTGTCATGGGATGTGGGGGACACCTGGACCTCTGGGCCATCATAGAACATGAGGCTGGGGGAGTCAGTGCCTTCATTTCCTGGGTGTCTCCGGCTTCTCAAAGGTGCGCTCACAAGTTGAAGCAGAGGTAGATGTGCAGGCAAAACCAGCATTCCTCAGAAAGATAGACTGTCGCCCTCTGGATGTCAGTGTGGCGATTTCTCAGAAAATTAGGAAACAACCTTCCTCAAGACCCAGTAATACCACTTTTGGGTATATATCCAAAGGATGATCAACCATGCCACAAGGACATATGCTCAACTATGTTCATAGCAGCTTTGTTTGTCATAGCCAAAACCTGGAAATAACCTAAATGCCCCTCGACCGAAGAATGGATAAGGAAAATGTACATTTACCCAATGGAGTATACACAGCAGAAAAAAAATGACATCTTGAATTTTGCAGGCAAATGGATGGAACTAGAAAACATCATTTTTTAGTTAGGTAACCCAGACACAGAAAGACAGTTATCATAGGTACTCACTCATAAGTGGTTTTTAAACATAAAGCAAAGAAAGCCAGTCTACAAATCACAATCCCAGAGAACCTAGACAACAATGAGGACCCTAAGAGAGACATACATGGATCTAATCTACATGGGAAGTAGAAAAAGACAAGATCTCCTGAGTAAATTGGGAGCATGGGGACCTTGGGAGAGGGTTGAAGGGGAGGGGAGAGGCAGGGAGGGGAGCAAAGAAAAATGTAGAACTCAATCAAAGTCAGTTTTAAAAAAAGGAAAAAAGACACTTTCTCACAGCATTAAAAAAAAAAAAAAAGATAGGCTGTCGCACGTGGCCAGATTTGGAGGGCAGAGGAGGTCCAGCCTCAGTCATGCGTCCTTAACTCCTGGCTGCCTCCATGGGCTTCATGGGCTTCAGCTGACTCTCACCCACAGTCACCCTGAGAATATCCTAGGGAGAGCCCTGCTGCTGTGCCCGAGACCTCAGAGGCAGGCTCCTCCTAGCTGTTGTTCCTGCTGCCCCCACTCCTTGTCATCGCTTCCAGAATGTCCATACTGCCCCACCCCATGACTGTCCCCTCTCCTGTTTCTTTTTGATAGAAAAACAAAATGCTCCTTAGGCACAAGCAGTTCTGACCATATTCTTGCTGTGTACACCTAAAGTTGTAGAGCAGAGCCGGGTATGGTCTTGCTTGCCTGTAATCTCCACGCTTGGGAGGTGGAGGGAGGGGAGCCAGGAGCTTCAGGTCATCCTTGGCGACCAGTTGAGCTTGAATTGGAAGTCATTCTGAATTACATAAAACCCCGTAACAAACATATAAACATTGCAGGATAAGATATGAATGGCCTCTTTTTCCACCCAGGTTGCTTCCAACAAAATGCGTGTGTATGTTTATATGCAGGTGGATGTACCTGTGAACATCATTGTGTGTGTGTGTGTGTGTGTGTGTGTGTGTGTGTGTATGAGACTATGTGTTTCGTTGGATGTGTGTGGAGAGCAAAGGACAACTTGTGGATGGATTCTCTCCTTCTACCTTGTGGGCGTTGGAGGTTGAACTCAGGTCGTCAGGCGTGGTGGCAGGTGCCTTTACCTGCTGAGCCATCTTTAAAAGCTTACCGTGTTAGGATCGTTCATATGCGATAGCTTTTAAAGATGGCTTAGCTTGTTTTCAACTTGTTACTCCAAGCCTGCTATGAGTTCTTTAGGGTTAGCTTGTTGGTGTCTGTAAAAAATGTGGCTGAGTTGTTTTTTTTTTAAATTATTTTTATTTATGTGTATGCGTTGGTATTTCTGTGTACCTATGCCACATGTGTGTGGGTGTTTCAAAGAGGCCAGAAGAGGGCCTTAGGTCCCCTGGAGCTAGAGTTATGGGTTGTTGGGAGGTACGTGATGTCGATGCTGGGAACCACACTGGGGTCTCTGAAATAGGAGCAAGCACTCTTGAACTGCTGAGCTATCTCTAGTCCACAGCTGAGATTTTGATAGTTCTGTGGTCAGTGAAGGTAGCTTGGGGAAGTTTTGTCAGTTACCATCTGGCTTGAAACAGGGAATGCTTTTCCCTGGGGGCGTCACTCACTCAGGTCCTTCCTTCCCAACACTGAGGAAGAAACACTGAGGGGGGCCTTTCAGGCTGTGCTGACACAAATCCAGGAATCTTTATTGCCTCTTCCTTGTTGAAAAGAGTGACCCAGTGTGATCAGTGCCAAGTCCAAGGCTGCAGACCTTGGATAAGATGTTTCAGTTTTGAGCCGGTGAGACAGGAGGTCTCCAGCAGCCTTGGCTTCTTATGCCAGGGGTGGGGAGTGAAGGGGCCTGGTAGCCTTATGCCACCCTTCCTTTCAGCCTGGAGAAGGGTAGCCCTACTGAGACCAGCTGGGAGTGAGGGCTGGACTCACTTTATCAGTGTGTAGGGAGGATTTCCCTGGGGAAAGCAGCTTTTGTATCATAATTTGAAGAGCGAAATAACACTAATAAAAGAATAATGTCATATAGCGAACATTTAGTTGATGCTTCTGCATGTACTTATGTGTTCCAGATGTATCCTGACACAAATCAGATTTTATTCTTATGGGATTAAAAAAATAAATGACTGCATTCCTTATTGGGAAGAAACCCCAGTCCCCTTTTTTGGGAAACTTTGTTTTCCAAATTTAAGTAACAACTTGGAAAGTGTGACAGAAACTGAACTTACTCCCCCAACTGCAGTGAGGTGCTGCCGTTTTAAACAAAAGCATGGCTGTGTGTGCTCTGTGTGGTTGAGTTTTTATTTTTTATCATTGTTTTCAAAGGGGCAATTAAAAAACACTAACCGAGGCCGAGATTTTCATTTGTTTCTGGAGGGCGATAGGTGCAATTGAAACGTTTTGAAATCTTCAGAAATCTCAGCTCTTGTGCTTTAGCAGATTCCCTTCCTGAAACCGTTACAACAGGCGGTTCATAGAGATTTTTATTTCCACCCTTGAGTGAGGGAGGGGCTGAGTGTACATGGAAACTTAGGGGAAAAACACAATGATACAATCTACCCCAAAACAAGGAAGCATGTCACGGAACTGAGGTTTGGCCCCTTAACTCTTGCCCAGCCTAGACGGTTCAGCTTAGTGACCTCGGGTAACCTCTTTCTATGACACATCTCCCGAGGGATAGGGAGGACAGTTTCTTTCCAGCATGACTTGAATTTTTTACAAAAGCCCTTTGCAGCCTTGCAAACGCTAGTGATTTCTCTCAACGAGTCGCTTGCACTGGCTGTGCTCTGGGCCAGCATTATGAATCAGAAGATACTTAGATGGCCACCCAAGTTCTTTCGAGCCGAGAGAGCTGGCAGGTGAGTGAAGGGACAGGCCTGGTTCTGCACGATTCGTGCAAATGTCAGTGGAACTAATACATGTTGGTTAAGAAGGCTAGCTCAGATGGCAATGCTGTCGCTACCACATTTTATTAAACATTTATTAGGGGGTGGGATGGTATAGCTTTCCACATGCTTTTACTGTGGCCCGTCAGCGACCTAGACTGTAATCTCTTTACTTATGTGTGCATCCACACGTCTGCCTAACGCAGATCAGCAAGGCAGTATTTATGCTCTGTAGTCGCGTCTGATAGTTCTTTTCTGTACTGTGTTGCCACTTTTTTTTTTTTTTTGCTGTTGTTACTGTTAAATTGTGGTTGTTGATTCCACTGAATTTATTTCACAAATGAATCAAAATGTATTCTTGGGAAACTGCCATGCTAGGCAATTTTCTGTTATGGGTATTTTCATTTAATCCTCATGCCAATTGTTTGGAGCATGCATTTTTATTCCTGTACTATAGGTGGGGAAATTGAGGCATGGAACAAGAACTTGTCCAGGATCATACTGCCAGAGAGAGGAGGAGCTAGGATTTTTGTTTCCCCTTTTAGCTTTTTTTTTTTAAATTTATTTATTATGTATATAGTGTTCTGGGCACCAGATCTCATTATAGATGGGTGTGAGCCATCATGTGGTTGCTGGGAATTGAACTCAGGACCTCCGGAACCAGTTCTCTTAACCTCTGAGCCATCTCTCCAGCCCCCCTTTTT
>NC_022013.1:62562385-62564915 GCF_000317375.1 Microtus ochrogaster | reverse complement strand
GTGTCTTCTACCTACCTTCTGCCTGATGAACTGCTGTGTGTTGGAGCATCTGTGTCTTCTACCTACCTTCTGCCTGATGAACTGCTGTGTGTTGGAGAGAACCAGCCCCACATTGCTAGGAAATGACTATCACTCTTCCATCTAAGACTTCATGCAAACTGAACAAAATGTGCACAGATCTTTTTCTGGGTTGCCATATTTTATGTTTTTGTTTGTTTTAGCTTCTTCATCAGATGGTTTGACATTTCATGCAAATTCTGGTCCTCAGAGATGGTCCTGATAGAAATCACATGTTTTGAATGTCTGTTAGTATCTAGAGAGAGAGAGAAGAACCAATTGGGCATCTGTGGAGACCCCATGAGTGTGAAATTTGCAGGGTGGCCAGCAGCCTTGGGAACCAGGGAAGAGCTGAAGTCACAGTCCAGCAGGGTTCCCTCTTTGGGTCAGGTTAGTTTCTGTCGAGGGTTTTAACTGGTTGAGTGAGATCTTCCCATACTTTGAAGACTAAATCTGCTTTATAATAAACCTCTGGTTTACAGAAGCACGATCACTTGGTTTAGATAACTGCTACTTAAAAAATCAACCACCTCAGAAATAAGATACGGCTTGAAGTTTTTCAGAAAAGGCACAAGGCTCTCAGTAGAAACAGGAGTGTGATAGTTACAGGTAAGAGAACATCCATCTGAGATGCACCCTTTCCCCATGATTGGTTGTAAACCTCATTCCCCTTTTTGGCGGCTCACGTAGCCCAGACTGGCCTTGAACTTGCTCTGTAGCTGAGGATGACCTTGAACTCCTGATCTTCCCCAAGCCATCATATCCTGAGTGCAGGAATCATTGGCAGTGAAGACCACAACCTGCTCCCTAGCCCCTCATACTACTTAAAGACACTTTATAAAACTTCATCATGTTCTGTCAAGGGCAGACCATATCTATGACCATGCTCCTGTGGGATTATAGTGAGACTGGACAAACCCTGTCCTACTTTGT
Source organism: Microtus ochrogaster (assembly GCF_000317375.1). NCBI lineage: Eukaryota > Metazoa > Chordata > Mammalia > Rodentia > Cricetidae > Microtus > Microtus ochrogaster. The sequence continues at coordinate 62,563,925 of NC_022013.1, read as the reverse complement.
CTTTGCAAAGTTTGCAGTTGCCTTTTTGTGTCTTGCTGGTCCAGTTTGAACAATATCTGTCAGCAATTGAGGCAAGGGCAGTTTCTTTGCCTATATGGCTAGCTTTTGCCATAAAGAAAACAAGCTCCATATGGAGTTTCTTTGATGCCCATTCTCACTATCTTGAAAAGCCTTAGGTTATTAAACATATTAAATTCCATATTCTGTAGGTGTTTGAAGACCATCTATCTAACTAAATATATCTGTTTATGACCTTAAAAACGTATCTAACATAATTATAAGTTTGACTATTATAGATAACAATCTATATTTTTAAATTATACATTACATTTTAAATAAGTTGCATAAGCACAATACCTCAAACAAGAGTAGATACATGCATGCAGTATAACAAAATTAATTTTAAATTAGTATCAATATACAAAAATCCGTACCAATGTAAAATATTTAAGAATAGTAGTTGCTTTTTTGGCTTAAAAGTAGATTCATTTTATCCTATCATTTTTATATCCCCCCTTTTTCTTTTCAGAAAGAGACCCTTGAATCTAATCTCTTTTATTTAGCTTTTTTTTCCTGACCATTATCAAGAACAACTTGTAACCAGTCCCCCTTAAATGATAATAAACATCCATAACCAGTATTTTGGGAATGTGGACACTATATTCTCTAGACTGCTTCCTGTTTCCTGGGGGTGCTGGTGATCTTTGAGGGAACCTTCAGAAAATCAGGATAATGGTTAGGTCTTGGCTGGTGTATTTTGAGGCTGGATCATCTCAGTCAGCAGTCTTGAATCTGTTTTGGATGCTTAATCACCTGGGCCATCCATTTTCACCAGTGATTGGTTCCCCTGCTCTGAAAAAGGCTATCTGCATTAATGTAAGCACAGACTGTGTGTTGTATACAAACATAATTTTTTGATATGTATATGAGCAGGTAAAATAAACATCACATGTCTTGTAGTTTTTCTGGGCTTATTTTTTTTTTATGTCTGTAGTCAGGATTTCAGGGGTCTTCCTTGATCAAACCTGGTTTTCTTTAGCCCAGAATGAATTCATAGCCTCTCATTTCCTGTGGAAAAAAAAAACAACCATAACCTCTCCCCCAAGGCAACACAACTTTTGGCTTAAATTTTGAAGTCAAGATATTTTTAAAATATATAGGTTGGTTGAATCTAGCAGTTTTCATAATTCAGTGTCTTTTAACAGTCAAAAAAATTCAAAGACAGCACAATATCATACAGGATCTAGAGTCTCTGTGTTTTTCTCATCTTTATGTGGCTTTTTTCTTTTATATTACTTTACTCCCTTTTAAAAGACTTTGTTATTTTAAAATTATATTTTTTAATCTATGACTGTATATACTTTTTCTTTTCTCTCTCTCTTAAGCCAAGCCTATGCATATTTTAAAACACATTGTAAACTTTTTTTTTTTTTTTTAATCTGTCTTTATTTTTTATTTTTGTCTTTTTCTGACCTCTCGCTCTTTTAAACTGGTAAGCAACATGGCTAGGACCAAAGCGATAGCTTTGGTGGCTGGCTCC
>NC_022013.1:62542509-62562003 GCF_000317375.1 Microtus ochrogaster | reverse complement strand
AAAGCTTTTTCAGGCCTTATGTATAAGGATGTATGAGGCCCTGGACATTGGGTTCTATTGGTAGGCAGAGTTTTCCTGTCCTGACCACCTGCTCCCAAAGTACTGACTTGGAGACTTAATATTAATTATTAATGCTCAGCCAATAGCTCAGGCTTGTTCCTAAGTAGCTCTTACAACTTAACCCAATTCTATTCATCTATGTGCTGCCCTGAGGCTTGTGGTGACTTTTACCTCTATCCCATTTTATGTGTCCAGCTTGTCACATGGCTGGCAACTCTTCTGACTCCGCCCTTCCTCTTTCCCATCATTCTCAGTTTGGCTTTCCTACCTAACTGTATCCTGTTCAGCTATTATCATAGGGACATATATTCACATAATAATAATATTATTATTATTATTATTATTAGGCTCTCCTGCCTAACTGTATCCTGTTCAGCTATTATCATAGGGACATATATTCATACAATATATGGAAGGATCATTCCACAGCATACATCATTCTGACTCCTCCCAAGTTTCCCAATCACTTCTCTACTTCATAACTGCTTCTTTAATTATTATTATTATTATTGTATATACACATGTATATTTAAATATAATCTGCTGAATCCGTTTCGTGTTGCTCATATGTATATGTTTAGGGCTGACCACTTGGCATTAGATAACCTCTCCGGGCACTTGTTCTGGAGCAGATTGATTTGTGCTTTCTCAGTAGCCATTTCACTTGTAGTTATTCATCTAGCTTTTTGAGAGTCCCCTGTGTGTGCTGGTTTTTTGTGGTGCACTTGTACAGGGCCTTGTTTAGATGACCACATCGTTATGACTTCATGGGTGCCTCTCACAGCAGACATCCTGCCCCTCTGGTTCTTACCATCTTTCTGCCCCTTCTCCCATTGTGTTCCCTGAGCTTTAGATGTAAGAGTTGTGTTGATGGATCAGGCGGGGATGGGTGCCCCTCAGCCAGTTGTTCTCTGTGTTTTGACTAGTTGTGGACTTCTGTTATGGTCTCTGCGGTAAAAAGAAGTCTCTTTAGTGAGGGTGAGAGCTACATTTATCTATGGTTGGAAGGATAGGTATTTAGAACGTAGTTGGGAGTGATACTTGTTTAGGAAAGTGCACACAGTAGGTTCTCTTCTAGAGTCTGTAGTCTCACTGGTCATAGGTAGTAGGCTAGGTCTACAGTATTGAGTTCCCTCTTGCTGAGTAAGCCTTGGATCCAGTTAGGTGTCTGCTGGTTACTCCTGAGATGGAAGTGCCACTATTACACTCTAGGGAATATCTTGTCATGTTGGTAATTGTTGTGATTCGCTTTTTTGCTGCGTAGAACTTTTAGTCACTTTCTCTTTAGCAACTTGCGTCCTTTGGATGCTGAGTCCTCAGGGAGGAGCATTTTAGGTCAGTTCCCACTCCATTTCTCCATCTCCACCTTAGTTTTTGAGTCAGGGTCTCTTATTGAACTTAGAGTTCACCAGTTTGTCTACACCTGCTGGCCAATGACCTGCCGAGATCTGCCTGTCCCTGCCACCTTCCCAAGCACTGGGATTATAGATGCCTACCACAATGCCTGGCTTTCTACATGGGTGCTGGGGATCCAAACTCAGGTTTCCATGCATGCATGCATGCATAGCAAGGACGTTACCCATGGAGCCATTTCCCTGGCCCCTTCATCTTAACTCTTTTATATGTAATGTTCAGTAGTGTTAAATATATTTACATTGTTGCTTACATTTTCATCTTGGGAGATGGGAACTATTTACTCAGTAGTGACATCTGCCTACTCACCCTGGGGTCTAGTGACATCTATCCACTCACCTTGGGGCCTAGTGACATCTGTCCACTCACTCTGGGGTCTAGTGACACCCGCCCACTCACCTTGGGGTCTAGTGACATCTGTCCACTCACTCTGGGGTCTAGTGACATCTGTCCACTCACCCTGGGGTCTAGTGTCATCTGCCCACTCACCTTGGCGTCTAGTGACACCCGCCCACTCACCCTGGGGTCTAGTGACACCCGCCCACTCACCCTGGGTTCTAGTGATATCTGCCCAATCACCCTGGGGTCTAGTGATATCTGCCCAATCACCCTGGGGTCTAGTGATATCTGCTCACTGACCCTTCATCTCTATGAATTGCACCAGGTGTTTTATGGAAGGGTTCTCCTCCTGCCTTGTGCCACTTAGCAGTATGCTTTGGAGATGCATCCACTTAGTAGTGAGTATAAGAACTGCCTTCCTTTTTAAGAGGTGTAACATTCCTTTGGCGCACGTGCCATGTACCTCTTATTCACTCATTTGTGGGTGTACACTCAGATGGCCTCCATCTTTTGTTGACTGTAAGTAAACCTGCCGTCCATTTCCCTTTGACCTCATCCATTCCATCAGCCTGAGCCTCCATGTCCTATTCCAAAAAGCCCCTTGCTAAGGTCTCTAGTGACTAGTTCTTTTCCGGTACCATGCTGTCTGGCCACCAGCACTGTTTGCTGTGTCTGGTCACATTCTCCTCTTGAAGCCCTTTCTTCCCTGGCCTCCAGGATCCTCCCCTCTTCTCTTCCTGCCCTCAGTGATCAAGAGCTCTGTCCTTCTGGTTGCTCAGACCTGAAACCCTGAGTGTCACCCTGACGCTCATCTCTTTTGCGTACACACTCACCTGTGCTTTCAGATCCACCCAGACTACTACGGCAGCTGCTCACTGCCTGTGCTCTGCCCCCTTGTACAATCTCTTTTGCGTACACACTCACCTGTGCTTTCAGATCCACCCAGACTACTACGGCAGCTGCTCACTGCCTGTGCTCTGCCCCCTTGTACAGGCCCTTCCTCCCATCTAGTCTCCACTGGCCTCTCTTCTGGTCTCCTGGTCTATGTCCTTACCTTTTTGCAGCTGGTTCTTGTCACAGCCTAAGGAATCTTTCTAAAGACTTGGGAGGTCTCCTCTCAGAACATTCCAGTTGCTCACACATGCCAAAGCTCTAACATGGCCAACAATCCTGTGTGATTAGTCTGCGTTTCTTCTTCAGTTAGAATCTTAGTTTGCTCTCCCCCCCCCCATTCCAGTCACATCAGCCTCCATGGGGCTCCTCAGGTGGACACCTCTGGGACTTTGCTTTCATGATTTCCTTATCAGAAATACCCCTCTCCTTATGTATGATGGCTGAGGAGATCTGGAGGCAGTGAGGGATGGAGTGCAGGTTCTGAGGGGTCCAATTGGGACTGGTATGGTTGGAGTGGGGTCAGAAAGGGAAGAGCAAACTAAGAGAGGAACGGAGCGGAATGAATGAGTTGATAGATGTCTTTCTAGTAGGTAAGACACAGAGAGGTAAACAACTCATTGATCACAGCTGTTATTTTTCTTCTGCTGCCAGAGTTCTGAAAGCATGGCAGAGGCTGAGCATGAACTTTCCATAGGGTCCAGCAAGCCCACGGTGGGCTTCCACCCTGAAGAGTTGCAAGCTGTGGTTCAAAGACATACGGTCACACTCGACGTTCAGTAGCATCACAGCAGCCAAGATGTAGCAACAGCCCGAGAGTCCATTGAATAAAACATGCTGTAGACGACAATGAAATATTAATCAGCCTCAAAGAATGAGAATACATTCTTACTACAAATGGATGAGTCCTGAGCACGTGATGCTGAGTGCAGTAAGCCAGGCAGAAAGGAACAGCTAATGTGTGATTCTACTTATGAGGTACCAAGAAATAGACCAGTTCAGAGACAGAACAGTGGAGGTTACCAGGGACCGTGGGTGCTGAGGAGAGAATGGGGAGTTCTTGCCTGATAAGCACAGAGTTTCTGTCTGGGATGATGAAAATGTCTGGAAATGGTGGAGATCGTTGCGGTTTCAAATGCCTTTGCCATTCCCAGTGTGCTCTGCCTCATGGTTTGGTTCAGGATGTGAGCTCTCAGCTGTTCCTGGTGCTGTGCCTTCACCCTGCCATTATGGACTCTAATCATTTTATAAGTTGCCTTGGTCATGGTGTTTTATCACAGCAATAGAAAAGCAGCTAAGACACAGTGATAAATTTTACCGCGATAAAAATCAAGCCAAAGGAGAGTTGGTGTGAATACCACAGAGATGCTTCTGGAGTTGGTTTTTCCCTTTATAGAGTATAGCAAATAACTTTAGAGTGCACAGTGAAAATGCATGCATAGGCCAGAAGAGAACTGGTGGTGATGATGGCAGTAGTGGCTGGCAGCAATGGTAGTGATAGTGGTTGTAATGATGATGGCGGTGGTGCTGGTGGTGCTGGTGGTGCTGGTGGTTCTGGTGGTGCTGGTGGTGCTGGTGGTGTAGGAGGTCCTTCTGTATTTGTGTTGCTTTCATTGGTTATTAAAGAAACTGCTTTGGCCTAGTTGATAGGGCAGAACTCAGGTAGGTGGGGAAGACAGAACAGGATTCTGGGAAGAAGGGCAGAGTGGCAGATGCCATGGTTCTCCTGCCTGAGAAGGATGCTGGTTAGAATCTTTCCTGGTAAGCCATGACCTCATGGTGTTACACAGATTGGTAGAAATGGGTTAGATCAGGATGTGAGAGTTGGCCAAGAAGAGACTAGATATAATGGGCTAGGCAGTAATTTAATTAATACAATGTCTGTGTGGTTATTTGGGGGGTTAAGCTAGCCAGGTGGCGGGACGCAGCCCACCGCTCTTTCTAGTACATGGTGGTAATGGTGGTGCTGGTGGTGGTGGTAATGGTGATTTTGGTGGTGGTGGTGGTGGTGGAGATAGTGATGATGGTGGTGGTAATAGTGATGATGGTGGTGGTGGTGATGATGGTGGTGGTAGTAATGGTGATGGGTGATAGTGGAGATAAGGATGACCTAAACTCACAGGACCCCAAGGCTCCCCTGCATCTGGTGCTGTAGTGAGATCTTGAGCTGCAGGGCAGCAGCATTGCCTCAGGGGGTCAGTGCTGGGAGTAGACGGTGATGGTCCATGTTTTGTTGGTGACTCTGGGCAGGGCAGTTGGACTGGGTCAGGTAGGTGCAGCCAGGACTGGAGTCCCTGTGAGTCACAGCTCACCTTCTGTGGAACAAAGGGATACAGCAGGGAGGGGCAGTGTGATGACTCAGGCCACTGCTGCTTCCTCCAGGCGCTCCCCCCCTGGTTTTCCCAGTGGCGTGGAGAGATTCGGCCCACTTTTTAGGCAGGCCGTCCTTCCAGGAGGGAGTGTGTATCAAGAGTTGTTTTGACTACGGAAGTAGCTACTCTTGGATCACTAGCCTTCCAGCCTGAGGCTCTTCCAGTGTGCTGCAAACCTTTCTGCCTTCCTAGGGAAACTTTGACAGTCCCTCCTCTCAGAAGAGGAAAAGGTTTTCTGGGTGTGGAGCGGCTTGCCTCGGGCCCTGCTGGTGTCAGGGCCACTTCTCACTGTCCCCAACCCAGGAACCTGAACTTGTTGACTTAGCACTAGGTCCCAGGCTTACTGAGAAGACGTGCACTGTGAAAAGAGTTAGAAAATGCAGGTAATAATATTTCACAATGAGAAGAGTGTCCTAGGGCTTGGTTGTGGATCAGCATGGGTCACTGTTCCTGGGTAGTCTTTATGCTTGTTGTTACCAAGTGTTGCTCATTGTGTTATCTTCGATAGGTGTCTGAGATCTCATAGATCGGGATAGTTTATAGAAGTGGGTACCACACTCCTTTGAACCATGGTTGTGAAGATATAGGCATAAAGTAGGAACAGAGTAGTTTACCATTGAGGGCAAGTATCACACTCCTTTGAAGCATGGTTGTGTTATATAGTTTACCATTTAGGACACAGCCATGACCTACACTTCCAAGACATTCTTTGTTTTCTGTGTGTAAAAGGCCATATTGGCTCATGGAAACTCCCTCCTCCACGATTTTTATTTGAAAGGGATTATGGGAAATAGGTACCCTTCCTTGCCATAGAGCCCTTTCTTGATGAATGTGATCATGATACCAGGCCTAAAGAGTTAAAGCCCCATAAATGTGGACTAAAGGTGATTTGTTTTAATCAGTTTTTTTGGGGGGATGGAGGAAGGGGGTTTGTTTTGTTTTGTTTCTGTTTACTCAATACAGGGTTTCTCTGTGTTAACAGCCTTGGCTGTCCTGGAACCTGTTTTGTAGACCAGGTTGGCCTCAAACTCACAGAGATCTGCCTGCCTCTGCCTCCCGAGTGCTGGAATTAAAGACATGCGCCACCACACCTGGTGTCAATAGTCTTAATCTTGTCCCCTGTAATTTTTTCCAAGTTGCTTACCTGATGGCAAAAAATGATTGACTCATTTTTGTGATTCTTCCTTCTTCAATTTCTCCCTCTCCTTTAGAATTAGTGAGAATGCTAAGCACACATTGTGTTACACCCGAAATCTGGAACCCGAATCACCACAAGACTGGCTCCAGTGCAAAAACAAAGATTCTTTATTTGCAAGTTAACTCGGGTCCTTGATGACAACAGCAACAGCAGCAGCAACAAGAGCAGAGCAGGAGAGAGACTCAGAGCAGCGAGGGAAGGGGGTTTATATAGTACCAGGCAGGAGAACGGGGCTTGGTCAGCTCCAAACGTGCCTAGCTACAGGCTTGGGATTGGCTCAAACTCTCCAAAACTGCATAGTTACAGCCATGGGATTGACTCAAGCCTGGGCTGAGCTGATTGGCTGCCCTGGGTCTAGGGGAATCGCCAATTTGAGGAGATTCCAAGCCCAGGAGGGAATCCTAAACCTGCTGGCCTGGGATTGGTTGGTTTTTCCACCTAAGGGATTGGTTAGTTTGGGGGCAGGGGGCAGAGATGGCTCTGATTCCAGGGCCAGACTGTGTTTCTTTCTATGGTTCTTTTTGGCTTTTAGGCCCCAATTTTAGGGCCTGAATTTCTTTTACATATCCTGAATTTGGGGGCCTAGTATGTTCCTTTTGGCACTACTTTTGGAGTTCGGGTGTTTCTCCCAGGCTCTAGACTTAGGGATAAAGTGTCTCTTTTGCTAGCTCAGGTCCCAAATCCAGGGTATGTTTCTTTCACTGGGTGAGGACTTGGGGCCCAGCCATTCAGGGTCTGTGTAAGGGCAGCAGAGCAGGGATTTTTCTGGGGCTTGGGTCTCCCACATTGCATGTTTATGGTAGGAGTCATTCACTCAGTGCACATGCATGTATTAAATGATATGACCAGGAACTTGCTCTCCTGGATGGAAGAAGTAATGAGATTGGGAATGAGAACCAACAGAATGGCTCAGTGGGTAAAGCTGTTTACTGCAAAGTCTGAGGATCTAAGTTCAATTTCTGGGACCCACATGGTAGTAGAAAAAAACTGTCCCCCAAAAGTTTCCTCTGATTTACACACATACACACACATGAGTACAATCAGGAATGAGTTGCTCACTGGAAATATATGGTGTTCTATACATATACATACATACATACATATATATTATACTTTTTGTATGTTTGTGTATTTGAATTTTTATACTTGAAAAAATATATAAAATCACATCCTGAAGGTGAGGTCCTGTGCTGGGGGGGTAGGAAGGTGTTGGTAGCCACTGTTGTCTCAGCTTTGGCCCTTCTGAAGTCAGTAGCCTCATTCAGGAAACAAATATTAATCACATAATCTCATGAATGCAAGTGAAATTAGAGCTGGGAAGTATAAAAAGTCCCAGGAGAGATGTCAGCGTCTGTAGTGTGGACCCCTCTAGCTAGGACTGCCATAGAGTTTCAGAAAGACACTCTGAGTATCACATCTCAGATGGAAAGGGCTCCTGACAGTCGGGAGCCAGAGAATACTGTTACAGCTTGGGTGGCTCCCAACTCCCAAGACACCCTTCTGGTCAGGGGAAGATTTGGTTCTGGTTTTATGGCCAAACTGTGTTTCTTTCACTGACCTGTAGCTTTTGGCTCTAGTTTTGGGGCCAGGGCATTTTTTTTTTTCCCACTAACTCTGATTTGAGGGTCAAAGTGTGTTTTCAGGGTTGGGGTGTATTCTTCGGTTCTGGGTTTAGGGCTAAAGTATTTCTTTCACTGACTCAGGTCTCCGAGCCAGGGTGTGTTTCTTTCACTGGCTCTTATTTCAGGGCCAGGGTGGGTTTCTTTGGCTGTCCTACAACCACCACCAGGATAGGTGGGATGAGGGCTTGGGATGAAGGCCAGGACTGCAGAGGAAAACTGGAGTAGTGGAGTGTGTGAGCGTGTGGATTCCTGCAGTTTCTGGCCAGAGATCATTTCTGTCCCTAGCCAGGTTGAACCTATGGTATTATGGGATGGCCTCAGGAGAGACTGTTGCCCACAGTCTCACACTGGACTTTTGTAGAATCTTAATTCTAACATCCAATGCTTTTTTAGCTCAGAAAAAGAAGATATATATATTAAACACCACTGAGAAGCCCTTCTGCTCCATGACATATATTCTGGACTCATGGAAGTTCCAAACATGTCCCTCTCCTTTCTGGGCTTCTGTGTGACAGAACGCTCCATCTGTTAACTTCTTAAGGCCAGCTCCTCCCCATCCTCAGTGTTCGGTCCCAGAGTTGTGCCATGTAGCCTGAGCTGACCTCTTCCTCTGCCTCCTCAGTCCTGGGATTATTTGTTACCAACAATACCTGGTCTCTTCCTCTTCTTTTCACTGGTCTCTTCAGCAGGTTGTGAGCATGGTGATTTAGGGCTTTGTGTACCCCTTTCTGTGTCCCTCCTCTGAGTTCTCCACTCAGAGAGGCACATAGCGTGTTCATCTTGTATGGCCTGGTGCAGATTCCTGCTCATTGCCGGTCATTTCCCCCTTCTCCTTCATTTTGCATTTTAATGGGATATTGACCCGGGGTACAGTTATTACGATGAACTTGTGGGAAGTGGTAGAAGCTTTATATAAAATATGAGTTCTTTGTGTGTAGTTTGTGTTGCGAAATTCTCTCCGGCAACATAGGTATGTGTATCTGAAGTCTGTTGGGTTAAGGGCCAAGTTGGAGTCAGGTGTCTCATGGTTCAGATAAAGGTATAGGGTGTGGGAGAAACTATGTTGTGTGAGACCTGAGGTGGGGTGCGGTGACACAGAGGTTGACCTTTCTGTATACTTGGTTTGTGGTCATGGCTGAGAGAACTTATAAAAGTATAACTCAGCTGCTTACTCCTGTGATTTTTATCTGTGCTACACACAAAAATCGTCCATGATGGTTGAGGTTCTGTTCTTGTCATGTTTCTGTTGCCGTGATTGAAAAATACCCTGACCAGAAGTAGCTTAGAGGAGAATTCCTGGTTACAGTCCACTGTTGTCGGAAAGTCAAGGCAGGAAGTCAGTAACCAAACCTGCAGCTGGAGGGGAACGAACATGCGAAAGCTTGCTTGAGTCTGAGCTCTCTTCACTCCTAACAGTTGAGGGCCCAGCCTAGGGAATTGTATCACCCACAGTGGGTGGGGTCTTCCTACTGACAGTTAACACCAGGTAGCACAAGTTCTAAGTGGGAAAGGCATCACTTCTGGAAGGTCGTGGAGAATATCCGTGTGGAATCTTAGGGCACACATGTAGCTTTTGTTTTACTTCAGGGTTTCTGGGAATGGAACCCAGAGCTTGTGCTCTTATACTAACCTATATCCATGGCTCCATAGAAACAGACACCTTAAAAAATACAAAGGCATTACTACTTTAAGGGAAAGGGATGAATGAGGCTTCATGAAAGTCAGAAACTCTAGGGCTTGGGGATGTAACTCGGTGGAAGAACACATGCTCGTTAGTTCCTAGGTTCCGTCCCTAGCACCAATTAAAAACAAAGAACTCTCTATTAAAAGACATGAGTAAGGCTGAACTGGTGACAGACACCTTTGATCCTAGCAGGCCTGCAGAGCTCTGTGAGTTCAAGGCCAGTTTGGTTTACATAGTGATTCCCATGACAACCAGATCTTGCCTCAAAAAAAAAATGAATGAATAAATAAATAAATACATAAATGAAAAAAATAAGACAACTATAGGCAGAGTTTTCTAATCCTGGGAACCGCTTCCACACAGAGACTTACATTAATTGTGATGCTTGACAAATAGCTCAGGCTTAACTAGCTCTTGCATTTTAAGTTAGCCCATATTCCTTATTTACGCTCTGCCACACAGCCACACCTTTATTAGCGTGTCACGTTTATCTCTGGCCGGAGACTCCTGACTCCGCCCTTCTCCTTCCCAGCGTTCTCAGTTTGGTTTTCCCACCTGTTTATCCTGTTCAGCTATTGGCCAGTCAGCTTCTTTATTAAGCCGATCACAGCAACCAATCTTTAATGTGTCCAAAAGGATTATTTCGCAGCAGACAGCAGTAAGAGTGGAAGGGAAGGGGGAGCCTGGGAGGAGATTTGAGGTGAAAACACTGAACCCAGAGTTCCTATCCAGACCAGGTAAAGTACTGCTGTGACTGAATAAGAAAAAGACATCCTCATTAAAAAATGGCAGCTATTATCAGCAAAGGGGGATGTCTACATAATCAGTAAGCAAACATGGAAAGAGCCTTATCTTCGTCAGTCACAGGATGGCCTCACCACCATAGGCAGCACTGAGTTAGCCAGCAGGATGACTCACCTAATATAGACCCACACCGGGGCATAGCTTAGACACACAGCGGGCCAGTGGGACTGGGAGCTGGCGAAAACCACTTTGGAAAATTGTATTGGAAACATCTGCCCAAGTGAAACATATGCCTGCCTTTACTGCAGCAGCGCCTCTTCTACATATGAACCTAAGAGCAGTGAGCGTGTGAGGGTACCAGAAGACTTGCACACCCAAAGACTAGCACACCCAAAGACTAACACACCAATGCTCACAGCGGTGTCATTAATAACCTCAAGCTGGGCAGTGGTTGCACACACCTTTAATCCCAGCACTTGGGCGGGAAAGACAGGCAGGTCCCTGAGTTTGAGGCCAGCCTGGTCTACACAGGGACAGCCAGGGATACAAAGAGAAACCATTTCGGAAAAAAAAAATGCCCCCAAATAGATAACAGTCCAAATGCTTACCCATAGCTACATGGGTAGACAGAATGTGGTATAATATAGAGGGAAATGCAGTCAGCAATGAGAAAGAAGGAATTATTACATTCACTACCAGGAATAAAACTCATGACATAGTGCTGAGTACATGAAGCCAGGGCCAGAGTCCATGCTATACAAATCCATATTTCAATATAAGCAACACTAACCATGCTCAGAAGTAAGGTCGTAATTGCTTTGGGTGTGTCATTATTCTGGATGGATGTAGAGAAGCATTCTTTCTAAAGGCTGATAATGTTTCATATTTTGATGTGTGTGTGTGTGTGCATTTATGTGTGTACGCATGAGCCTGGAGTGGACATCGAGTGTCTTCCTAATCTCGCTCCATCTAATTGCTATTTTTTTGAGATAGGTCTCTGACTGAACCTAGAGCTTGCCAATTAAATAGACCTACTGACCAGCAAGCTCCTGGGACCCTCCTGTTCCCACCTCTTCAGGGCTGGGATTACAGGTGCACAGCAGCATGGTTGGACCCTCCTGTTCCCACCTCTCCAAGGCTGGGATTATAGGTGCACAGCAGTGTGGTTGGACCCTCCTGTTCCCACCTCTCCAGGGCTGGGATTACAGGGGCACAGCAGCATGGTGAACCCTCTTGTTCCCACCTCTCCAGGGCTGGGATTACAGGTGCACAGCAGCGTGGTTGGACCCTCCTGTTCCCACCTCTCCAGGGCTAGGATTACAGGTGCATAGCAGTGTGGTTGGATCCTCCTGTTCTCACCTCTCCAGGGCTGGGATTACAGGGGCACAGCAGCATTGTTGATGTTTTTTATCTGGGTTTTCAGGGCTGGAACTTAGATCCTCTTGCTTATACGAGAAACACTTTACTGCCTGAACGAACTGTCTCTGCAATCCTTATATTGATGTGCTTGTTTATTACATGAGAATGTAATCATCTAAAAGTGCTAGTGGTTGCACACTTAAAATTTGTGGCATGTTGCAAGCTACTTTAGTGGTGTGTGCATTGCAAAGGAGATTTCACAGAAGCCTTTGGGAGAGTCTTTGGGGGAGGGCTGGAGGGCTGTAACATCCAGAGAGCAAGGTGGGCTGGAGGGACGGTGGCTTCCCGCCATGGTAGGACCCGGGTGTCCCATCCGGCCCTCACCCACCTTGTCCTTATGTCCCATGTGAGCACTTGCTGCCATGGGTCCCTGGCAGGTTGTTGCCTGGAGACAGGGGGAGGGGAGCGTTTCCCATTTTTGTACCTGTTTATTGGGGTGCTTTTAGAGTTTATTCTCTTTAGGTTTCCTGTGTTGACCTAACCTAGATGGGGTGGTAGTTACCTGGAAGCCAGCTTCATACAAAGCCAGCGATGGCCAGTGGAGGTGGTAGGCATCTCTCTCGCCTTACTTTCTCATCCTAGGCTGAGCACTTTGAAGCCTGTGATGTAGATGGACCCGGGCAGCCCCGTGAGTCTTCTGGGTCAGATCCCAGGTTGAGTAGACCCTAGCCCTGTGAGTCTTCTGGGTCAGATCCCAGGTTGAGTAGACTCTGGTGTCAGCCAGTGTTTGTACTTTGGTGGTCTCTGGCCATGTGCTCACAATGCTCTTGGTGGGTGTTTTCTTGACAGGAAAGGGACACATACCATAGTTCCAGCTGCTACAGGATAGGAATTATGCCCTGGCCATGGATCCGAAGGCTTCATCATCTATGAGTTTGTGACCCTCTGTGTTCCACAAAGGTTCTAATCCACTTTACCTAGAAAAGACGAGGACTTGCAGGGACCAAGAGGATAGACCCCGAGCAAGAATAACTGAGCTCTCCAGCCTGACAGGTGGCTCAAAGGCCGGAATGTGAGCTGTGAGGAAAGGAGGCACCGTTTACTGTCTTGTGGCCTGGGGGAAGGCACAGCTCAGTTTCTCCCAGAGATGCTAGAGAGTAAGTGTGGGGAGATGAGGATAGTAATAGCCCATGCTTCATTGTTTAATGGATTGAGTGGGATGATAGTTCTGAGACACTTGACTGCCTTTGGTTGGCATGGTGACGACGCTGAAGAGTGCTAATGGAGCAAGTGAAGAGAACAGAGCCTGCAGGGCCCACTGAGCATGTGCAGCAGGATCTCATAGCCTCCTGCAGGGCACAGCAAGGGCTCCCAGTGAGCATGTGTGGCAGGATCTTACAGCCCCCTGCAGGGCACAGCAAGGGCTCCCAGTGTGACAGGATCTTACAGCCCCCTGCAGGGCACAGCAAGGGCTCCCAGTGTGGCAGGATCTCATAGCCCCCTGCAGGGCACAGCAAGGGCTCACTGGCATCTTAGTTACTCACTTAACTAGGTTTTCCATAGTTATAAAATCAAGAAAATGTGTTTTAAATTCATTTGATGACGCAACCTGACCTGAGCTAATAGATAATTCATGTATGAGGCAGAAATGGTCTTAGCCGGATGTGCCCTGCTGGGGTATTGTAAAATATATATTTCATGTTACTTCAAAATGCAACGGGTTATGAATTCTGAAATGTTTCCATCTTGAAGGGTTGGGAAGAGGAGTCTGTGGGTCTGTCTTCCATGATAGATTCTCCAGGTGACCATTTTTGTTACTTCTTTCTTTTGCTTACGAAAGGGTGCTGTAGTCATTGTCCTTGGTAGCCGTGGAACTTCCGGGTTGAAGTGCATACATATTTAAAATGTGGGCAGCTACTGATAGGTTGCCTCTCAAAGAGATGAGTGAGATGGACATTTCCACCAATGGTGTATGATGGTGAATTTGTTGCCAGTGTTTAATTAAAGCTTGCTTCAAATTTGACTTTTAATTCTGGTAGTGGTCTCATTCTCAATCAGTGGGGTTAACAATGCCAACATCAATGTCCTTGACCTCCACCAACCAGTCCTATGCCTCAGCCCTCAGTCTTTCTCTCCTGTGTCACAGGCCAGACTCACTTCTGTTCAGTGGCCTTTCCTTTCAAGGAAGCAACAGACCTAGCTTGGCTCTAGATGTAACTATTAGGTCACCAAAGGCTCTGAGATCAGAGGACCTGTGGCTGGAGAGGTGGAAGAGAGGGAACAGTACTTAGAGGACTTGACTTGTAGCAAAGACCCCAGGCAGACTTGAGGGGAAGATTGGTATCTTTAGAACTCTGGTCAGCCTCCGCAGAGCAAGAAGGCTGGCAGGCCCAGACTTCCTATACGGTGGGTCACAGTGGAGAAGGCGCTAGCCTAGCCTAGCACCCTAGCAAGGAGCCGCATGTGGTGGGTGTCAGGTCTGTCTGTGCAAATCTTGCCCTGTCTCAGGTCATGAAGCCGCTCTTGTTTCTTTAGATCTGGCTTCTACACTGTAGTTGCCTCTTAGGGCATCAGCTTCCTGGTATTCTCATCAGAACTCAAATCCTCGGCAGTCGGGCCCAGGCACCTGTATTTCTGAGAAGTTCCCCTGTGAACCCAGCCACTTATAACTGTGCACTGGTGAAGGGCAGGGAGCTATCTTCCCAACCAGGGTTGGATGAACCAACTATGGTGCGACCTTCAGTCTCCCACAGATAAGCTCAGCAAACTGCCTCTATCCCTGGGAAGACTAAGAAAAGTGCAGATCCGCAGGCCCAGACAGGTCTGACTGAAACGGTCCCAGCGGCTGTGGAGCGTGTGTCTGCTTATGTCCCCGTGACTCTGTGCCCTGTTGTGTAGGCTCTGAACGCCGACTCTGACATCCTGTGACTGTCATGGAAAAGCAGGGCTCTTTATCCCCAAGACACATGCCCTGACATGTCCTACCATGCTGGGTGAAGCCAGTTTTCTTGGTGCCAGGTCACCAGACGAGGCTTTTAGGTGGTGGCAGGAATCAAAACGCCTGGGTTGTCCTGATCTCTTGTGTCTCTTCGCCTAACTCCAGTAACAACTTCAGGGTAAGTATCTTTATCACAGCTGACACTCCCACAGCTTGGTGTCCTCATCCCCAAGTTAGCTTTAGCTTGTGGCCTTCCTCTTCCTGCCAGTCTTTTGGAAAGACAACTCTTCTCATGCCTCAGCCCTAAGTCTTTCTCTTCCTGTCTTAATAGCGCGTAGGGCTCAAGTGTCTCCTGAAGCATCCTTTTGCTTCTATTGCTTGCCTTTTGTTGGGCACAAAGGGATGACTATAACCCACGGAAGCGTTCTGCGAATTTTCGGTGGTTTCTGTGGCAGGCTTGGTGTTGCATTCCTGTGCTTATCTGCCAAGTGAGGCGAGCCCATCATAGTGGGAGAAGTACTTCCCAGTTGAGTCTCCTAACAGCAGGGCATGGGCTGGTGATGAGCACAACAGGGCTGATGCTGGACTTGGCTCCATGGAGGCCCCCCCCCATTATTCCTTCTGTGAATTGTATATTTGGGGAGCTAGGATTCTGGTGGGTGTCTTACAAAGCTGATTCAGATCTGGGAGTCAGGAGGGCTTGTAATGAATGCAGGGATGGAGAGGCAGGAAGGGCTTCTGGGAAGAGCTGAAGGCCTGGTCTATCTCCAGGTACCCAGCAGAAAGGAGGTGAAGTGTTCAGAGGTCCATGGAGGGTTACTCGCTGGCTGGCTGGGATGCTTCTTTTCCGGCTCCTGAGATCTCCAGGCTTGTACAGTCTTGCCTTCTGGGTGGGTCCGTAACGTTCCCTCATGAGGTATTTTTATATCCACCCTCCTGTGCATACAGCCTTAAAGCTTGGAAAAGTTGCTGGGTCTGTTGCCCGGGACCTTTAGCTCATCAGCTACCCTAACCTTGCTTGGTGCAGCAGAGGTCTCCTCCCTGGTGTATAGGAGATGGGACCTGCTCATCTATGAGCCTCCATCAGGCTGTGTGTTAGCATGCCCGAGGGCCGCTGTGCCTTCTGTTGTTTGTGGAGAAGCTGAAGCCCAGAAAAGTCATTTCCAAGGTGATAGCTGCTAAGTGGCAGAAGTAAAATTAGTGTCCTAGAAGTCCCAACTTTAGAGCCCAAGACCTCCACTGATAGTTTAGACTATGAAAGCATTTGTAGTGCAGATGTTTTAGTAATCTCTATGTGATAAAAACCGTGTCACCCTGGGATTCTGGTAAGATGGATTTGGAGTTCTCTTGCATGGGCTCATGGTACTCTGGTAGTTAATCTATGCGAACTGAAGAAGCTTGAAGGACAGAAGACATTTAGTCCCATTATTCTACTTAATGAGAGTATATTCTGGAAAGGGTAAAAGGTAGTGAGGTTCCTTAAGCTAGGCGCCCTGTCCCCCGCGCCCCAGCGAATGCAAGGTACAGCCTGTGTTGCTTTCCTTCTCTTTTCCTTTTGCTGTCCTCCAGTTTGCTTTGATTTGTAGTCCCCTTCTCCTCACCAGTCCCTTGGGAGGGACGCCAGAGGGGACAGTTCTTCTATCCTAGCCAGAGGGGACAATTCTTCTATCCTAGCCAGAGGGGACAGTTCTTCTATCCTAGCCAGAGGGGACAGTTCTTCTATCCTAGCAAAGCATAGGGCTCAAGTGTCCCCCCCCCTTCCCTCCCTGCTTCTTCCTTTTCCCCTTCCCTTCCTGTGGATATTGTGACACAGAATATAGCCAGGCTGGTCTGGAATCCTCCTGCCTCAGCCTCTAGGCCTGGTTTCTGTTAATCTTCTTATTCTGATGGCCGATGATTTGATACTGCAGGTCTTGCCACCTGCCTCGGCACCTTCCCACGGGGGTTTCCAGGGGACTTTTGGACTCCAGAGGATTTCCCCCCCCCCAAACTCGAGAATGTGGCTGGCAGTATAGAAGGGGGCAGTTGTTCCTCCCCTTATCTCAGTCTTTCTTAGCTGACTCCTGAGGCTCAGAGTACAAGGATGGAACTGAGATGCAGCCAGAGTCTTTTCTAGGAGACTCAGGCTGGGGGTACTCAGCCATCAGAACCGGTAGACTCTTGGAGGTTTGGGGAGATTTGGCTACCCCATCTGCACTGTTGTCAAAGCTTGATCAGTGCACAGGCCGGGTTCTGTTTCTCTCTCTGAAAGGTGCACATCACATTGACCTTTTGTGTGACCTCAGGCAAGGGGTGCCCGTCCTGGGTACATCCGGGTTGTTCATGCTGTTTAATTAAAACTCCATAGAATTCAGTGACATTTGTATTTGTTTCCAAGTGTCTGGGAATAGATGCACAGAGTCAGGTTTGTAAATGGGCTTCTAAGCCGGGCAGCGGAGGCGCATGTCTTTAATCCCAGAACTTGGGAGGCCGGGGCAGGCAGATCTTTGATTTTGAGGCCAGCCAGGTCTACAGAGCAAATTCCAGGACTGCCAGGGCTACACAGAGAAACCCTGTCTCTAAAAGCACAACAAGGCAAGGCTTCTGGAGAGCTCACCTGTTGGGGCATTTTGCAGTAGTGTTTTGCTCAAGAGACACTGCCCATGTCATGTCATTTGCCCTTGTACATAATGATTGGTGATGGGGCAAACGGGGCTCCTGTTCTTGAGCTGAGTGGGTCGTGTCAGCTCTGTGGCGCTCATTTCTGAAGATGCCCTGGTGGGTGAAGGATCAGGTCAGGAAACTGCCTTGTTTTAAAGGACCCAGTTTTAAAGCTTCACTGAAGAATAAGCATGAGACCATTTAAGGGCCATTTGGCATGGCCTCTGAGGCTTGGTTCCTTTATTCTTGCCATTTCTGTTTGAGACGTTGGTTACACGGGGCAAGTGTGCTTGGCTTTCAGAGTGGTTCTTTGGTTCTTCCTGTGCTCCGTGCCCTTTGGGCGTGTGTGTCCTCGTGAGTGAGGAGATGAGTCCCTGCCATGCATGCTGCTGAGAGGGTCTGGTAGAATGGAGCGTCGGAAGCCTCAGCAGGTACCAGGCACAGGAGAAAGCCCAGCACCGTGGTCAATGGCAGTGTGGAAGAGGGCAGCAATGACAGTGGTTTTCAGGCCCCTGGGTGGCCTGGGTCCCCTCCCTCCAATGGTCTTGTCATAGGAATATCCACCTCACGACAATCTGCCTGGGATAGGAAAGCCTAGACCTGCTTTGACTTCCTTGAGTGCCTCACTTCCTCCCACCTTTGGGTCTCCCATGGATTTATAAGCCATCAACATATTTCTGTCCATCAAGAAAAATATATTGAATGTCCATTAAGAGCCGTGCGTGAGGGACCTCAAGAGAATCAGGCAGGCAGCAATGGCTTTGTGTAATTTAAGACCTTTCTGAATTTTCTGTTACATTAAAGCTATTTACTTGCTTACTTTTGAGTCAGGCTGGGTCTCACTGTATTGCCCAGGCTGGTCTTAAATTTCTTGGTTCATACTATCACCTTGTCTCAGCCTCCTGAAGCAGCTAGAATTATAGCTGTTTGACGCCATGCTGGTTTTTTTCCCTTTTCCTTTGTCAGGGTGCTCAGAATTAAACCAAGAGGACCTTGCCCATGCTAAGGACAAATAATTCTATGACTGGACAACAGTTCTAGCCCTCGAATTATCTAATCTTTAAAATGACGTTATTTATTTATTTAGTGTGTGTGCCTGTGTTCCACGGCATGCACGTGGCGATGGGAAGACAGCATGTGAGAGTTGGTTATTGGTTGACCTTCCCCCACGTGGGCCCCAGGGGTTAAACTCGAGGGCATCTGGTTTAGTAAGCAGAGCTTTTACCAGCACTGATGAGATTATTTTATAGAACAGGAACTGTCTCAGGTAAATCAAGTGCAAGATGAGATTTTCAGGCTGAAGACGGGTAGCCTGGAGGCCAGCAGGGGTGAATCACTGGTGGATCCTCTCCACACTCTCCTGCCCTGGAATCTGGGTTGGTTTCTTTCACTTGAGGACTGACTCGGATCTCTACCCCGCGCCTCCATCAACAAGCAGGCAATGGAAGCTGGGCCCAAGAGTCAGCCTTCACACACCTGGAGAAGACCGGGACTGCCCTTCCTTCTGCCTCTGTGCATAGCTAAGTCGGAAATACCTGCTAGAGCATGTGTGATAATAGCCCTGGATCTGTTTCAGCATTGCAGCAATCTTGGCACTGTGTGCAGAAATAAGTGCCCCCGGCCCTTGTATCTGCAGTTTTCCTCTCTCCGAGAGGGTGGCAACCTATGGACCTTGGGGTCCCGCACATTTTACCTCTTTTACTTATTTTCTCCTGTGGCTCTAGGGCGGTTGGCAGTTGGCTTTCCACCAGCGCAGCCTTGTGTCTCCAGCTGTAGCAGGTGCGTGGCGTCCTCTGTGAGAGGGAAGAGCACACGGTTCTTGGATATTTCCCATCTCTTCACTAAGCTTTGCACTCATCGAGGCGTGCTTAGTTGGGGTGCAGGGGAGGGTCACAGTGGTGGGATTAAGGTGAGGAAGAGCATGGCGGGAGTGTGAGGAAGGTACCACTCGCTCTGCAAGCACACTCTGGGAGCCCATGGTGCCTATGAGCGGTGGAGTTGATCCTCTGCTCCAGAGTGACCCCAGCTTGTCCGCCTTCCAGTCAGGTTGCACACACAGCACCTCTCTGAGGAGCCATCTGTGATGGAGGCCTTGTTCACCTTGTTCCAGTAGATCCCTTCATAACCGCTGTGTCACGCTGTGCTGGGATGCTCAGTGCCTCCTCTCCTGGGGCTGAGGATGGAACTTGGGCCCTTGCACATACCAAGCAAGAGGTATACCCTCCTTGATGGGT
>NC_022013.1:62537195-62542369 GCF_000317375.1 Microtus ochrogaster | reverse complement strand
GCCAGGTCTCACTGTGTAGCTCAGGTTGACTTTGAGTTTCTAATCCTCCTGCCTCTACTTGCCAGTCACTGGTATATGCTACCACACCAAACTGGTTAATGCTTTTAAAAACAAAACCAAACCTTGGAAAATAATTTTAAAAGATACTAAAAATCATTAGTGATACTGAGGCCTGCCTTCACGTCCAGCCAGTCCCATGTCCTGTATTTCATCTCGGAGGCAGCTATTTAAAATGACTGCAGGTAGCCAGACATGGTGTTGCATCCCTTTAATCCCAGCACTCAGGAGACAGTAATCCCAGCACTCAGGAGACAGAGGTGGACAGATCTCTGTGAGTTTGAGGCTAGCCTGTTCTACGGAGTGAATTAGAAGACCAGGATATCCTTATATAAGGAAACTCTGTCTCAAAAAAACAAAACAAACAAACAAAAAAACCAAAAAGCAAAAGCTTTGGGGTCATGGAAATGTTCCCATAGGCAAAGTGCTGTCCTCCCAAGTGTGAGGGTCAGAGTTTGGATCCCTGGCACCCATGTAAATTCTGGGTGGGTGTTACAGTCTGCATGTTGTCCCAGCACTAGGGAGATAGAGACAGAGACAGGATTTCTAGAGCAAACTGGCTAGACTAACTGAATCCGCTAGCTCTGGGTTCACGTGCGAGGTCCTGCCTGGTTAATTTTGTTTGTTTTTTGAGACAGGGTTTCTTTGTGTAGCCCTAGTTTCCTGAAACTCACTCTGTAGACTAGGCTGGTCTCGAACTCACAGAGAGCCGCCTGCCTCTGCCTCCAGAGTGCTGGGATTAAAGGCGTGCGCCACCACCGCCCAAGTGAGCTCTTGTCTTAATATATAATGTGGAAACAATCAAGGAGGACATCCAACATCAACTTCTGAGCACCACACACTTATAAACACATGTGTATGCATGCAAGCACGTACGTGTACACACAAAAACATGCATGCTCGGCACACATTTATAAACATGCAAAACCTTTTTAAAAAAATGAAAATAGCTTTGGCATTGTCTGTCTCCCCCTCCAGTTCTGGGCATTGCACTCATGGCATTGCAGTGCCCTCCCATTGAGCTATGTCCCCAGTCCCAAGGATTTGTTTCTTCTAAACCTTAATATTATATTGGCATACACACAGTGTGTGTTTGGGATTGTTCGATAGCTAACTTTTCAGGACAAATGGAAGAAAAGGGAGCCATGGTTTGTAGAGCATTCTGATTCCTGTGGCTTAAATTCCCACCATGGCTAGCGTGTGTTGGCTCCAGTGCACCAAAGCAGCAGGCTGTGCTTTAGGTCTTCCTCTGCGTGACGTGGGTCATCGCATCCCGTGGAGATGGCCAGTAGACAGAGTACCATGCTGCCACAGTTGCACTGCTGGGTCCCTGTGGCCCAGGCTTGTATTTGGTTACTGTCTGTGAGGTCTTGATGGATGAGAACGTGTAGGTTTAAGCCTGTCACCAGCATTGCTGGCCAGTGTGCTGACTGAGGGATAGCCATGGGTATAATATGCTATTTTTGCTTCAGTTTTGTGTCCATAGCTGTCCTTGAGGGGTGTGACCTTGCTTCTAGCCAAGGGCCCTGGGTCATCCTTCTTGGCTGTTGGAGAGGTGAGGTCATCTGGGCAGGTGGCGTGGGGCCTTGTGGTCCAGGCCAGACTGTTCAATTGGCCTTTATCTCCGACTTTGGCTCTAACCCTAAGGTGAGTAGACAACAGGGAGAGATGTGTCCAGCCCTCTCCCCACTCTCCGATAAAAGCCTGGAGGATAAGCCCTGACTGTTGGTTGTTGATAAGCTTTTATAGCGTGCATAGCAGAGGACCTAGGAACTTTGCAAGTCTCTCTGGAGGGTGTGGTCCCTTTCCGAGACGTGAAAATGAAGAGATACGACTTGAATAACAGTCTTGATTTGTTACTGTGTATTTATGAGTCCATTGGGCTTTAGAAACAGATTGCATGGAGTTTTGTTTTTTCTTCCCTTTCCCTTTCCTGCCCTTTTGGAGACAAGGTCTTGTTAGCCACAGGCCAGACTGGCCAAGAACTCAGTCCTGATGCTCTAGCCTCTCAAGGGCTAAGTGTATGGTGCTGTAGCTAAGACCTTAGGAGTGTGGGGCAGGAGAATTGCTCTGAGTCCAAACTCAATCTGGGTTGTATAATGAGTTCCATCCAGTGTGGGCTACAGAGTGAGACCCTTTCTCAAAAATCCAAAAGCAAAATACTCCAAAAGAGCAAGGAACGTGTGTTTGCCAGAAGTTCCCAAAGCCATCCTATGCCCTTTTCCAGACATTGTCTACTCCTCTGACCCCGACCTGATGGCCTAGAGGTTGGGATAGTTGTAACCGTCTCTGCCTTCCTGAAAATGGCTGTACAGGTGTCGTGGGCTCGTGTTGTTACACAGCACTCATTCACTTCTGGATGCATTTTCCTGTGGTGTACAGGTTGGGGCCTGTGATAGGTTATATAAGACCCTCTAAAACAGCAATCTTAACCTGTGGATCATGACCCCTTTGGGGGGGGGTCATAGGGGTCACCTAAGGCCCCCTGCATAACATATATTTATATTATGATTTATAACAGTTGCAAAATTATAGTTATGAAATAGCAACAAAAATAATTTCGTGGTTGGAGATCACTGCAACATGAGGAACTGCATTAAATGATTGCAGCATTAGGAAGGTTGAGAACCACTGCTCTAAGAAATGCTCCTGACAGATCCCACTCACTTGTAATACTTGAGACTGTGAGACCTTAGCTGGCAAGAGGGACTTTGTAGATTTTTAGTAAGGGTCTCCCTATGGGACAAATTGTCCTGAATTATTCCAGTCTTGGGGAGGCAGTGTCCAAGTTGAGATGTGACAATTAGAGCTGAGGAAGCAGTGGAATCTGAAGACACCCCACTGTTGGCTCTGGGCATGGAGAAAGACTAGCTGAGGGGACAGAGAAGCCTCTGGAAGCCAGGAAGTGCAAGAGAAAGACAACCCCTCTAGTGCTTCTGGAAGGGATGCAGTCCTTCTGACCCATGCAAGGATGCATTTGCTGTTTAGATTGTGTTGCAACAGGGATGGAAAATTAGTACTACTGAGAACATTCTAGAACACATCTCGCACACTGACTAGAAATTACCACAGTCACCCAAGGTGCTCCCAGAGCAACAATAGGAGTTGCTTTACCTTCTTCCCAGCACTCTGTGACATCTGGGGGTAAACATTTTTAAATGACAAGACAGTAGGACTCCATAGCCAGTGGACACAATGGTGCCATGTGTACGGGAGGCCCGTGTTCGGAAAATGCCAGTAAGTTCTCATTGCTGCCAGTTGAGGAGAGGAATGAGGGTGTGGTCGTACCAGTCTCTACCCAGGGAATGAGAGTTCCTCTTCCAAGGAAGTGGCTGGGCTGGCTGATTGATTGATGATGAACTCACAGAACTGTCGATCTGAAGAGTTTGAGCAATCCTGAGTCACCTTTGTATGGATCTCATTGACCAAGGCGAGTGGTGGGGGAAAGCCCAGGTGGTGTAGCCAACTGGTCAATATAAAAACTGCCATCATCTGGGTGCCGTGTCCAGGAGCAGGTCTCGGCACCATGGAGCTCTGCATGTGTCCCCTGTAAATGTCTGTGATCCCGGCTCCCTTGGGAGCTGTGCGTGGGTGCCTGGGAGACCTAAGATCTTCAACGGGCAAAAACGGGCAGTGGTGGCTGAGTTCATTACAAACAATGGCATGAAGTGACATATGGGATAAGTTTCTTCTATAGGAGTTGGAAATCCTGGCCTCAGTGTTCATTCATCCGTCCGTTCGTCCGTCCGTCCGTCCGTCCGTCCGTCCGTCCATCCATCCATCCATCCATCCAAGATCAAGATATGTAACACATATAATACAGTGGTGAGGATTGCAGACTCCCAAGGTCATATGCCTTCTCATTATTTTTAATTTATTATTTGTAATCTGGGTGACCATTTCTAGATCTTCTTTATGACCAATTTCTTATTTTTTGGGGGGTGGGGAACAGGAGTGCTCATCTCACGGGTACCAAGTATATCCTCTACCATCAGACAGCATTCCAACATTCCTAGCTCCCCGTTTTCTGATTCCTAAGGTGAGGCAGTAACGGTGCCTCCGTTCTGGGGCTGGTGTGAGAATTCCTTGATAGCCCTCAGTGCTGAAAATTGTTGCACTTCTACAAGTGGTAGAAGTTGTTGCCTACTCTTAGGTACAAGCTGGCATGTGATGGCTTCCAGATGACTTGTTGGTGTGTATACCTGTAATACACCAGAACACTTGGGAATTGCAGACCAGAGGTTCAGAAGTTCATGGGTCTATGACCTACACAGTAAACTGAAAACCAGGTTAGGTTACATGAGACCCTCAAATAAATAGAACACTTTCTGCAATGCTGTGCAGCCTGAATAATAAAAATCCAGAGACAGATATTAGGGTTCAACCTGAAGATCAGAAAAACCACTTAGAGAGCTCTTACGTCTTTGAAATCTTCAGACTGAAAGAGAAGGAGTTTCTGTCTCATCCTGCCTTATAATTTCTCTCTAGTGTTGGGATTAAAGACATATACCACCACCACCTGACATCCATGGTTAACTAGTGTGGCTGCTGGCATGAAAGGTGTGTGCAACCACTGCCTGTCCTGTATGGCTGACTAATGTGGCTGTTTTGTGTTGTCTTCTTTAGGTGAGCTTTATTTATTAAAACACAATATGCCACTATACTTCCCTTTTTTTGTCTAAAATACAGGAGAAAGGCTGTAACTAATATAAGAAAACTACATATAGTAAGTACAACTATGTACAATATATAGCTAATAACTAGATCAACAATGTCTAATCCATTTGCATTTGAAAAATTCAGAGAAAATACTCTGAATGAATACATTATCTGTCCATTCTTGGTGAGTCCAAAAATACCTACTTTACTTTCTATCATAACTTGCTTTCTGCATCTGGTAAACAAGGAAAACTATAACTATCTAGTTCTCAACTCCCCCAGAGACCCAAGAAGGAAATAATATTAACTGAGTAAGCAGAAGTGTGTGCAAGCAACTTCCAAAAAAAAGTGAGAAATGACAGAAACAGCTGGCTTCTGGATAGTTACCTAAAGTTTCTCTGCAATCCATCTTCAGTCTACAGGCCTAGAGTATCTGACAGATTTTTCTATGAAGAATG
>NC_022013.1:62529205-62533552 GCF_000317375.1 Microtus ochrogaster | reverse complement strand
ACATGTTACTTTTTAGGTTGTTTTATGAATTCTTGCATTGGCACCTATCCTCCTCTTCCTCCAGTTGGTGCTGGCAGTGTCTGCCTCTTGGTCCAATCCTTGCAGTTTCTGTCCATGTGTTAGGGAGCTGCTCTTAGTCAACTCTGTGCAGTTGCTGTCTGTGTCCTAGGGAGCCACTGAGGTCTCTCTTGATTTGCTCTGCGCAGTTGCAGCCTGTGCTTCAGAGTTCCTCTGAGGTTGCAGGGGATGGGTGTGTTTGTGGGTAGAGTGGGCCTTGTACCTTAAAGGGTCTGATTGATGGGGTGGGGTGCTGGAGGTGGGGGAGGGGCCTGGGGTTTTGCCCCAATACTGAGGGTCTAGAGAGTGAGGTGCCCAGCTGTCTGGCTGATCACTCACCTCTCGGTCTGCTCTGTGCAATTACAGCCTGTAGTTCCCCATTTTTTAATGAGGGAAAACTCTTTTAACTCATTCCTTCCTTTAAGAATTTCTAATTGTCTTATCAAATCTAAGAAGGTTTATGAAGATATAAGGCTTATTGCTGTTGTGTAGAACAGTAAAAGCTGTACTGGATTTCATGGTAGCCACCTGGTTTGCCAGCTGCCTGAGAAGGGTATTCAGGGAGAGCCCACAACCTATAGTGCAGAGAGAGAGAGAGAGAAAGCCCACACAGGATTGATGGGATTGTTAGGAAAAAGCTAAAAAAGATGTTTTTTATGGAGGGGGGGTAACTGCCTGAAGGCAGAACCAGCTGGTAATACAGATGAGTGCTGTGGTTTGGGGCTCAGGGGCTTCTGGAGTTTGGGTGGCAGCTGGAGACTGTTTCAGAGAGGCTATAACAGGAAAATCCCAAACTCCCTCAGAGGCTTGGGGAAAAAAGAAAAGAAAGCCTAGCCAAGTAGGTCTGGAGCCCCATGTGCATCTCTAGTGGGAACCCCACGTGTAGCTCTGGCCTGTGCCAGTGGCTAAAAAGTCACACGCCAACAGCTTGTTTGTGAATCCGCACCCCAAATGTTGGGCGCCAATTGCATCACGAATCATAAAAACTGAGAGTCAGATATTGGGGTTCAACCTGAAGATCAGAATAGCAAAATCAGCCAAGCCACTAGAGAGCTCTTACCTCTTTGAACTCTTCAGACTGAAAGAGAGCGAGTTCCTATCTCATCCCGCCTTATATTCCTCTCTAGTGCTGGGATTAGAGAGGCGTGCAACAGCAACGCCTGGCCTCTATGGCTAGCTAGTGAGGCTGCTGGGATTAAAGGTGTGTGCCACCACTGCCTGGCTAGTGTGTCTGCTTTGCACTGACCTTCGGACAAGCTTTATTGATTACAACACGAATAATATACCGCTATAATGCTGGGTCAAGCCAGCCTCTCCTCCCAGGTGCCCTCTCACAGGTCCTTGAGGACAGTGAGTGTGAAGAGAGTTCCGTTTCCTGCTCACTGGGGAGGAGAGATGGGCTTCCAAGCTGCAGTAACTGTGCTTATGCTGCGTGCAGAAGAGGTTGGGAATGAGCCATCTTGGCTTCCAGGCTGGAGTGAGCTGGGCTGAGGCAATCCTAGCCACAGAGTGTCTGAGATATGGACCGTTGATACTTCCCCCCTGCTCTACAACTGCATTGCTAAGGCACCCCCAGAGCTCTCCACTCAAGCCCACTTCTCTTCCCTCTCCTTTTCTAGGATCTGCATTTTTATGCACTCCTTATTCCTGCCCCACCCCCACCCCAGAATGTACACGCGGCAGCTGATGAAGTTAGCTCTGATGGAAGCCAGATCAGTGGCCCTAGACAGGGACCCAGATGCTAAAAATAGCTCATAGCTTGATCTCCGCAAGTTAAATGAAAGAACAGCATTGGAGGCAGGGGCTGGAGAATCTCCCTAACACTGGCTCTATCCCTTTTCTCTGGGTGGGGTCAGGCATCCCAGGAATCTGGTCCTTCTCCCCTGGATCAGAGTTAAGCAGATAGTGCTTTAGCCTGGGAGAAGGCCAGGCCCACATGGAGCAGATGGGGAATGATAGGTCAGAGATGCTGCCAAGCAGGTCTTTAATGCTCAGTGGTCATGATGGTTGCCACAGCGGTGGTTGGCTTAATCAACCATGGGTGACTAGAATCGCCCTCAACCCTTGTCTAGGAGGCCCTGAGTTGGAAGTCAACACATTCTCCCTAAGAATAGCTTTCTAGAGTAGTAACTGGTGTGTGTGTGTGTACACCAAACAAAGTAGCAGTTTGGTATTTGGCGGCATGCCTATGAAGGGAATCTGTCCTGTGATGTTAACCACAGCCTTCTTTTTGGTGAGGAATGCAGCAGCCACAGCTGAACCAGGAACCTAAGAGTGTGGCTCGTGCTCCCTATGGGGCAGATGCTGCAACAGTGAAGACGAGGAGGGACCCTAAGAAGCACCTTGGATTGATTCTCTTTAGCTCTTCTTTGGCTCTTCCTTTGTCTCCTGCCAGCCTCTGTTAGGGCTGAGGACTTCAACTAGGATCTTTGGTGTGAGCATCATGTGCATTTAGGGGACCTTTACCATTCTCAGGAGTCATTTTGTGATAACTTTAGCCGTCATATATGCTTCTCCTTCTGTGCCTGGTGCCCTGCTCAAGAGTCTCATAGAAGATACTGCAAGAGCCCTGGTGGCAGTGATGTACACCTTTAATCCTAGTAAGGTGGAGGGGGGCTGAGGCAGGCAGATCTCTGTGAGTTCAAGGTCAACCTGGTCTACGGAGTGAGTTCCAGGACAACCAGGGATACATAGAGACACTCTGCCTTGAAAAACCAAAATAGAAGATACTCCAAGGATACCTGAGAGCTAGGATACATTATCCCTTGTCAGAAACCAGGATGTTTTAATTTTTTTTCAAACTGAGAACTATCTGCATATCTATAATGAGATATCTTGGAGAAGGGACTCAAGTCTAAACATAGGATTTAACTTTCATATATACCTTATGCACATAGCACCCTATTAGCTATATGCAATATTTTAAACAAATTTTGTGAATTTTTTTACTTGTGGGATCTCGTTGGGGCTCAGAAAATCTCAGATTTTGGAACATTTTAGAGTTTGGATGTTTTGATTTAGGGATGCTCAACTTGGGATTGTGGAAAAAAGGAGGATGGATGTGAGGGATGCTGGTTAGCCTTTGGTATATTCTAATGTGGCCCTCTTGGTGTGTTTTTACTGAAATACACCATTTGTATGTGTAATGGTCATTTTACTTATTTAATTCATTAAGTGTGCGTGTGAGAGAGAGAATGAGTGGATTTTTTGTTTTGTTTTGCTTTATTTTTTCTTTTTGTTGTTGTTGTTCTGTTTTATTTTCGAGTCAGGGTTTCTCTATAGCCCTGGCTGTCCTGGAACTCGCTCTGTAGACCAGGCTGGCCTCCAACACAGAGATCTACCTGCCTCAGCCTTCAGAGTGCTGGGATTAAAGGCGTGCACCATCACTAGCTGGCTTCATTATGGGTTTTTTACACATTTGTGTCATTATGCTTTGTTCTAATCATTCCCTTGGTCATTTTGTTTTTTAGGAAAGAAAATCTAGGCCTGGCACACTGAGTCTGCAGAGAATTTCCCAGTGATGAATCAGTGCATTTATAGAGGGATGGAAGAAAACAAGGAAAGGTAACAGTTAAGGAAAAAATGTCATGCAATGGTTCAATGCGTCAAATTCCTTCATGCCTATATGGTTGATAGAAACCCTGAAGGATCAGAGGTTGCATGGGGCGAGGTGAGGAGCTTGGTGGTACAGTGTCTTCCTAGCATGCGTCAGGCTCTGAGTTTGATCCTCTGCCTCCAGGAACACATCTCCTTTCCCGTGTCCAGCTTGTCCCACCAGAGGAGAGAAACCATTGTTAAATACAAAGAAATATTTCTAAGTCCCAGAAGAGCTGGGATCACAGAAACGATGTGGTGTAAAATTCGGTGTCTCAGTTCTACGCTGTGGGTGTTCATCCCCAAACACAGTGCCACCACCCAGAACACGGTGCTTGTGAGTGGCTGGTCTCTCAAGAGCCAGCAGGGATGGACCCGAGCTCTTTCATGCCATTTTTTCCTCCCTCTTTCACTTCCTCTCTTTTTTTTAAGAATAACTTTTTAATTTTATCAATTAAAAAAGTTTAATTTTCAGTCCTGAATCCATTCCTGTTCTTCCTTATTATCTATACAGTTGTGCTCATGCTTTGTGTAATATGTCCATTTTCCTTCCAGAATTTTCTCTGGCTATCGAGATATATAGAAGGAAGTCATTCTTTTATTCCTTCTCCTTTGTTGTTGTTGGTGGTGGTGGTCATGGTGTTGTTGTTGTTGGTGGTGGTGGTGATGGTGATGGTGTTGGTGGTGATGATGGTG
>NC_022013.1:62518017-62528872 GCF_000317375.1 Microtus ochrogaster | reverse complement strand
CCCAGCTTGCTCCAGGGAATCCTGTTTTAGCCTCCCATGTGTAGAGATTATAAGTGGGCTGCCATGCCTACTTGGCATATATGTGGGTTCTGGGGAATCCAAGCTCGGGTCCTCACAATTGGGCGCCAAGCTGTTTAACCCATGGATCCATCTCCTCAGTCGCTTGTTTCTTCTTTTAAAAGTGCATGTTGTGCTGGCCGGCCTGTTTTCCAACCCTATAAACACTTAGTGATGCATCCTGTGATGTTTTTGAGGCAGCGGCCTATGTGACTCTCCGTCTTCACATCACAGCAAGTGTGAGGGCCTCCATCTCACCAACTTCTGAGCCGGCTCATGGCGCTTAGACTGGCCCTGGGTTTTGCTGGGATGTGTGCTGGGCTGTCTTCCTTTGGGCACACAAGCTAATGGTTCTCCCTGGTGGTTACTAAGGAGAAGAGTTGCTGAATCATCCTGCATACACACTTAAGAGTCTAATAAAAATGATCGGATCACTCTCTAGGGAACACAGTTTGGCTAATCAGCTGGGTACCAGGTTTCCTGTCTGCCTACCCCCTGCAAACCTCAGATCTGTCCTTGAATTTTTGCAGTCAGCAAGGTGAACAGCATACCTCTCTGGGGCTGTAATTTCTTCTCTTCTTTCCTCTGGGAAGGTTCATCTTCTTGGGACTGTTGCCTGGTTTCATCTCCCACTGATACCCATAAACTTCTGCCCTCACAGGGAGCAGCAACCTCTCCTGAGACACACCTGGGCAGTCCTGGATCTTCCCTGGTACAGATGAAACTTTACTTTCTCTTCTGCAAAGCCTCCAGGCTGCTGTTCCAGGGGTCCGCCCAGTACTGAAGCACAGCCTCTCCTTTGTCTCGCTGAAGGATTCTGAAGCCCAGGGTTAGATTTCTGACTCGAGGTGGGCTTATCTAGAGCTGTCTCTGGTGGCAGGCTGAGTGTTTGCTGAGTGTCAACTCTGCACGGGTTTTCTACTCCTCTGCTTGAATTCTCACAGAGTTTTGGAAGGAAGGAGTAGTGTTGTTCCCCTATTTTGTACTCGTAGGTGACAGAAGAGACTTTACTTAAAAGCAGCCTGAGGAACAAAAAGGAAAATCATAACTATTTGGTCTCCTTGTGGAAACTCAGCTCTTAGCCAGCGCTCTCATTAGATAGTCCGTGAACCGCACATGCTCAGTGCTGAGCTCCCCTGTGGGATGTGACATTGGAGTCAGCCTGCCCTGTTTGCAGTTGTCGCTTTGTATCTGCGACTATTCTCGGAGCGAGTAGGGATGTCCCACTCCAGCACATGGCCCAGGGCTTTGGTGTGCCCCCAGCACCTCTGCTCTGAGTCCTTTTGTGATCAGTAAGCTCACCCAGATACTCTCGTGGAAGGATTTCCCAAGCTGAACGTCCTTGCCATGGGAAGTGAATATATGGTGTTAGGAGAAATGCTTCTCCTGGATGTGGAGGGAAGGAAGTGTTTGGCTTGTCCTCGGTAAACCTAACCCAACACTCTGTCTTGAAATGTTTCATTTTAGAGCCCGTTCAAAGATTAAGAGGATCCAGACAGGGCCGAGGATGTATCTTAGCAGTACAGCCTTGCCTAGCATGTTTGAAGGCCTAGGTTCCATCCCATACCACAGAAATAAATAGGTAAATATATAAATGAAAGAAACACACGCAGAATGCAGTTTCAGCTGTCACCCTAAGCTCCCCTTTCCTACATATTTCAAAGACATAAAATTTGAGGGGCTGGATGGCTGGCTTAATGGTTATGAACACGCACTGCTTGCAGAAGACCCACGTCCAGTTCCTAGCACCAATGTTGACTCACGGTGACCTGTCACTCTTGTTCTAGAGGATCTGACACCTTCTTTGGCCTTCACAGGCACCTGCACTCAGATGAACACCTCCCCCGTCATAGTTAAAAAAAAATACTCGGCACAGGAAGAGGCTTTAGATTTATCATATCTCATTCCTTGTTGCAGTTTAAGCAGACAGTCTAAGAGTGAGGAAATAATTGTCCAAGCCATAGGAGTTCAAGCCGTAGAAGCATGTGTTGGTCTCAGGCCCCTGAGGTCTGGCTGACTGTGGCTCTTTCCACAGCATCACAACTACCTCCAGGTTGATCCCAGGAGCCTGGTCCCTCTTGTTATTATTATCAAGAGCCTATTATCTGACATTCCCTTGAGGGGAACTAGCCCATCAGTCGATGAATTGTTGAGTCATTCCATGGGCATTTATTGTACATTACTAAGTATTAGTGTATTAGAAGCACACGGTAGGTACGAGAGGCATTTTCAGAGAACTGAGAGTTGGGGGGGCGCATGTGAGAGGCATTCGCATGCATGATGAGTATGGCCAGTGGAAAGCCTCTGTTTTTTTATTGGTTAGTGGAGAGCATAGCTGTATATAGCCCCTTTCTTAGTTAGGGTTACTATAGCTCTGGTGAAACACCAGGACCAAAGCAACTTGGGAAGGAAAGGATTTATTTGGCTTACACGTCCACAGTACTGTTCATCATCAAAAGAAGTCAGGACAGCAAGTCAAGCAAAGCAGGAACTTGGAGGCTGAGCTGATGTGGAGGCAGGTGGAAGGGCGCTGCTCATTGACTTGCTCAACCTGTTTTCTTATAGGACCCAGAACCACTAGCCTCGGGGTGGCCCCACCCGCCATGGGCTGTTCCCTTCCCTGTCAATCACTAGTTAAGAGAATGCGCTGCAGGCTTGCCCACAGCCCAATCTCCTGGCCTTTTCTCAATTAACTCTCACATGACTCTTGCTTGCGTCAAGTTGACCTAACATCAGCCAGCACAGCGTAGGACCACAGTGTGGCCTGGAACCAGCTCCATGTTTTGAGGACAGGGCCTTCCCAAGCGCAGTCCTCTGTAGAGCAGAGCTCTGCTCCGGAAATCTCTGGACATTTTGTCCTGCAACCAAACAACGTTGGTTGAAACCCATTCCCACGGTATTTGTGGCTGGGCCATCACTTCTGGTTCCTTCCACTTCTAGATGGCACCTGGTCCACTAGGGGCCTGAGAACCCCAGATTTCCATGTGGTAAACCTCCAGGGAGCCAAGTTTCCTGCTGCACACGGTGACTATGACCAGATAGAGTTATTTCTTTGTGCTCCAGTTCCTCAGCTGTGCAGTGGGAAATGGTGTCAGCCATGCAGAATTTCTGAGGGAACTCAGGTGCAAAGGGAATTCTGAGGAGAAAATCCTTGTCCTCCCTATCAGTCCTTCCTGTGTCATGCTGGGGAACTGGAAAGGCCCCGTTCATCATTCACTTATTCATTCATTCATTCATTCACTAATTCATCCATCAATCCATTACCATTACCAGGCAGGCCTTGGCATTAAAGGAAAATGCCCTTACCAGTTTCTACTTGAAGGCTGTATGTGCTTCTTCAAAATAAAAGTCCACTCTGGCTTAGCTATTACAGTTTAGTTGTTGCTTGCTGTTGGGGGAGTTGACCCAGGATCCTCATTAATATCAGCATTCAAAGATGCTCAAATCTCTTACATTAAGTTGGACCAGACTTTTTTTGGTCACCAACTGTCTCCCAAATCATGAGACAGAGACTTCTTATTAGTTATGAATGCTCGGCCTTAGCTTATGTTTGTTTCTGGCTAGTTTTTTCCCCTTTGCTTAAATTAATATGTTTGTCTTCATCTACATTATGCCTTGGAACTTTTTAATATTGTTTTTCACAACGTTTTGCAAACAGCATGCTGTCTGCAAAGACTGCAGATAACTTCCTGCATTTATTAAATCATTTCTTGCACACAGATTAAAATTCAAGGCCTCCCTGGACTGCATTTGGAATTTAAGGACCATGTTGTCCACTTATTGAGGCCTTGACTTAGAATAAAAAGTAAAAAGAAGGCTGGGGTTATAAATATTCTCAGAGCTAGAGCACTCATGCAGTATATGTGAGACCTCAGGATACTTAAAAACATAACCGTCCATACACATTCAGTACAGGTGAATTTAAAAGCATATTTATTTTTAATTTATGTGTATGAATGCTTTGGCTGCATATATGTGTGGACATCACATACAGTGAGCTGCCATGTGGGTGCTAGGAATTGAACCTGGGTGCTTTACAAGAACAGCAAGTCTATTAACCACTGGGCCACCACTCTAACCCCTGGCTCTCAGGAGCCCGAGGGAAGAGGTTTGTGAGTTCTAGGCCAACAGGCCACAAATGAAGACCTTGTCTCAGAAACCAAGCAGACGTTAACCATGGTATCCTGCCTCATGTTGTTGACGCAGGGCCCACTGAACTTTGTGCTGGCTCGGTTAGGCATTCCTCTCCTGGAAGGAAGGGCCTCCGTGCTGCAGTGAGACCTGGTGTCTAGTCTGGGGCACTCCCTTGTATCAGCTGTGGGCAGGTTACTTTGGATACGTGGTGCCCGTGGCTTGGGGACAGCTTTGGTGGGCTGGGTTGGCTGGAAGCAGTTACATGGAGGAGGTTCCAGGGAGAGCTTGATTCTACATTGGGATTTTCCTAGTTGGGAGACTAGAACCCCACAGCCGTTCTTCCTGCTTGCGGTAGGCTACCCTCTGTTCCCTGGTCCGCTTATCAACTTCCATCTGTCATTAGCTCAGAGCTGTTTCATTCAGTGGTTTTATTAGCTCTTTGTTTACTACTTAAAGGGCTATGAGGGACCTGTTCACCTTCCCCTACTTCTGGTGGCCTTCACAGTCTAGAAAGTGACAGCTAAGAGTTCTGAACTCCTGCGTTCATGACCTTCGGTGAGACACTTCACCTCTCCACCTCCCCTCTCCACCTCCCCTCCCTTCTCCTCCTCATCTCCTCTCCTCCTCATCTCCTCTCCTCCTCACCTCTACACTTCACCCCTTTAACGTCTCCAAGCAGCTACTTAGAGAACAACTTTTCCCTTACAGTAATAGGAACATCAGGAGGGAAAAATGCAACCTTTTGCCAAATGTGTTTGGCCAGTGCTGGCTTCAGTTCAGTTAAGTAGGCCCTTCCAGCAGGTCTTGTCAGAGCCTATTAAAAGATCAGGTTGCGTGGCAGGGTTCTAAATAGAGGTTTGTGCCCCTGTCAGCTGTCGGACAGATCACTTCTGATACTCAGGATCTCCTCAGTTCTTCTAACATGTGACCATGGCTTGAGACGTGTGTCTTTTACAGACGAGGAATCAAGGCCTGTCAAGGCCAAGGCAAAGGCTAGGATGTTTGGACCCAGATCCTGCTCTGAACCTCAGGCCCAATTTTCCTTGTATTGTTTTTCATCAAACCAAAGTTTGTCTATCCTTGTTCTGGCCAAAGGCAGGGGTTAAAGCAGTGTTTTAAAAGCTGTCCTGTGGAACCTGGAGACCCAGCATTCAGGAGATTCAGACAGGGAGATTCGTTGAGCCCATGAGCTTGAGAATAATGAGGGCATTGTAGGAGCTCATCTCAAAGAATAATAAAAAAAAAAACCAGAATAGAAATCATGCTTGCATCTGTTAAGAAACAAACGCTCTGCTCGCCTCTTCCTTCTCCACAGCCTAGGAGCTGATTCCCACACAGGAAAGAAATGATCTGTCCTCTGCTGAAGCGGGAGCCTCTGGAGAGGCTGTGTGTTCATGCTCCAGACCTCATAGCCACGCAGGGAAATATATTTCATTCTCCACTGTACGGGAAAGGGAGATAGATTCTTAAGTACCTGCTACAAGGGCAGTGGTAATTCTAGGTCTTAGATCGGAAGCAGTGTCTTTGACCCTCCGTAGGCAGCCCCTCTGTACAGGGAGGCTCAGAGCCTCTTTGCAGAATAGGCTGTAACTGAAGAGGCTGTCCCAGGAATGAGGTTCTATGATTTGAGACGCAGGGGTGTGTATTTAATCTCATCAGGAGAGCTTGTGGTCATATTCTTAGTTTCGGGTAGTTATCCTTTCTCTGGGCACTGCCAGGAGTGTGTCGGGGATGGTGATGATTCTGGCCTCGTTGCTGAAGTTTTTTGTCTCCATCTGTGACCTAGTTTGCCCTCTGTTCCTGTGAGAAACACCATGGCCAAAACCAACTCGGGGAGGAA
This sequence comes from Microtus ochrogaster, assembly GCF_000317375.1. Taxonomy (NCBI): domain Eukaryota; kingdom Metazoa; phylum Chordata; class Mammalia; order Rodentia; family Cricetidae; genus Microtus; species Microtus ochrogaster. Next base: position 62,522,841 of record NC_022013.1, on the reverse strand, counting down.
AGGGTTTACTTCAGGTAGCACTTTGGAAGGCAGTCCGTCACTGAGGGGAGGCAGGGCAGGGACTCAGGCAGGAACCGAAGCAGAGACCGCGGAGAAGCACTGCCTATGGCTGACTCCCTGGCTCCTGCTCAGCTATGTACCGAAGCAGAGACTGCGGAGAAACACTGCCTACGGCTGACTCCCTGGCTCCTGCTCAGCTAGGTTTTGTATATAGCTCACACTCACTTAGGGATGCTGCTGCCCATAGTGAGCTGGGTCCTTCCACAACGATGGTCAATTAAGACAACTTCACAGGAATGGCCAGAGGTCAGTCTGACCTCGGTAATCCCTCAACTGAGGGTCCCTCTTCCCAGGTGTCTCTAGGTTGTGACACCCTGTACACCCTGCCTGCCCATGAAAGGAGATAATGGTGGAATGAGAACTCATTGGGGTAACCTTGTCCACACTCGATTGACATACAGAATGAGGGATAACCTTGTCCACACTCGATTGACACACAGAATGAGGGGTAATCTTCTCCACACTCAATTGACATACAGAATGAGGGATAACTGTCTCCACACTCGATTGACACACAGAATGAGGGGTAATCTTGTCCACACTCGATTGACATACAGAATGATACGGTACATGGCCCGAGTCTGTTATCCACCCATAAACCATTCTTCTCCCAACCTCAGAGCCCAGGAGGAGCTGTCTTCAGTACCTAGCCTCTGCTTCATCTGCAAGGATTTCATTGAGTAATTCAGGTCCCTGCTGTAGACTGTCAGGCTTCCTGAAGTCATAGCAGCCAACGACTTTGCCTTCACGGTGCCTGTAGTCAAATGAAGAGGTGGTTGTAGGAGACATGGGGACCTGGAGAGATTAGTGGAGTCGCTCCGTTTCTTTACTCTGTCTGTTTTCATAGGCATTCTTGGGTGTGCGAACCTCCTTAGGAAGTGCTGTCTGCCTGCTGTGTGCCTGTGAGCCTGGAAACAGCGAAACACACAAGCTGGGAAGGGCGTCCTGCCCGTTCTCACAGTGAGAGCACAGCTCATGGAGGGTGGCAGGTAGAGGGGAATCTGAGGGGCTCGAGCCTGGCCCACACTCATCTGGCAAAGGTGACACTCAGGAGCCCCTGCCCAGGTGGAGCAGGCAGTGGCCCTTGTCCACACACCTGCCCACTCCGAGTGGAGGCCATGTGCGTCATGTAACTCTCCCTCCCGGGGAATCTGATAGAAAATTCCTGCCAAGCAGAAGTGGAACAGTCGCTCTGGAGGTAAATCGGCTTTTCCGACCTTACGATCCAAGCACTGGACTCACTGAGTTGTGTCAGGGTAACGCGCAGACAGCTAAACCCCACCTCGCTGAGTTTCCTGGGTCTGATGAGGGTAAGGCTCGTCACGGCATCGCCAAAGGTTGGCTTTACTTTAGGGTGGTCTGACTGCATGGATGATGGGCACGCTGCGTGGAATGATAGCCTTTTCTCTTTTTCATGTGGGTAAGATTTTGTTTTCAATGCCGCAGTCATAGTTTTATTATACTTTGTCACTTGAGTTTTTATACTGTGATTGCTGTGTGGATTGGTTTAAAGGGCAGGGAGGGGCCGCTGTGCTGGAGCCGTAATCTCACGGGCGCGGGATGTTCTGTCGTATTATGGCACTGTTGTGAGTTAGGTGTGAGTTTGAAAAACTGTTCTGGTGTTAAAGATAGAACCAGAGAGGCCTTGCCCCTGAGCAGTACCATAAATCAAGTGAATTTGGGAATTTGTTCTCCTTCCGCTATCTCCATTGGTCCTGGGGATCAAACACTCCATTATCAGGTTTGGCAGGGGGTGCCTTTACCAGCTGAGCCGTCTTGTGGGGCCCCTCAGGCTAAGCTTCAATCAGCTGCTGTCTTCTCTCCCTCAAGAACTGCCTCACCTCTGCAGGGAAGTCTGGGGAGGCTTGAGCATTCGAGAAAGAACACAGGCATCCCTGGGACGGTGCAGGAAGGCGGCTGCTGTAACAAGCATGTTGAACCTGTGCGTCGTAGGTGTGATGTTTAACCTCCAGGGAAAGTTGTGATGATTTTCTGTAGGACCTGGCCGCCCTCACCCTTTGCCTCTCGCTCTTAACATGTTGCTGCCTAGCTTTGGCCTGGCGGAGCTGCTTTTGGCAGAACACGACAAGGAGCTCCCACACTTACGTTTTATTAGAGTGTTTATGTGTGCGTGGTTGTGTTTGGGTTAGACAAGAGTCAGTGAACAAAGCAGCAGCAGTGATGGCCGTGTGGATGGTGCTAACTTTCTGGTGATGCAGGAGGACCGAGGAAGCGGAGGTATCAAGTGCTGTTAGCTGGCGAGGCGTGCTCTAGGGAGGAATGAAGCTGAATGGACTGTTGTTCCGGGTGGTGCAATGAGGAGGGCTTTTTACACACAGATCAAATATTGAGAGAATGGGCCTTGGGTAGCCTTCTCGAGGAAACTCATGGTGGCTTGCAAGGATGGCATGTGCAAAGGCCCAGGGGCAGGAAGGGGATTGACCGTTTGTGCTGGGCGACAGACAGGCCAGCACCGATGTGTGATAATGGGACTGTCCTGTGTGCTGATTGGTTGGTCAGCTCTATTACCGGCAGTCATTATTACTGGAACTAAAGGACCTGCTGGCTTCCCCAGGTGGCTGGAGTGGGCAGCCTTGGCTGAAGGAGTCACTGTGCCGAGACACATGCCGTCTATGGCACCTGCGCTAGTCATAGCGTTCGCTCCCAGCGTCCCACTAGAGTTCACATGGAGGAGAATAAGGAATGCGGCAGCGCGCAGGAGTGAACATGCTTCAGAACATTTTCTGAGTTTGAGTTGGGGTTTCACTCCCTTCCCCAGGCTGACTCTGAATTGCTATGCTGAAGTGACCTCCTGTCTTGGCCCTCTAGATAGCTGTCTGTCTGTCTGTCTGTATTTATATTCTTGATTTGTTTTGCGACAGGGACTTATTCTTTTTTTTTTAATTGATTTTGTTGACTTATACATTTTTCTCTGCCCCCCCCCCTTCTCCCCTCCCCTTCAACCCTCTCCTATGGTCCCCATGCTCCCAATTTACTCAGGAGATCCTTCTCCTTTTCTACTTCCCATGTACATTTGCTCCATGTAGAGACAGAGACTTACTCTATAGCCTAGACTAGCCTGGAACTCATTGTATAGGCTCAGGCCGGCCTCCAACTCACGGGGATCTTCTTGCCGCAGCTTCCAAAGTCGGATAATAATTGTGACCACCATACCTAGTTAGGGATATATTTTTGAATGATCATTTTGCTGACTGATCATTATCTCATATTCAGGATGGTTTGCCTGCCTGCCTTCCTTCCTGTAAGAACGTCATTAATAATTTCTTTTCTTAATATTGATTAACATTATCAAATTATCTTATTTGTTCTAATAGTTTTTTTTTCAGATCTGCTTTTAACATTATTATTTTTGTGGGGAAGGATTTTTTCCAGACATATAATTATATAATCTTTAACTTAATGAAATTTTGCTTCCTCTTCATTTCCAGTTGTTGAACTTGTTTTTCTTCTGTCTAACTGTGCTGACAGCTCCTTCCTGGGTGGTGTCCGCTGGTGTGGCCTGGGCTCCTCGACCCCTGCAGGGACTGTGCTGTGCTTTCCAGCTGGGTCTCTGGATCTCTTAGGAAGTTTCCCTCTGTTCCTGTCTAGTGAAGAGTCAGTACTCAGTGCTGGGTTCCAACAGGATGAGCATCAGAGGGGGCGTCTGCTTTTTGTTACTGATTTTTCTTTTAAATTCAGTTAATGAGATGAATTATATTGATGGATTTCCTAATAATGCGTCCTTCTATTCCTGGAGAGAATAGAATCTGTGACCTGAAACTGTGTGCATGTGCATATGTGCGTGTGTATGTATGTGTGCATATGTGTGTACATGCGTGTGTGCATATGTATGTGTGTGTGCATGCATGTGGTTCTTAAGAGAGAGGGCCCAGCAATTCAGTGACTGATTTGGGGGTGTTAAGTCCCTGCCAGGAGTTGCAGACTTTTCTCGCTTCCCTGAGTTATGTGTGGAAGCAGGAGTGGGGGTGTGGAGGGTGAACCCGACACCCACAGGCTTGATTCAGTGAATGGTTTCCCCAGCCTTACCCTCATGCCTAACCTCCTACCCAAACCCAACCTTAATTTGCCTCGGTGATTCTAAGTTGCTCCCTTCAAAATGAACTGAAAAGGCACATGTTTTAAAAAGGGTTTTTAAAACCACAGGAGCAGCAGCAGCAGCAACAACAACAATTTGTATCTGAAAGATTTGTGTGTATGAATGCACCATGTGAGTTCCGGGGATTCCAGATGCTTCTGAGTTACCAGGTAGGGGCTGAGAATCTAACCCCAGTTCTCTCTAAGAGCAGTAAGTACTCTTAACTGTTGAGCCATCTCTTTAGTTCCAAGGGTTGTTTTTATTTTATTTATTTACTTTTTGATAAAAAATATTATGTAGCCCAGGCTGCCCTGAAACTCGAGTTTTCCTGCTCAGTCTTTCAAATGTTGGAATTACAGGCACCACTATGTCTAGCCCCAAGGGTATCTTTGATGAGATGTTAAATCTTACTAGTGGGATTTGTGATAGCAAAGCTGAGCAGGCATGTGACTTCCTGTCACCTGGATTCAGGTGGTACTAAGTCCCACAACCCCACGTGAAGACCTAAATCTAGGGGCAAGTTAGGAACCTTCTCCTGCAGATTTGTCCTGGGAAGGAAGAGGACAACTGTCATCAGTGGTGGAGACACAGACATCAGCGTGGACACGGTATGATGTCAGTGGAGACGGTGTGATGTCAGCGTGGAGACGGTGTGATGTCAGCGTGGA
>NC_022013.1:62516760-62517253 GCF_000317375.1 Microtus ochrogaster | reverse complement strand
CGGTGTGATGTCAGTGGAGACGGTGTGATGTCAGTGTGGAGACGGTGTGATGTCAGTGGGGATGGTGTGATGTCAGCATGGAGACGATGTGATTTCAGCGTGGAGACGGTGTGATATCAGCGTTGAGCCAGTGTGATGTCAGTGGAGACAGTGTGATGTCAGCATGGAGATGGTGTGATATCAGTGTGATGTCAGTGGAGACGGTGTGATGTCAGCATGGAGATGGTGTGATGTCAGCGTGGAGCCAGTGTGATGTCAGTGGAGACGGTGTGATGTCAGTGTGGAGACGGTGTGATGTCAGCGTGGAGCCGGTGTGATGTCAGTGGAGACAGTGTGATGTCAGTGGAGACGGTGTGATGTCAGCATGGAGATGGTGTGATGTCACCGTGGAGCCAGTGTGATGTCAGTGGAGACGGTGTGATGTCAGTGTAGAGACGGTGTGATGTCAGCGTGGAGCCGGTGTGATGTCAGTGGAGACGGTGTGATGTCAGTG
>NC_022013.1:62510158-62516660 GCF_000317375.1 Microtus ochrogaster | reverse complement strand
TGTGATGTCAGCATGGAGACGGTGTGATATCAGTGTGATGTCAGTGGAGACGGTGTGATGTCAGTGTGGAGACGATGTGATGTCAGCATGGAGACGGTGTGATATCAGCATGGAGACTGTGATGTCAGAGGGGACAGCAGTCCAGAGGCATCTCTGCTTCAGATGCTGTCTTACTTATGGTCTACTGAGGCACAGGGTCCTCCCCCTCCATCCTTCTTTACAAAATAGAGGGACAGAGAGAGAAGGGATTTGCCAGAGGCCATCAGTAGGCATAGACTTGAGACAGGTGGCTGGCCTCTGGCTGCAGGTCAGACACTACAGTCTCTGACACCTTGTGAACCTGGTGGCTGAGCCGTTAGACTTGGTTGTTCCCAGTCCTCATTATATGCTACTTTAATATTTTTTTCATGGAAAATCTTGAAATTCTCTTAAGAGATGTCATATGTGGTATAAAAATCTACACACCAGAATCTGGCAGTCCTGCAACCTTCTTCCCATTCTGTTTCATGACCTTGCCCAGCGACATTACCCTTGCAAACCTTGTCTTTACCTGTAGATAGGATACTGTTAATACTGACGCCGTAGGGTGAGTGCAATGCTTGAATGGGATGGTGTGACTCTCATGCCCAGCATGGCGCCAGGCAGGTGTGAACTGTCGGCAGCTGTCATTGATTGGCGATGGCATGTCTTCCTAGAAGGGCCATATTGGTGAACTTGGTCCTGAGTGAACATCGTAGAGTGCTTGCTTGTTTACACAGACCAAGGCAGACCTATGTCACTGGCCAGTGTAATCTGTGGAATCACTGGTGTGCATAGAGTTACTCCTTGACTAAATCAGCATGGTGCAGGGTTGTATTCGAAAAGCTATAAAGAAAAACATAATGGCTTACCTTGGGTGCCAAATAGACACACTAGGGGAAGGGACCCTCAGCTGAGGAATTTCCTTCATCAGATTGGTTTGTGGGGCTTTTCCTTGATTCCTAATAAAGAAAAACATAATGGCTTACCTTGGGTGCCAAATAGACACACTAGGGGAAGGGACCCTCAGCTGAGGAATTTCCTTCATCAGATTGGTTTGTGGGGCTTTTCCTTGATTCCTAATAGATGTAAAGGGCCCAGCCCACTGTGGGCGGTTCCATCCCTGACTGTGTAGGAAAGGGAGTTAACCATGAATGGGGAAGCTGCTAGTAAGTAGTATTTCTCTATGACTGCAGCCTTGCGGGCCTGCCTTGGCCTCCCTCAGTGATGGACTGTAAGCTGCACACCAGATCAGCCCTTTCCTCCCCGAGCTGGTTTGTGCTCATGTGTCATCCAAGATGCAGAAGCTAGCCAGGACGGCCACTGAGCACACTTTTCTGTTCGGGCAGCTGGGTCGAGATATTCAAGTGAGCTGATAGTATCACCAGCCTCCCTCAAACAGGAGCATTTTAGCACAACTTTAATTTTATAATTCTAAGCTAAAGTTTTGCACAAGCATATATTAGTTGCACAAAATAATGGGTTTCACGGTGACACCTATGTTTGTCTTAAAATTAATGACAGTGTGGCATTTAAGAACACAGGCTCCGGAGCCACACTGCTTGATTCGGGTCTTGGCTGTCCCACTCACCAGGTGTGTATCACCTCGGCTGTGCTGTCTGACCGGTCTGGACTATACTTTCCTGGGTGTAAAATGGGGCTAATAATAGGTCCTGCCTTCCAAGGAGCTCCGCAGATGATGGGAGCAAATGTCCACCAAGGCCTCTGCAGCCCGAAGCCTTAGCTGCTGTGCAGCAATCCAGACTGTATCACCAGAAGCATATTTGTCTCTTTCTTTTCGGCGTATTGGATGGAGATGTTCCTTGATGTTCCTCGCTGTCACCGCTGAGTGTGCTCTTTTTGAATCACAGAGCCTCTCTCCGAACCTGTTTCTACCTCATCGGTTATAGAAAGAGGAAGAGTCAGGCAGGTGAGATGCTCATCAGCTAAAGGCCGTTGCCATGGAAGCCTGGAGACTGGAGTTCAGTCCTTGGGACCCAGGCAAGAACAACTTCCATAGAGTTATCCTCAGATCTACACACACACACACACACACACACCAATAATAATACATCTTAAAACTTAGAGAAGAAGCTGATTGTTCCTCCAGCAGTGGGCAATGTCCTGTGGCACTGGCAAGAGGGGTGGGTCAACTCTTGGGAAGTGTGAACTGGTCATTACCCATGGCCCAGCCTTTTGTTCCACGGGGACAATGTATGGCTTTCCCAGGTGATTCATTGCTGGGCATTGGTGATCACATGATCTAGGAGGAAGTATAGAGTCAGGTCAAGGTGTGCCAGGAGGGTGACGGCATGGCAAGGGCTGACAAGGGCAGAGCAGGTCTGTTTCTCTGGGGTCCAACTGAAAGGATGTGAGAAAATAAAAGGCTCTGGCTTGGCAGGCTCGGTTTTCTCTTCTGAAAAAAGAGCTCCATTCAGCTATGCTTTGGCCCCTTGAGCTGCAGGGACCAGAGCCAGTCAGCCCACATTTAATGAGATCTGGGTTAGTGGGCTCCCTCTCTTCCCACAGCGTGTCCTGACCGCTGGACCTCTTCCAGGGTGGCACAGTGAGGGCCATTTACACAGCTCGGGCTGGCTGGGCTTTCTTAATGAAGGTTGCCAGCCCCCACATAGAATGTGGACTTCACTCCCAGTTTTTCGAAGGGTCAGTCTCTGTTGGTCTTTGTGTATCTCTGCACTTTGGGGAGATGCTTCAGCACATCCGATTGCTGGGTACTGCTGCATCTTATATTTTGATCTTCAGTGGCAGCTTTACTTTCCTAGGTGACATGATGCAGTCTTCTTTTGTTGGTGACTTCTATGGTGCGTGCGTGTGTGTGAGTGTGTACATGTGTTTGTGTGTGTGTGTCCTGCTTCCCCCCCCCCATGTGTGTGTCTTGCCCCTCTCCCCAGGCCTCACTGTGCCTTCTTTCTGGGGCTAGGATGTCGGGCACACAGTGATACAGTGACTTCCTTGTCTGTTTGGTTCCCACCAGCTGACAGGCAAGGTCATTTTCAAACTCAACACCTGCTTATCCAACTCGCCAGCTGCACTCCACAAAGACAGCCCCCTCTCCCAGGCCAGGGGAAGGAGAGATAAGAATAGGCTCAGGAGGGGCAGCAGGAGCGGAGGACGCTGCCCACCGACTTTCAGGCGTGGGTGGGTATTTGATTTGGCAGTGGGCTCAGCACATGTCAGCTGACGTAAAGTGGCCCAGCACAATAGTACTGAGAGCCTGGAAGGACACACATTACATGATTTGATCTTCTTTTTATTTTGCTTGTAAGTACCGTTACTATCTAGAAGGCGGTTTTCAGCACTCCATCTGGCCCTTACTGTCTGGGAAGGATGTCTGAGGCTTTACACAGTGAAAGCAAAAATTAGAGTGGACAGCGTCAGCCAAGATGGCCGTTGGCAGGACAGTGTGTGTGCGTGGGTTCCTCTTTTCCTTGTGTGGGTGTAGATGCTGGCAGTGTCCTTCCAGGGGCATGTCTCTAAATTTAAATGGTGGAGCCTGAAGAATTTTTGTTGTAAAACATCTATTTTTTTAATGTTTTGCCTTGCATGTATGTCCGTGTACCAGTTACATGCCTGATGCCCACGGATGTCAAAAGAGGACATTTGATCTTCTGGAACTGGGGTTCCAGATGGTTGTGAGCTGCCATGTATGTGTTAGGAATTGAACCCAGGTCCTTTGAAAGAGCAACCATGCTCTTAACCGCTAAGCCATCTCTCCAACCTGGAACCTGCATACCCAGAGGCCTCCCTCCTCATCTTAGGAGGCCTTGGACGAGTCCCTTTAGTTGACTTGCACACTGGAGATGAGTGTACCTATGTGGTGGTTAAGAAGGTTAAATGAGATAATCTTCAAGAAGGGTGGAGTCTGTAACCGGGTGTAGATTTCAGTTGTCAGTGATTATTGTCACTGATGATGGCTATTGTCATTGTAGTTGAGCTGTCATCCTCATGGCAATGGCCCTAGGTTTGGGGGCCCTGCCTGATAGACACCTTATCTGTACTTGATCCCACCAGTTCTTGATGAGGATTGGTGATCTTTGTGGTAGGCATGCTCCATGTTTTGTTTATCAGCCTTCCTGGCATCTACCCACAGTGTTCCATCAACACCATCCTGCAGCTTGTGGCCAACAGAAGTATCTACAAGTATTGGCTCAGGCCCCTGGGTTGGGTAGGACAGAAGAGAGGGCCTATCCAGTCATAGAATACATGAAAGGTGTTTCGGTCAACAATAGACCATGCCTGATGGCAGTCCCAAAAGATGATATGGCCTGGTGTTAGAGTACCATCTGAGTTCGCGTAAGTACTGTGGTAGCTTGAATGAAAATGGCTTCTATAGGCTCATGCATTTGAATGCATGGTCCCCAGTTGGTAGAACTGTTTGGGAAGGATTAGGAGGTGTGGTCTTGTTGGAGGAGGTGTGTCACTGCGGGGTGGGCTTTGCTTTGAGGTTCAAAAACCCATATCGTCCCCAGTTAGCTCCCTCTCTGCCTCATGCTTATAGATCAAGATGTAATCTCTCAGCTGCTGCTCCAGCTCCGTGCCTGCATATGGTGCAATGTTTCCTGCCATGTTGGTTATGAACTCTTAACTCTCTGCAACCTTGTGCCCCAAATTAAATGCTTTCTTTCATAGGTTGTCTTGGTTATGATGTTTTAGTCACAGCAATAGAAAAGTAACTAAAAAGAGTACGTTCTTCACAATCACAAAACCACTTGTTGGCCAAGGCTGCTCATTCGTTTCCCTGTCACCCAGAGCTGAAATAATCACAGAAACTATATTAATTAAAACACTGTTTGGTCTTTTAGCTTAGGCTTCTTATTAACTAACTCTTACATCTTAAACTAACCTGTTTCTATTATTCTATGTATCGCCACAAGGCTGTGGCTTACCGGGTAAAGTTCCGGCATCTGTCTCCTTTGGCAGCTATGTGGCATCTCTTTGATTCCATCTATTTTCTCTCTATGTCTCTGTTCAGATTTCCCACCTGGCTTTATTCTGCCCTGCTATAGGCCCAAAACAGCTTCTTCATTAATCAATGGTAATAAAACATACAGCACACAGAGGGGAATCCCACATCAACCACCTCACAATGCATTTCTCAAAGTGTGTCCTCATTGTTGAGCAGGGCATAGCTGTGTTTGTCTCAAGGAGGTGGACTGAAGTCATGAAACTTGGATGCTTGGTATCAGTGCATTCAGATGGGAAAGTCATTACAGAGTCCATCCCTGGGACAAACAGCAGTGAGGCTTATGCTGTAGAATATGCACAATAGCCATTTTTCCTTGGGGGGTCCCTGTTCTGGTAGAAGCTTCACCCCAGTCCCCGGCAGCCAAAAGTGTCTGGAATGTTCTGGTGGGAGCTCTGCACCAGCCTCCACATCTCTCTCCAAACCCTGCTGCATCTTAGAAAGCCCGCCAAATGACAACCCATCTCCAGAGATGCTCAAGACCACTCCCACAGGGTATTTAGACTGTCCCCCAGAAAAGACGCATGGTTTTTCAGTCCCTCTTTCCGTCTCCTCTCTGGGGGGGGGGCTGGAAATCATCCAGGCGTGTTTTACTCATTAAACCTAGGCCTTTTCTAATTTGGTTTGATTTGGTCTGATTTGGATTGCTGCATAGGCAGAGATGCTATTCGAGGTACAGAAACTTTTCAGTCCCAGGTGACATAACTTGACATCAGTGTTTGAAAAGATGTTCTCACCAGCTATGTTTGCGTTTATTCTTGGTCCACAATGCCTGCTTCCTGTTAGTAGGGGTGTCAGACTGACCCCATGCTACCTCCTTTGAGTTTTCTGTGTTATCACATGTTCCTCAAGACCCCTTACATACTGCTATTCCCACAGCCAGGCAGAGTGTGGGGGTGCATTTCCCCACTCCTAAATCCTGCTTTGTGATTTCTTTGTGATTTGGCCTCCTTCCTGGGACATCCCATGTCCCCTATTAACAGCCCTTTGTCTTTATTTCAGTAGGGAGCCCACAAGCCTAGCATAGTGGCTCATGCCTATAATCCCAGTAGAGCAGAATTAAGAGAATTGCCGTGAGTTTGAGGCCAGTCTGAGCTAGAGAGATAAGTTCTAGGTTAACCTGGGATACAGTGAGACCTTGTCTCAAAAATCGAAACAAACAAGTAAGCAAATAAACAAGTGAACAAACAAACCAAAGAACGATCAAATGCTGTTGGTGGTGACCTTTAACCCCAGCACTCGGGAGGGAGAGGCAGGCAGATCTCTGTGAGTGCAAGGCCAGCCTGGCCTACAGAGTGAATTTCAGGATGGCCAGGGTAACGTAGAGAAATCCTGCCTCCAAGAAAGAAAAATAAGAAAACAAAACAAACATAAAAGATTGATCAAACTAATGAGTAAGGACTCAAATGTCTCCTTTGGATTAGAGAGTATAGTAGAGTATATATATGTCTATCTCGTATAGTGGAGCGTATATATGCCTGTCTCGTAGAGTGTGTATAC
>NC_022013.1:62500674-62509986 GCF_000317375.1 Microtus ochrogaster | reverse complement strand
TATAGTGGAGCGTGTATATGTCTATCTCATATAGTGGAGCATGTATACGTCTATCTCGTATAGTGGAGCGTGTATACATCTATCTCGTATAGTGGAGTGTGTATACGTCTATCTCATATAGTGGAGCGTGTATACGTCTATCTCGTATAGTGGAGCATGTATACATCTATCTCGTATAGTGGAGTGTGTATACGTCTATCTCATATAGTGGAGCGTGTATACGTCTATCTCGTATAGTGGAGTGTGTATACATCTATCTCGTATAGTACAGCGTGTATACGTCTATCTCGTATAGTGGAGCATGTATACATCTATCTCGTATAGTGGAGCATGTATACGTCTATCTCGTATAGTGGAGCGTGTATACATCTATCTCATATAGTACACTGTGTATGCATCTATCTCATATAGTGGAGTGTGTATACGTCTATCTCGTATAGTGGAGCGTGTATACGTCTATCTTGTATAGTAGAGCCTGTATACGTCTATCTCGTATAGGAAAGCAGCTCCTGTCTGTTGACCGAGAGATCTCTCTCTGCGAAGGAGGCCTTTGCACAAACACTGGAGACCTTTGTTCTTAATCACTGTGGTCCTTAGGAGTCCACGTTCTTGGGACACAGAAGCTTGACTGTGAGAAGCTAAAGACAAGGTCTTGAACAGCTTTTACACAAGTAAGGCTGTCAGGTGAGGTGTGAGTTGTAAATGCTCAAAATTAATCTTTAAAATCCTCCAGACCATGCACATGGAGTAGCAAGTACGAGTGTGTGTGGCCCTGTACAGCGACCTGTGTGTGCAGATGCCACTGTGCATGGGAGCTGTGGGTGGGGGTGTGCTATCCCAGCTGGCAAAGGCACACACACATTGAAATGAGGTGATCAGAAACCTGGGTGCAGGAAGCGTTTGTGTGGCCTCTGGCCTTGCTGCTGTGTGACCCTGTTTAAGTTCACAGCCATGCTGTGCCTCAGTGTCGTCATCTCCAAAATGAGATAACAGGAATAATAGAATAATAGTGCTTGGAGTGGCCAGACTCGGTGTCGTTATCACTGTGACATCAGCTGGTCTCAGAAGGAAGATTTCTCCCTGCCTCTTGGCTTATACGGTTCTCTTAAGAGATCTGGACCCAAGTCCTATCCTCCTGCCCCAGGTTCCAACATGTTGGGGTACTGTATTTGTGGCTCTCTTGTTCTGTCATTTGCTTTCCATTTTGTTTGCACTCCAGTCCCTTGATTACCCAGCTATCCCCACACCCAGCCTGTCCAGCAGGCTGACAAAACCCAGATGCCTGATCTCAGGGTCCCTGCGTCGTGCTGTGCTGTGCCTCTTCCTAAACATAAGTTCTTGGCTGAGGGCCTGGGGTGAGGGGTGGAGATCATTAGTCAGCCCGCAGAAGCCAAAGGTCCAGTCCCAGGGATACAGGCCCATGTTCGGTAGATCTCCACCTTCATGGATTTTGTTTTTGTTTTTGTTTTTGTTTTAATACTGTTCTTGTGAAATCCTTTCAGTCCATGGTTTGTTCATGAGTGTTCTGACTGAAGTGAAAATTGAAAACTTGAAGCTGTTTTTAGGGGGATGGGCAGGAATCTCCATCTGAAATGCCCTGGACAGCTGAATGAAGACATGGACCGCACAAAGCTGCCGATTTCCCAAGGGAATTCAGTATTCAAACCTTTTGTCAGGCTCTCAGGAGAGCCATCTGGGTTTCGAAAGGTTGTCACTTTACAACTTACTGAAAAGTTTCTTTTTAAGCATAGCTTTGGGCCAGAATTGAAGAAAACTACCAACTTGCAAAGACCAGGAAAGATGCTGTTCTTACGCCCTTGAGCTTTGCAGGTATTGAAAGTGAGACCCAGAAAGAATGCCCCGTCTCAGACCCCAGAGCTGATCTCCCTGCAGACGATGGCATCCCTTGTGGAGGTCTTTCTCTTCCGTTGCTCTCCATGATGCTTCTGTTGGGCTTCTCGTAGAGTTCTGAGTGACATTTCCATGCAGGGATTGGGGTCGTCTGGCCCCTCTATAAAGCCTTCAATGATTGCAGAGGGACAGTCTGTGAGCATGGTCTCCATCCTTGCTTGGCTGGAAGAGGATGGTGCTGGGCATCCATCACACCAAGAAGCCCAGGGATGCAGTTTTGCTCAGGTTTGGTATGTCTTGGCAAAGGCCAATCAGTGTGGCTCAGCGTATGTTTTCCACATAGCAAATCTGTATGACTCCAAATATTGTGGAGCTTTTGACAGAGCTAGGAAAATACCTTTGGGGCCAAGAGAGTCCAGCTTTGTCCTTGAGCCAGGAAAGGCTAGGCTGCCAGACCACGTTGCCTCGTGGTAACACAGCAGCTGGATAAGGCGATAAGAGCTTCACCTTCGCTACGTGATTGGTCCAGCCTCATCGCTGCGTGACCAAAGGGCTGAGAAATGAGTGTTTCTTGTTAACTAAGTGGAAGGGGTGGAGTTTCATCCTCCTGTTCTCTCTTCTTGGTCCAGTCTTGGTTGTAAAAACGAGTTTGATTCTTCCAAGTCATACCGTGGACCCCAGATACGAATGCCAATGTTCTGAAGGCGACTGATTGCTACCCATGAGCAGCTGTCAGGGCCCACAAGGGTGACTCATAAGCAGCTCAGTTCCCAGAACTCACTCACCCCTGGCCAGCTAGGAAGAAGCTAAGCCAGGCGGGGTGGGGCAGGCTGCTGCATTTGAAAATAACATTGTGTGTTACTGACAGAGTATTCCCCGTGGACAACCAGGCACTTTTAGAAATAGGAGGGTCTTCCCATTGCCATACTGGCTACCTGCTTTTGTCTGGCAGATGGAGCAGTCTTCACTCTCCAAGCTAGCTCAGCCTTAGCAAGAGACAGGTGCAAGTGTGACTGTCTTTCCTCCAGGCTGTTGGAAATGTCTCTGAAACCAATGTGGGTAATGGCAGGAAGAACTGGTTTTTCAGGCTATTAAGAAAGTGTGATTTATGTGGTGGAAATAGGTTGTTGGTCACCCATCTCCATCAGAGTTCTAGGTGCCACAAAAATCAGCATTTATTTTTATTGGCTTGGTGTGGTGGTGGTGTGTATAATTTTTTGGGACTCCCTCTGTAGTCCTTGTTGGCTTCAAACTCATGGATTTCTCCTGCTTTAGCCTTGGGTTCTTGAATTACAGGTGTGTGCCACCACACCTGGCTATATTAACTTTTTATCGGTGATAAACATACATGCAGAAAATTGTGACAGTCACCACAGGTCATTGGATTTCATAACCCTTTTTTTAGAAGAACTGTATTTATGTGTATGTACCTGCTTGTCTGTGTGAGCACTGCGTACATGCAGGTGTCTGTGGAGGCCAGAAGAGGATTGTAAATCCCCTGGAGCTGGAGTTACCGGCACTTGTGGACTACCGCATGCGGGTGCTGGAAATTGAACTGCAGTCCTCTGAGGAGCAGCAAGTGCTGTTGTCTTTGTTAGGGTTTCAATGGCTGTGTTAAAACAACATGACCAACAGCGACTTGGGGACCACAGGGTTTATTTCATCTTCCAGCTTAGTCTATGGCTCAGGGAAGTTAGGGCAGGACTTGAAGCAGAAGCAATGGAGCTTCATCACGACTTGCCTCAGCCTGATTTCTTATACACCCAAGGACTACTTGCTCAAGGGTGGCACCGCCCATAACAGGATTTCCCACATCGCCAGTTAAGAAAATACCCCCCAGCCTTGACTATACACGATCTCACGAAGGCATTTTCTCAGTTATCTTCCCAGGTAGTCTAGGTTCCTGTCAGCTCTTAACTGCTGAGTCACCTCTCCAGCACTGACCTTCACATTCTCGGCACGCCTGTGCCCCAGTACCAGACTGAGAAGGTGTGTGCTCAGGGTTCCAGGGACTTCCCCAAGGCCCTCCTCCAGGCTTGGTACCGGTTATCATGACACCTACTTTTCTACAAATAAAACCACTGGGATATGGACCCAAGGGCTTGAGTTCAAAGGATTGTAAGTGGGGTGGTGGCAGGCAGGCAGGGAGGTGGCTCTCTGAGTGTCAGCGAGGAGAGGAGGTGATCGGGGCTCTTTGAGCTGTAGTTTCGGGCTTAGATGGAGGTGGCTCTGGAGGTTCATCCCTGAGCGGTGTAGAAAGTGCTGGAGTTTGGAGGTCTCCCGAGAGCAGACAGCACGGACTAATGATTGTCCTAACAAAGGCCTCAGCACTGCTGAGAGAGTTTTCTTCAAGACCCGATTGTTCAGGAAGTGTTAAAAGCAGGGTGCTGCCTGTCGGGGCGGACAGGGTGGAGTTTTGAGATGGAGCCAATGAGAAGTGCCATGTGTCATTGCTGATAGAAATCTGACCGTCCCCGGATGCCGCCTGTCAGAGTGTGGGCCCCTGGGAGTTGGTTTTCTGATGGCTCAGGAGATGCCATTGACAGTGGGGACCAGAGGATGCAGCCTGCGTAATGAACCTTGTCTGGTGGCCCGAGGTGTGGGGATTCTTTTTGGGAGGCCGTTAGCCACTTTGGACGGGTTGTCTTAGAACAAATGAACCCTGTCTTGCGGCAGAACTTCCAGAGATAACCTCTTGGTTCTGGACAAGAACAGCTGGGAGTTTACCCCGGCAGGTGCGGCTTAACTTGGCTCCTCAGTGGTTGCCTCTCACGTTACTCTAACCGTTAAGAGATTCTCTAACACACTAGAGTCCTACGTGTGGGCTGGGCTGGCTGATTATACATATATACATACACATATGTGTATATGCACATTGTTTTTATGGCTCTGGGGAGCAGAGAAAGCAGCAGATTCCATTCAAAGACATTCGACATTTATTCAGTATTCATTCAACATTAAATATGTAGGTTCTTAATGTCACTAGGTGCTGTGGGTGGCTTTACCGATGGGTAAAGCTGTGGGGGTAACCAGTCTAGAGGGATGCAGCATTGCAGGTATGATAATTCTTGGTTTGAAGGCCGTGTGTTGTGCAGTTGTCACTCCTGATAAGTGCTTATGGCTTGTGTCAAAGAAGACCTGTTCGTAGAAGACCTTTTTAGGGGGGCAAATCTGAGAGTGCTTTTGTTCCAGAGACCTTGTCCTCATGTACCCAGTGATGGTATAACTGTCAGGTTCTGAGTTGGGTCTCCTGCAAACGTGATTCTCTGCCTGCCCCATGTTGGAGAAGAGAATGTTATGGAGTTGATGCCCTGGTTCTTTCAAGGACCTGGTTTGCAGCTTGACTTTAGGCTGCTAGACTGGCTGAACTGACAGGCCCAGGCCGTCACGAGCAGCCCCATGGCTGCTAACGCGATTGGAGGAATTTCCTGGGGTTGCTGAGAGTGAGCCTTAGAGACAGGTAACACAGATGTCTCTGTTGCTGAAGCTGTCTGCCTGGGTCCTCGCTCTGCCCCATTGCTTCCTCTCTGAGATTGGAGCCGGGCTACTTATCTCCCCATGCCTCGGTTTCCTCCTCTGTCAAATGGGATTGGCACCAGTAGCTCTGACAGGGTTGTAATGGTCAGAAAGTGTCTGCTGTTGCCTACGTGTGAACTCCTGGGTTTCATCTCCTACGTGTCAAAGCGGGCTTTGTTTTACATGCATGTAGGAACACACGGAAGCATTCTCTTCCCTGGCAGCGTGGTTCAGACTTTTGGCCTTGAGATCTTCTGTTTTAGAAAGATCTGGGCTTCCTCTTAGATTTTAAAGAAGACCTGGGGGTGGGTGTTGAGACAGGATGTCTGTAATATGCCTCCATTGCATGATCTTCCTGACTCAGCCTTCACCATGCAGGAATTCTAGGTATGTATCACCAGGATTAGTTTTTCTTTTCTTTTTTTGTGTTTTTTTATTGTCTTTAATTGAGATATACATTTTTCTCCAATCAGGACTAGTTTTTAATGAAACACCGTACAAATGTCTTTTTGGCATCCTCATTTATTTATTTCAAGGGTTGCCAGGACACACCACAACCTCATAAGCTGTGCTGAGCTAACTCTGTTGTGTTTGCCTGGCCTGAGGTCAGATAACATCATGTTATCGGGGACTGGTCCTTGCTGGAGTCAGCTGAGACACCATTTCCTCCCATGTCTTCTGTGTGTGGGCCTGGCTGTGGCGGGAGTGGTGGTGGTGGGAATGTTGGGCATCGGCTGTCTGAGGTAGAGAGCCCATCCGAAGGTCCTGGGAGGAACCCCCTGGTTGATCCGGATGCCATGATTTCCAGGAAGGAAGCTCAGAGGGTGTCGCCTCTTCCTTTACACAGGGTCTCGTCCCTTATGTCCCTTACATGCTGGGAAGCATTATCAGGGTGGATCCCTTAGAAAGTGGTGTGCTGAGAAACCTGTTGCTAAGTGGCCACCACCATCACCATCTCCTTGGATTCTGTGAACTGTTGTTGGCAAGGGCATTCTGGTGTGACAGGGAGGGACCTTTCTCTAGGTCCCCCAACCCTCTGTCCAGGCCCTTTTGTGATCTGTGGAAGCATGTAGTGGCTGGACTGTCCCTGCCTCCCAGGGCAAACAGGCTATGGGTGGGGGATGGGGGTGAGGACTCGGCCATTGGCAACAACAGTTCTGTCTCTAGGACTTCCATGGCAAGCCGCCAGACCACGGTTTAAACATGTGCTGCTTCTTGCCCAGTTCTGGAGTTGAGAAGTTTATTGTCAGTTGTGGGGGCTGATCCAGATGTGAGCAAGCCTGGTTTCTGCTGGAGGCTCCAAGGTCTGCCTGTCCACGGCCTTGCCTGTTCCAGCCTTTGTTGGTCAGTTCAGTCAGCTCACTGGCCACACCTCTGCTGCTGGGTCTCGTGATTCCCTGGGCACCACCCAGTAGATTCAAGGTCACTTCCCGGCCCAGGTCCTCACCTGCCTCACCAGTAGCATTCCGTTCCAGTCACAGTTTCGGCAGTGGACACCTTCAGGGCCGTCATTTAGCCGTGTCCTGCAATGCGTTTCCTGAAGTGTTAAGTTCCAGGGCATCTGGGGTCGGATCCTGGCCCTACCCCTCCGCAGGCATTGTGATCGCCAAAGTATTTGACTTCCTGTTAAGGAGTTTCCCCATCTGATAGGATGATTCTTCCTCTTAGGCTCAATTGCAGTAGAATATGTGAGGGGCGGGGCCTTGAATAACAAAATAATAAATACCCTTAGCATTTTGTGACCGTTATATTTAATCCTATCTCTGCCTACCTCCTCCGCCCACCTCCGCTTCTTCCCTTCCTCCTTTCTCCCTTCCTCCCTCCTTCTATTCCTCCCTCCCCTTCCTCCCTCCCCTTCCTCCCTCTCTCTTTCTTTCTCTCTTTTGAAGACCCGTGTGTCAACATGGCTAATGGCACCAAGGGTGACACTTCCCCTGAGGCATTGCAGGGTCTGTCCCATGGTTGCAGGGATCTTCTGTGCTGCTCCCGGCCACGTAGGAGGGGTCCAGACTGCAAATACAAGGGAGCACTGCCACCACGTTGAGGGAGGGTGTGGGGAGGAGTGTGATCAGGGAGTAAATGCTTCAAGTGCTGGTGCACCCTAGACTCAGGGAAGGCCCAGCTTTTGTGGAACCTGAGGCGTGTATGCTGTGTGCACAGTGTGGACTCCATGGTGGACGCGATGCTTCCAGAAATCATTGCTGGGCATGTGTAGTATGTGAGTGACGTCATTATAGACAGTAGCTGATAGCTCTTGTCCACTCACCATGCACCAGCCAGTGGGGAACGGTGACAGCTTCACCCATGGTCTCACAGCCGCCTTGTGATACAGATAGGACTATGAGTTATACTTTATGATGTAAGAAGCAAGACCCAGAGTGGTTAAGTCGTTTACCTGAGGTCACACAGCTAGTTGCTTGCTAGGGCTTTAGCTGTCTGTAGATAGTGATCTTTTCATTGTAATAATTACGGGGTGTTGCATTCTCTTCAGTGAAGAACCGGGGTGTAGGGGCTGGAGATGTAGCTCCGTGAGAGAGCACTTGTGTAAAATGCACAAGACCTTGGCTTGGTTCTAGAACCTCGTGTGTGCACGTGCGCACAAAGACACCGGAGAAAATAAAGGCGTGGTGCTTCTCACAAATTAGTGGACGGATTAGTGACATCTCTAGGAAGTATTTTTAAATGCTTGCTTTCTTCTCACCACGGGGGTGTGTGCTTGGAGTGGGACAATGTGTTAGGTTAGTGTTAGCCCGTCTTGACACAATCTAGAATCCCCAGAGGACAGTCTCCAGGAGGCATCGTCCAGATCTCGGGCTATGGGCATGTCTGTGGGGATTGTCTCGATTCCATGATGACCAAGGAGGAAGAACCCAGCCCCACTGTGGGTGGCTCCATCCCCTCAGTTTGGCTGCTGGCCTGTGTCGCAGTACAGCTAGTGATCGGAGTGGACACCCACGTGTTCATCTCTGCTCTGTGATTGTGAATAGCGGTGCTAAGTCCCTCCCACCTTGACTTCCTGACTGCAGTGAGCTGAGACCTGGAGTTGTGGACTAAAACAAACCCTTCCTCCTGTCGGTTCTTGTCAGGGCCTTTTATCACAGGAACAGAAATGAAGCTAGGACGGATATGCATTCATTCACATACTGCAGTGTGAGGGCCAGAAAGTTGTCTGTGGGGTCTGCATTCTGCTGTCCACCGAGCCAAGGAGGACTCTGCGCACCGAGGGCTGCAACTCCCCCCCCCCACCCCACCTGGGCTTCCAAATGACCGTTTTCACTGCGTGTGGAAAAGTGAACAGGCTATTCCTTGAGACATTCTGAGCTAAAATCCAAACCAAGAAAACACCAACATTTTGCTGGCTGCAGCTTAGTTGTGGCTCCTGAACACAGACTTGTCCACTGCTTCTAGATGCCCAGGGCCAAGAAAACAGCACTTGACCTCATTGGAGCCAGTGTCCCTCTGGCTGGTGGGATGGGAAGGGAAGGGGACCCCAGCAAGGGTGAATGTGTGTAAATACTGAGCCGTATTGGGTGTCAGGACCAAGGCATCCTTGCCAACTGTGGTCAGTTGTACTAGCATGAGTCCTTGACTGTGTGCCAGGCCAGCCCTTCTGTCATGTGACTCGCCTGAGCACGGTTGTTTTAACTGTGTTACAAAGGCGCTGACTGGGGAGTCTGCAGAATGCACCAGTGGCTTGGGACATTATTGAGCCGTCAGAAACGGGGCCATGCCCTGTGCTCTCCAGTGCCAGAACACCAAGGTTCAGCCTTCTCTTCTGCCTCAGCCTGTGCACGAGGAAGCTGGGGCTAAACTTGCATGCAGCCTCTCACCCAGGCACAATTTCACAAGGATCATGGACTTTTTGGATCAAGGGATTTTTCCTTTCCTTTCCTTTCCTTTCCTTTCCTTTCCTTTCCTTTCCTTTCCTTTCCTTTCCTTTCCTTT
>NC_022013.1:62490932-62500574 GCF_000317375.1 Microtus ochrogaster | reverse complement strand
CCTTTCCTTTTCTTCCCTCTCTGTCCCTCCGTCCGTCCCTCCCTCCCTCCTTCCCTTCCTTCATTCCTCCCCCCCCCCGTGGTTCTTGTTTTAAAACTGCATCTCACTGTGTAGTCCAGGTTGGCCCTAAATCCAAGACCTTCCTGTCTCAGCCCTCCATGCGCTGACAGGAGAGGTGTGTGTTACCACTCCCAGCAATGTTATGGAAGTTTTATAGGCCCCTGTGTTGCCCAGAAATTTTAAAGTTTGAACTTGGAGACTCTGGAGCCTTAAAAATATAAAACTCAATGATTTCCTGATAAACCTGGGTGTGTGTGGGAGGTGATGGGGCCTTGGGGAGGGGTGACAGCCCTTCCGCCTGCTTCGACTGGGGCCTCTCCTTTCACTCCATGCTGTCTCTCGGTTGACTCAGCCAGGAGCATCTGAGGATGTGGCTAAAAGTGCTCACAGCCTCTGAGTCCCTGTGGTCCTGCCTGGGGTAACTATGTGGAGCCAGCCTTGTCTGCAGGCCTGCAGAACAAACCGCCTTGCCCTGTTCCCCAACTTGTAGGGATTGCCTGCTGTAGCCCAGGCTACCCTACTCTCAAACTCTTGGTCCTTCTTCCTCAGACTCGAGTGTTGAAGCTGCAGTGTGCATGGGCACACTTGGCTATTTTCTGCAAAGGCCTTTGCCATCTGAAGACATCCCATTCCCTGACCGCTAGAACAGCCGTTCTCAGCCTGTGGGTTGCAACTCCTAGGGGTCAAATGACCCCTTTACAGGGATCACATATCAGTTTCCTGCATATCAGATATTTATATTGCAATTCATAGCAATAGCACAATTACAGTTATGAAGTAGCAATGAAAGTAAATTTATGCTGGGGGGGGGGTGGTCACCACAGCATGAAGAACTGTATTAAACGGTACAGCATTAGGAAGGTAGAGAACCACTGTCCTAGATGGTGCTTGTCCCCTCCCATGGTGGGGAAGGAAAGTGGCTCTCCAGGCTCTGTTTAATAAAAGCACAAATCCGCCTCAAGAGGGAGCTGTGTCGTGGCCTGATGGCCCCCCTGATGACCCCTTTCTAGGTCTTCGGCTCCATTATTGGAGCTTTGGAACTACACAGACATTCAGTACCTGGGAAGGTTTGCAGTGGGGTGGGTGTGACAGAGAGGCGTGGTTATAGCTGAGCACCGAAAGCTACTGGGTTACAGACGGGGCTCTTTGAGGAGGAGGGGGTTCGAAGAAAAGCGGGTGCATTGGTAAGAGAGGTAAGGTCTCTGTGGAAGCTGGAGCACGGTAGTCGGATGGGGCAAAGGTTTGTAGGGCACAGGGGTAGTGATGAGGATGGAAGAGGGGATGGTCCTTCATCTTCCAGAGCCCTGCCCCCTGCCAGTTCGTCATCCACAGAACTGCTTCTCTCTTTGGTGTGGGGTGTGGTTAATGATTGACAGAAATTAATGTCAGCCAGTCTGCATGACCCTTTTCCATTTTAAACAAGGGTCTTTAGCACCTGGATTAAAGGAGGCCTCAGAGATGCTCGTTTCCAATCATTTTTTTTAAACAGGAGACCTTTGTGTTTAATCACACCTCGGATTTATTTTTTAAATTGTTCTCTCTTAGGGTGTCAAACTGAGATCAAGTTCAACAGAAGTCATACTATGAAATTTTACTCTCTCGCCCCCTGGTGGCAGACTCTTGAATACCAGCTTGGGAATTGGTGATTGGAAAACTCAATGGCTTGTCTCCTAAGCAAGGTGCCTCAGAGATTCCCTACTGCGTGTCTGGTCCTGGCCATCCAGTCAGTTCACGGAGGGAAGCCAGGCATGCACAAAGCAAGCTGAGAGGAATTCTGCTGTCTCCAGTGTTTGGTCTTAGGGTTTAGCATCTTCCCCTACTCTGAGGAGCCACTCACTCTCCTGAGCTTTCCCAGCCGTAAGCAGAGTGGACAGCTGCCCCTTCCACCCCAGCTGTTGTTCGTGGGGCATTTCCTTTTGCCCTCTGTGGTCCTGGGCTGGGGGTGAAGGTAGTGTTAGAAATGTCCTGTGCGTCGTTATACATCTAACGAGAAAATTGCCTGTCTCTGTGGCACTCCCGTCCTGGAACAGTTGAGCACATGGTAAGGAAACTGAGGCAGAGCGGGGACGTGGCTGCTGCAGCTCTTCACCCTTTCTGGAGAATTAGAGAAACACGTGTTTTCCCATGAGTAGACTCTTACAAGCAAACAAATAAAACACAGAAGATTGATGGCCATCAATTTCAGTAGATGGACTTCAGTGTCCATTAGACAGATGTCAATGTTCATAGATAGACGTCAGTTTCAATAGATGTTTATTGTAGCTCTTTTGATGGGTACCCCTGAGCCGTCTCTCCAACCCTATTTGCTCTGTTTTGTTTATTTGAGACAGCCTCATTAGTCTGGCTTGTCTGCAACTCAACACGCAGACCAGGCTGACCTTGAATTCACGCAGAGCTAGTGCTGAGATTGAAGGCACGTCGTCACACCCGGCTCCCTTATAAGACAAGCACTGGTTACATTCTTGACACCTGTGAACCTGTGAACGAAACACACATTGTATCATCCTATGATCTTTTACTCATGACCTCTGAACACTTAGTGGGTGAATGCTTCTATTTCCGCATAAAGGAACGGAGACTCAGGGAGATGAAAGTGACTGTTAATATTCACGGGATGAAGCGCCTGCCTCTAACTGGAGTCCCTGTCTGTCCCCATCGCAGGCATTCCCAACAGCCCAGTCTTGACCGAGATGAGTCACACAGAGAATGAGGGCTGAAGTCAGCCCTAAGTGGGGAGCTGTGGTCTTGTGGGATGCCATCCTGTCATGCTTGCTTGTGCAGGCATTTACACTGTGCAGAGAGGGGGTGCAGCAAGCTGGGGGCTGCCCTGGTGTGGGCGGGGCCTGACGCTGAGCACGGATGCTGCCTCCTGAGGCGGGCAGCTGGTGGGTGGGTTCCCAGAAGGATCTCTCCTCTCAGGAACTCTTACTTTGCTAACTGTGTTTTTCTCGACCTTTCTGGTAGCAATAGAAGGTTGGCGTGGAATTGCAGCCCCATGATCTGAGCCACAGTTTTTCTACCCTTTGAGGCCAGTTCTGTTTGGTAAGATACCACTATTGAATGTGGCTGAGGCAGCCAGGAGGGACTTTGGTAAAGGCCCTGGTCATAGATGTTAGACTTCATGCGACTTACCCCTTCTCCAGCATACCACACTTGCGGCTGCAGGGTGTTTGCTCATGCCGACACAGCAGCCTGGAATACCTTTCTCCATCATGTTTTGGGTTTCATGTTTTGGTCTGGCTTCTGAACAAATATTTACATTTATCCTGAGTAAAAGACTTGACTTAACTCAGCAACAGAAGTAACAGGGTGAGGATGAGGATCTCATCTTAATGATTACCAAGGAACACATACACATACAATATCTACATATATTTGAGTACATATGTAAAAATACATGTAGAATCATGGAAGATGCTACAGAGAAAGGAAGGCTGGCTTAACATTCAAACTTCTGTGGAAAACATGTTAGTGTCTTATAAGATAAGGAACCTAACCTTTGAGACTATGCCTGAGAAATTATTTTGCTGTGTGTTGATGTTTTGTAAGCTGATAGCCTGGCTAGGCAGAGTCTGGGGTCAAGCCAAAAGCAAATAATAAATCAAACAAAGTTAGTCTTAGTGTTGTTTCCTGTTGCTGTAGTAACACCCTGACAACGGCACCTTAAAGGGAGGAAGGGTTTGCTTGGCGCCTGGTTCTAAGCTATTACTTAGAACTGTGGGAATTCAAGGTGGCAGGTACTTGAAGCTCTGTCCACGGTCAGAAACAGAGGGCAGTGAGTTAGTGCGTACATGCTCAGCTTGAGCTCTTCACTCTTACATAGTTCAGAATTTTTCCCACCTAGGGAATGGTGCCACCCACAGTGGGCATCTCAATTTACATGACCAGAAAAACTCACACAGGCATACCCACAGGCCAGCCTCGTCTAGGTCTCTCATTGAAGCCTCCTTCCTAGGAGATTCTAGAAGTTGACATGCTAGCCACCACGGTTGCCTTCACTGTAAGCTGGTTCATACTGTAGATGACAAGAGTTCTGCTTTCGTTTCTAGCTTTGGATAGTTTTCTAAGCGGCATTGTATCCTGAGTGCCTGGTAAGGTGCTTGGCACAAAGTGGGGGCTAGTGACTGTTTCTTGTGGGGATGGAGAAAAGGCTGAACCCTTGGACAGTGGGAATATAAATCCAGGAAAAGCCTTCTCGGAGGAAGCGCAGACACAGCCGTAGCATTGGCGGATTTGAGGTCAGGACTCTCTGTATGCAGGAGGGCATGTGGGAATTAGCAATGGGAATGGGTTTATCAAACAGGAAGTGGCGCTTAAGGGGGGTTGCTCAGTGATTAGGGCAAAGGGCAGGGGAGGACAGGAACTGTTATTTCTGGCGTTGCCTGCACATTGCTCTGTCATGTGATAGGGTCTCCAGGGCCATGTCACCCTCGCTTGTCCTTTTTCTGACATCCTCCCTCCACCCTGAGCACCCCAGAGCAAGACTGTGGAAACTCAGTGCGCCAAGGGACTCCTAGCAGGGTACAGGCTCTCCCTCAGCCCAGCTTTCCTTATCCGTAAACCTGGGGCTTGCTCTAAGCAAACACCAAAGCCCTGGTAGGGGCTTGAAGTGCACCATCAGCATTAAACTTTCTTCCCGTCCAGTACTGTGTCTCGCCAACAACCAAAGACATTCTTGTACATCCCACAGCAGTCTGCAGCTCTGTGTCCTTAGCTGCCTGCAGCCCGTGGTCCTACTCCACCCAAATTCATTTCCCATCTGTCCTGCCCATTGGTCTCCCCTGCCGCCCCAGTTTTCCCTTTCTTCCCTGGATCCTTGCTACAAGTCCCCCCACTCCCTATTTAACTCCACTGGAGTCATGGAGAGTGATGAGCTCAGACGGTACACCAGGGAGAAGAAACTGAGCAGGGCGCAAACGCACTGTTGGGATATTCAGTTTTCCAGAGGAAACGGGGTCTAGTATCTATGAGGATCTACTGGATCTGACCCCAAGTGGGCCAGTCCTCTCAGCCACCAAGATGCCACCATCCCTGGTCCAGACCCGCTTGGGTTTTCTGGAAGCAAGTAGCAGATGGGACACCTTGGAGTCTAGTGGTCGTGAGGACAGTCTCTTAAAATGGTGATGCTGATGGACACCTTGTGGACACATGGAGAGCCTATGGCCTGTGTCTTTTGAGCTAGTTGGTGCTTCAGCATCCACAGAGACATGTGCCGATGACATGCAAGTGTGCCAGAAAACAACACTAGCAGCAGCAGCAGCAGCAAAACCCCCAAAGCAAGGGAAAGTTAAATGTGACCTTTTCCTGTCAGCTCTTCTGTTAGGAAATGAAACCTTTTCATTTTCAATTCCTATTTTATTTTGTTTACTTGGTTTTCTAAAACTCACATTGTATGTGTGTGCGTGTGTGCGTGCGTGTGTGCGTGTAAGGACAGATTGTGAGAGTCACTCCTTTCTTTGTACCATGTGTGTCCGAGGGTTCTACCTCAGGTTGGTAGGAAGTGTCTTTAGCCACGTATCTGTCTTGCCAACTCTCAGTTTCAATTTTTGAAAGTGACTGGAGTGTATCTTGGTGGCAGTGCACTTGCCTACTGTGTGTAAAGCCCTGGGTTTGATCCCCGGCAACACAAAATGAGACAAGGAACATTGGGAATCTGAAAACTGAGACTGACCGCAGAGGGGCGAGTCTCTGCCACTGCTTTTCTGATACTGACCACCAGAGGGCACTGTGCACTCACATTAAGTGTGGCTTTTTTTTTTTTTCTGCGTCTTTGTAGCAGTAGGAGCCTGCTCTTTCCAGCCCTCAGCTCTGGAAAAGATCCTGCTATTTCTAATGGAATATTGTGCTCTCCAGGAGGGTTCGCTCTTTTAGAACTGCAGTGACTGTGTTATTATCTTAACACCCGGGTCTGCCCAGAAAAGTCTCAATGGGAGTGCGTTCTCTGGTGTTCTTTCTTAGAGCGCAAGTCTCAGAGGGGAATGTTGCCAGATGAATGTGTGCTCTTACACGAACCCCCGTTTAATTAATGGTGGGCTCCGAACCCCACACCTCTGCTGTTCAGGACCTGCCTCCGCCCCTCTTTGGTACAGAAATGAGAAGGGCTCATCTGGTTACAGTAACTAGAGAATTCATGTGCCCGGGGGTTCTGGAACAATGTTAGGACATTCAGGGCACTGTGCTTCCCAAGGGGACATTTTAATTCCTGTCGTGGATTATCCCCATCCTACTAATGCTATTATTAATTTTGATGGGTAGTATCTATTGTGTCTCTTGCATGCTGGGCATTATTTTAGGTGCTTAAGGACTTTTTAAAAAAGTTACATTTTGCTGTGTATGCTACGATGCGTGTATGGAGGTCAGGAGACAACCGGCAGAAATTAGGTCTCCCCTTCTAAATGTGGGTTCTGGGGATCTGAACTGGCTGGTTTTGTGTGTCAAATTGACACAAGCTAGAGTCACCAGAGAGGAAGGTGCCTCAGCCGAGGAAATGCCTCCATGAGATCCGTCTGTAAGGATTTTCTCAATTAGTGATCAATGGGGAGGGCCCAGCCCATGGTGGGTGAGGCCATCCCTGGGCTGGTGGCCCTGGGTTCTATAGGAAAGCAGGTTGAGCAAGCCACATGAAGCAATCCAGTGAGCAACACTTACTCCGTGGTCTCTGCATCAGCTCCAGGTTCCTGCCTGTTTGATTTCCTGTCCTGACTTCCTTTGATGGTGAACTGTGCTATTGAATTGTAAGCCAAATAAACCCTTTTCTCCCCAACTTGCTTTTTGGTCATGGTGTTTCATCCCACCAATAGAAACCCTGACTAAGACAGGATCAAGCCCTGGTTGCCTGGCAACAACACCTTTCCCCACTGATCCATCTTGCCAGTCCATTCCCCGGGTCTCATGAGCATAAGTTTACTAGCCCTTGGGAAATCCCAGCCAGTGGGAACCCCTGTGGCACACTTACAGTTAGCATTCTTGCTCATCTGGTGAAGAGCAGTCTGGATATGACTCTCAATTGCGTTGCCTATTCTTGCCGGTCACACAAGTTCTACTGCTGAAGAGGAGAACCCTCTGCAGTATGGTGGCTCTTAGCTAAGGATGTGCCCTGGTACACCACCTGCAGCCCACTGTCTACTAGCTCCTTCCCCCATACCCACCTTTCCAGCCAGGTATGTCCCCTGTCTCCCAGTACTTCCTTCTCCCACCAAGCCTTGCATTGCCTGCAGCTCAGTGGATTGCCGGGTCTGTCATGGGAGTCCGGGCTCAGCTCTTTTGCCCTCCGATACACGCTTATTATTCTCCACCCTCCAACTTCTGCATCTGCTGATGATGGTGGGGGTGGGGCGACAGTGATGCTCAGGGAAGGTACTCATGCATGCATGCAGCATCAGTCATCCGGTGAATATGTCCACTTGGACCCCCATTTCATCTCCCTCCCAACTTCATGTCTCCCTTTTTTTAGACTTACTTATTTAGTCCACTGAATCCAGTTAACACCATCCATAAGCACATGGGTATTGGATCATCCCCTGGGGCATGGAACCCATCAGTTGCTCCTAAAGAAAAGTGACTCTCCCTTCCCCAGCAACCATCCATGGCCAGTAACTCCTCAGCTAGGTCTGGGGTCTTGGAAACCCCTCCCTTCTCCATGCTGGAGTTTTTGATGGGCTTTAACTTGTGGGGGGTACCATAGGTGCTGTGAAATCATGAATACAACAGCGGCATCATGCTCCCCCCTCTTCGGGTCTTCCCCACTGTCCTCTGGTGCCCCCTCTTCGGCAATGTTGATAAAGACGTCCCATATGTGGCCGAGCGCTTGCAGTCCCTAGCGATGCATCTCTGCAGGAAGCGCTCCCCACTGCAGCAAGAACCTTCTCTGGCTAAGGCTGGGAGCGGCACCAGACTGTGGATATAGACGCCGATATTTAGCAGGTAGTTTGACAACATGGCCATTTAGCAAAACAGCATCTATAGCTACCTGAAGTGTCTTAAGCATCACCTGGCTGACCGTGAGGATTCAGTGTCTGTCATTATGTGTTATCTTTAAGTTTATGGTTTCTGCCGCCATCTTATTTTCCTTCCATTTTCTTCCTCAGTCCTCAAGAGAGTGCAGCCTCCTTCTACCTCGCTTCTTCTCTGCCTACTCTGTCCTCGCTGTCCCTGCCACCCGAGCCCTGCCCTGACGCTGCCCGCTAGGTTGTCAGCTCTCTCCATAGGCAGGGCAGTCAGCGAAGCTTCTGCTGGACCTTCCTGCCTCCCCTTCTAGGATCTTTAGACTTTATAACTGATAGATCAAGACCCAGACTATTCCCAAGTTCCCAAAGCCTCTGTAAGAGCTGGGGTACTGACAGCCAGTTTGCAAATGAACTGCTTCACACGAGGGTGAGTGAGGAGAGGCCTGTAGGGTCTCGGTGGTCCTTTCCAGGAAGATGGCCTTAAACTCCTGCTTCACCTTGTCACCCATAGATAGAAGTGCACTCTGGAAGCTGGTGACTAAGTCACTGGGGAGTAGAAGGCAGTCAGTCTACTGCTACTTTATGTGACCTCGACCCAAAATGATCAGGCTGCATTTATGGAGGAGCGTAGAGAATAGTGAACCACTGGTTCACACCACAGGCTGGATGAATCCGAGTGCATTCTGCCACGTGAAGGAAGTCAGTCAAATGGAGAAGGCTGGACACTGTGGAGTTTCATGTATGTGACATTCTGGAAAAGTCAAAATGAGAGAAATGGGAAACATCACAGTTGCCAGGAACTGGGTTGAGGAGGGGGCTTCCTGGGAGGGCAGCCCTGTGTTCCCACTGTGGTGGCAGCCATGACCTGCCAGTTTTACCAACACGCTTATGCTTACACCCAAAGAGTAAATTTTACTGAGCACAGCAGTTTATTTTAAAAAGCACATTAAGGGCTGGGGCTGTAGCTCAGTTGGTGGAGTCCGGGCCTAGCATGCCCATAGCCCTGGCTTCTGTCTCCAGCTCTGCATAAAAATTGGGCCTGTCTGTTTGCTGTAACCCTAGCAGGAGGATCAAAGATTAAAAGCCATCCTTGGCCGCATAGCGAGTTTGAGGTCAGCCTAGGCTACATGGATCTTGCCTCTGAAGAAACAAAGAAAGCACAAAGCCAAAATAACTAAATAGACAAATAGAAATCAAATTAAAAGCAAGTCAAGCTGGATGTCTGTTTTACGTCTACAATCCTAGTCTTGGGGAGCTCGTGCAGGATCAGAGGGTCTGCGGCCACCCTGAGCTGTGGTGTAAAACTCTGTGTCAAAACAGACACCAGTAGAAAAGAAATAGATTAATTAATGACATGAAATCCCATCCAGGCTTCCAACAAGGAAGAAGGAAATGCTAATGTCACCTGTTGGCAGTTTAGGCTTAGCTCCAGTTCCAGAGGTAGAAACTGAGGCTGAGAAAACTAGGTCCTGCGTTGATATCACTTTCTCTTCCTCCTCCTGCCCCCCAGGTCCTGGTGCTGCACCAGGGGCTGGAGCTAGAGTGCCCCAGTGAGGCTGAAGTTCTTCAGCATCAGGGCCAAGGTCACTGCCCTTTCACAGGGGTCACCTCAGACCATTGGGAAGGGTAGGTATTT
>NC_022013.1:62478542-62490708 GCF_000317375.1 Microtus ochrogaster | reverse complement strand
CTTCCTAAGGACAGTAGGCTGTGTTTGTTTGCTAATCAGAGGGATGGGTTTCTTCTTCCAGCTACACAGGACTAAAGCATTTCAGCTTCAAGCAAACAAAAACAAGTGTCCTATGATTACAAATTAATATTTGGGAGTCATAAAGTGTCAGATTCAGGGAATATATGTGTAAGTGTGGATCCGTCCTCACTCTGAGAAGTTGCTACTGTGGAATTAGCTTTTAAAGAATTTTTAAGAAAAGTTTTATTGTTTCTCCTTTGACCTTCAGGGTTTCTGAAAACTCATTCATGGCTCTCATATCCTAAAAGGTGTTTTATTTAGGAGTATTTTTGACTAGTGAAAGCAATAGTCTTATTTTGATATGGCTATCTGAGCTAGGAACCTGCCTGTGATCCCAGCTACCTAAGAGGCTGAGGCATGAAGAGTGTTTGGATTGAGGGCAGACTGGGCTACTCAGTGAGATGTTGTCTTAAAAGTCTATTCAGAGACATCTACGTGACTCTACAAGATTTGGAGTTCCATACTAACAACTTTAATGTCTCCCCCGTGCTCCCTGTCATAACCTCTGACCTCTTCCAGAGCTGGTCTCTCTCTCCTGATAGGAGCACTATCCTTTTCCACGGTCAGGTTGGGGTATGGGAGAGGCTATCAGCTACCTTCTGTGCAGATTATTTTTTCTTTGTATGGTCTTTCCATGAACCCCACTTGTCCATCAGCCTGGTCCAGACCCAGCCAGTTCACAATCTCATAAAAGTGTGAGAACTTTGAGGGACAGGTGAAGATGTGCTTGCAAGTGCTGGCTGCATCCCTGAATCAAGCTGTGTCCCAGAGGGGAGGTTGCCATGGTAGCAACTATAGTAACACTGACGCAACATTGGCTCTGTTCTCCTACCTGGAAGATGGTGAGGTGCCCAGGAGAGAGGCCTTGCACTGCCCTATGTATTCATATGGGCTGTGTTTGGTAAATATATTTGGTGAGTGACACATGATTAATACATTATGATAGATTAAGTGGCCAGGAAAAAAAAAATCTTATGCAACTTGGCCAAGCTCAGATGCCTGAAACGGGGCTGCCTGATTGTGGGTATTTTGCAGTCTGACTCCAGTACCTACCTGTCCACTGTTACCACCCTATTCCATAGGGTCCTATGAAGATCTGGGGAGCTGATGCTTTAAAAGACACCACCGGAGCTGGGGAGATGGCTCAGTGGGTAAAGTGCTCACTGTGCAAGCATGAGCACCCATACCAAAGCTGGGAGCAGTGGGGTGGTGTGTGCCTGTAACCCCAGTAAGTTGCCTTGAACTCACTGGCCAACTAACCTAAAATGAATTCCAGGGTTAGCACTAGAACCTGAAGATAGAGGACAATGTCCTGATGTCAACCTCTGGCCACACGACACAAATAGTATCAATGCCAAAAAATGCTGTCACTCTCCCACGCCTAGCTCCTCCTCCTGTATACCCACTCTGCCTTTCCACCTGTCTGAGAGGCTGACCAGACTTTGGGAATGGCTTGCTGCTTGCCACGGTGCCTAGATCGCCCCATGGTCCATGTGCTCGGCCTTGTCCTCCCCCTCCTCCACGTGTGCTCTAGCAGGCCTGCCTCGGGCTAGGCTTCTCCGCTGTATTTCACTGACAGTTTGGGAATAAACATGTTTTTATGTGTGGCCCCAGTCACTGCCAAGAATAACATTTACGGAGCTTCTAATTACCCCGGAGACTGTGGGGGGTCTCTATCAGAGTCAATAAACTACTTCATGTCATGCTGCCTAATTTGAGAATTTGTGGTGTCTTAGCTGCAAGAGAGTGTTAATTAGGAACGCCCATTCTCGGGACTCAGGTTTAGGATTTGGGTTTTAGAAACGCTGGACCACCTACCTTCCTGCTGATTTATTAGCTGCTGATCAACGTAGTATTGATTAAAAGATGAAGATTTTTTTCTGCTCCTCCCTCCCTGGACAAAATCCAGATGAAAACAAAGACTCCTTACAGGTGGTGGCCAGGAATGAGGAAAGGGTTTGAGTCCACAGGAATGTGTTTTGAGTTAGAGCCTTGAACATATCTCCTTTCTTTTTGTTTATGATTTTGATATAGTTTGGCAGGTTTGCTTTCTCCCCTTTATTAGTTTCCACAAAGATCAGAAAGACAGTTTGAGTTCATAGTGATTTTAAAGATTTATTTTATTTCTTATTTATAGGTAGGTGTGTGTGTGTGATGCACGTGCATGTGTGCATGCCCACAGAGGCCAAATGAGGGCACCGGATCCCTGGAGCTGGAATTACAGGCAGTTATGACCCATCTGACAAATTTAAGTCCTTAAATGCTCTTAACTGCTGAGTCATCTCTTCAACCCTTCATAGCCATAAAAAAAAAATAACCCAACAACAACCACAAAAAAAAAAAAACCAAACTTTTTAAGACTTACTTGCTCTAAATTCTTTTAAAATGTTCGGAAAAGTCAGCCCTGGAAGTTTTTTAAAGGACTGGGGATGTAGGTCAGTGGAAAAACATTTGCCTAGAAAGCATGAGGCTCTGGAATTTGTCCCCAGCCCTGGTATAGAAAAAGGAATGCCTGGTCATGGTGGCCCATGTCTGTTACCCCAGCACTCAGGGCCTGGTCAAGGCAGGAGTATGTGAATTTCAGGCTAACCTGAGATCCTGTCTCCTATCTTAACAAAACAAGCATTACGAACTATACTTGAAGTAAACTATGATGTGCACTCAGAGAAGTTCATCAGTCTTTATGGCTCTCTGTAATAAGGCTGTGGCTCCGCCAGGCCCTGAGCTACCACCCTCAGGATTAGTGCTCGACTTCAGAAGGGTTGGAGCTGCAGGAGCCAGCAGACACGCCCAGCTCTTGTGGCTCTTCATTTGCAGATGTAGGAAAGTCTCTAAGACTGATGGCTTTTATTGTTATTACTATTGCCTGTATGTTCACGTGTCCGTGTCTGTGTGTCCACCTCTCTCTTCCCCTTCCCAGGGCTGGGTTACAAAAGCATGCTTTTGCAGGATTGCTGGCCCTGTGCACTTAGGTCCTCACTGACACAGCAAGCATGCTGCAGATTGGGCCATCTCCCAGCCCCTCTTTTGTTCTCTCTCTCTCTCTCTCTCTCTCTCTCTCTCTCTCTCTCTCTCTCTCTCTCTCTCTTCTTGCGTGTGTGTGTGTGTGTGTGTGTGTGTGTTTACCCTGGGTGTTCAATTTGTGTGTTCTTGCCAGGGTACCTTCTGAAGGTAGTCTCTTCTCTTAGAGATTGTCTGTTGCTGATCGTTTAAGTTTTATGTAATCCTATTTTTCAGTGTTTTAAAGATGTTTTTATTTTACATGTATGCCTGAGAGCCTGCGTGTGTGTATGTACATTCTGTGTGCCTGGAACAGAAGGGTCCGGAAGAGGGCTTTGGATCCCCTGGAACTGGAGTCACAGGCAGTTGTGAGTTACCGTGTGAGAACTGGGAGCCTAACCCAGCTCCTCTGCCAGGGAGCAAGGGCTCTTAACCACCGAGCCATCTCAACAGCCGCTCTTGGGATGATTTTCTGTGTTATCGGAGTCCTTTTCAGAAAGCTCTTGCCTGTGTTTGTATCTTGAAGTCTTGGGGCCAGCAAGATGGCTCAGCAGGTGAAGGGGTTTGCTGTGAAGTCCTGTGACTTAGTTATAAATTCTTGAACCCACTGAGGGAGGAGAGAATGAACTCCATAGATTGCCCTCTGGGCTCCACATGTGTGTGCCACAGACATTACTCCCCCACCTAAATAAATAAATACTGTATATTTTCAGACTGTGTCTCGTAGGTACTGTGTGGGTTTATCTCTGGCTCTTCTACCCCATGGTTCTGTCTTTGGGACAGTAGCGTTCGCTGTTGTCACCATGACTCTATAGTATACTACAGAGATTGAGGTTGGACTTGGTCAAACTTCCAGCACCTTTATGTCCACTAAGGTTGGCCTTAACCATTTTGGTGTCTTTGTGCTCCTATGTGAACTTCAGGGTTTTTGATATTTCAGTTGGGGAGGAACTACCATTGGGTAGAGAGTGCAGTGAATCTGTAAATTGCTTTTGATAATAGTTTCACAATACTATTCTTCTTTGCAGTGGTTTTATCGTGTGTTTCTTTTGTGCATCTTAGAGTGCAAACTGCCAGAGTTCAAATCCTGACTTTGCCATCAATTAGCTTTGTGCTTTGTGGCAAATCATTTAACCTGTTAAAG
The DNA here is from genome assembly GCF_000317375.1 of Microtus ochrogaster. Classification (NCBI taxonomy): domain Eukaryota; kingdom Metazoa; phylum Chordata; class Mammalia; order Rodentia; family Cricetidae; genus Microtus; species Microtus ochrogaster. The sequence continues at coordinate 62,486,504 of NC_022013.1, read as the reverse complement.
CCTTGGTTTCTTCATTTGTGAAGTAGGGGTAACAACAGTACCTACTCACAAGATACTGTTTGGAAGACAGAATGAGTTAACGTTTAATAGGGCTGCCATACAGTCAGTACCTGGCACGCAGAGAGCACTCGGCAAGTGTTGATTTGCTAAAAGGAAACCTTGACAACGGTCTCTGATAGTGGTACTGAGGAGCCCCATGTGCACAGGCTGAAGGCCAGTGTTGAGGATGTGACCAGATCCCATTTTCCTCCTGAGCAGAGTGTTCCGGTGTCTTATTCCACACTGACTTGTGCGCAACTCTCTAGGGAACTGGTGGAGAGGTAGTCTGAACAGAGTCCTGACCAGAAAAACACATACTCAGGAAAGAACTGGGGCTCCCCAGGCAGGACTTTAGAAAAATAACAGCCTGCTGCTTGCTTAAAGAGTAGAAAACTAGGGGACTGGGGAGATGGCTCAGAGGTTAAGAGCACTGGCTGCTCTTCCAGAGGTTCTAAGTTCAGTTCCCTGCAACCACATGGTGGCTCACACCCATCTATAATGAGATCTGGTGCTCTCTTCTGGCGTGCACACATCAAGCTGGGCTGTGACCTGCAGGCTCAGGGTGGGGGTTTCAGTAGGGTACCAGGAAACCTCTCACGCTGCAGTTCAGACGGATGCAGTTGGTGTGATGGAGGGAGAGCCATCCCCTGGCTTTTAAACATGTCCCCAGAGGCTTCAGGGTCACCATAGTCTCTGGATTTTTTTTTTTTAAATGTTTCCAACACCAGATTGTCAAGGAACCTCTGATACAAAACACCCTTAAAAATACCCACGGTTTCTGTTGATTCCATCAGCTCACAGTTGGCTTCGGTGTTTGAAGTTTGGACTGCTGTGCCTGCCCTGTGTCAATGGGACAGAACACCAACGGCTCAGATACTGGTATATTGTGTGCACTGAGTAAGTGCCCTGTGGTTAAGGGAGAGGAGAGGCACTTTGTGCATGCTGTTTGTCATCATCTCCCCCATCCCCCATACTGCTGGCCTGCGCTGCCTGACAGCAGGTGTCAAGAATGTTTAGGAAAGTCTTCAGATCGTGGTTTGTCATCTGGCCTTCTCCAAGTGGGTCATAAAAAGACAGACGGCGTGCCCACTCCAGGGAAGTCATGGTTTCAAGACTTTACGTTGGGAACTCTGTCAACTCCCATTCTGTACAAATAAGTCTCCTGCCTCACTTTTGGAGAAAAGCCCCTCAGCTCTAGTCCTCAGCTACACTAACATCCTCAGGGAGACTCACTGGGTCCTCTTGCCAATATAAGGATGTCCCTCCTCCCTCCCACCTCCTCCACTTACTTCCTTGAAGGACATCTGTCATTTGTCTCCCCACAATGTACTCTCCCTCAAGTGCCTTTTTGTCCTGGCGGGGGCCTTCCTCTGTTTATAGACGACTCACGAACACTCTCTGTCACTGGCGTCTATCTGTGTACCCTCAGCTCCACCCTGAGGCTTCAGTCAATCTCAACTCTATTCTCTCCATAGGCCTTCTCTCCCTCCCTAGCTGGCTCTAGAATTTGTGGAGCATCTCTGGTCCCCCCGCCACACACACACACACACACACAAATCCCTGTCCTGTTTCTTAGAGCTCTGTTCACGTTGTGCCTCCCTCCTGTAGCGTGCTGTTTTCTTTTGTTTGTATCTTGTGAAGACGTTAGGAACAGGTTTGCGGAGGCCAGCACTGGACATTGTGTGTGAGGTTCAGCAGTAACCCAACATCCCCAGGTTTGACCCTGGATGGAGCACTGTATCATGTGTTTTCTGTGTGTCAGGCACCTGGGACAGAAACTTTAGCTCATCCAACCCTTACGCTGTCCTTTGAGGGGACCTATCCAGAGCAGATGTGGCCCAGCCTCTGTGTCCCACTCGCTGGCCAAAGCTGCCCCTTTATGATATCTCTCGAGGCATGGACCTTAGCTTGGCAGGTCTCCTTCAAGAGGCTCAGCTGGGAAAAGTGTCTCTGAAGACACACAAGTGGCAGGAACCGAAAGCTAACGGGGCTGGCTAGCTGTAGTGCAGAAGACAGTGCAGGCGTTGCTGAGACTGGGCGATAGAGCCCTGGGGTGGGAGACAGGGAGCAGGCCAGCCAGCAGGTGCAGGGACTGTTACCCCAGAGCGATGGAGTAAATTTGTGGTTCAGAAACGGGGTCTTGCTGAGCTGATCCCATCTTGCTGCTACCACTCCATGGCACAGCCCTTAGCATCTGTATTCAGGCTCGCTGTGCTCACTGCCAGTTACAGAATTCCCTCTTGTGCTCTAGTTGATGAAATTTTATTTACTTTATTATCATGCAAAGATTTTTTTCCATCAAATTCACATCTTTTATTTTACCTGAAAACGTTTTTATTTCACCTTCGCTTAAAAAAAAAAAAGCATGGCGGAGCCGGAAAAATGACTCAGCAGGCAGAGGCACTTGCTGCCAACGCTGAAGACCCGCATGGCAGGGAGAACTGACTCCCACAAGCTGTCCTCTGACTACGTGCCATGGCACACTGTACCCTCCACACAGAATAACTAAATATAATATAAAAAAAAATTAAAACCTAGAGCTTGTGTGGCCTTCATGGAGACACCGGGGTTCCTCAGCCTGTGTGCAATGGGGAAGAATTCCTGTCTGAATTGAAGCCATCTGGTAGTGTCTGTTTGGGAACTGTTTGTATGTTAAAAAGAAAGAGAGAGATCCTGGGCATTGGGTTTGACATGTGTTTGTATTCTGGTGTTGCTGTAGGTTTGATTTGCACAGGTAGTCAACAGACTCTTCTGTGAGGCTGTGGGGCCACGCAGGGTTTTGGGGGTGAAAGTAGCTGCTGAAGTCTCTGAAAGAGTCTTCCACCTCATGCCCCCAGCCATCCGTCCAGGGGGCTTTCCGCTTGGTGAGGCAGAGCCTCCTCTGTGCATCTAATCCCTGGACGGTAACATTTGGTTTTTCTCTTCTAGACCCAAGCGGCTGAGGCAGAACAACTTCTCAATGTTTCCTTCTCCCAAAGCTTGGAATTTCAGAGGGGTAAGTAGTGTCTGTCCTGAGTGACCCTGCCCCATGATGGGGATGTGGTATGCTACACTTTGCTCTCCTAACAACCTTCACCTGGGGGCAGCACCTAAGTGTCCATGCACAGGTGACATCACCTGCCCTGGACACAGACCATGTGGCTGTGGGATACTCATGTGAAAATGTCAAGGTCTACCATGACAATGTCAAGGACTGGCTCTGTGGTGCTGCGAAACACCCAGTTTGCCTGGAGGTGGACCTTTGCCTTTTTGCAGGGTTATCTGGTGATGTAGATCTGTATTGCAAAGTCCATCTTGCGTCTGTAAGGCTGAGCTGTGCACACTCTCCCAGGCTGGGGTCCTAGAGCACAGCATACCTGGAACACCTACTTTCCTCCTCTATTTAGAGAGGAAGGGTTCAGACTCTATGTGCTAGCAAACCTGCTGTGTTTGTGTGTGTGGTAGCGAAAGCCTTTGTAGTGTAAGTGTTTGCCATTCTGTGGTTCTTTAGCTTGTGAAGGAGGAGGATGCTGAGCATGCTCACCCAGGCCCTGGGCAGTTGTCATAAAGAAGGGCTGAGGTATCAAGACAGGTTGTGAGTAGTGTGCTGGAAAGATGAATGACCACATTGTTGTAGATTTGAGGTGCAGAGGGAACGCATGTGGGAAAGATCTGAGGGTTAGGAGTAGCCGAAGATCAGAGAGGGATATCACGATGCTGTCAAAGGCCTGGCAGTGTGAATTGTACAGCAGAATCTGCATTGTTGATCCAAGAAGCATCAGGCTTGCAGTTTTTCTTAACTGTATCCATAAGAGTTGGTCTGTTGCCAGGTTCAGGAAGAATCAGCCATGCTGCATGCTTACTCAGTCGGTTAGCCTTGCTCCAGGTTGCCTTTGTTAGCAAACACTTCACCGCCCTCCCCGCAGTTCCCACTCTTGAAACTAGGTGTGTCTCCAGCCCCAGCAAGGGGTGGTAGTGTGCCCAGCTTTCACCAGACCCAGGGTGCTGCAGATGTATTCACATGCAGACACTGAGAGCATTGTTTGGCTGGCCTTGGTGGGGACTTTGAAAACAGAGTGAAAGATGGATCAGAGCGGGAGGAAGGAGAAGGGCAGTGAGGAGGGGCCCGAAGGGTGTGTTGAGCCTCAGTACCTTTGTTTCTCTTCTGGTTTAAGAGTGCTTAGCTCAGAATCTCTGACTGTCTGCCTGTCAGTGTGTGTGTGTGTGTGTGTGTGTGTGTGTGTGAGAGAGAGAGAGGGGGGGGGGGGGCTGTGACATTCTTCCTTGTTTCTGCCTTCCAAGGCTGGAATTAAGGCAGGCTGTCATCCCACCTGGCATTTTGTGGGTTCCACGGATCCAAACTCCAGTTATTTGACAAGTGCTTTAACCGTTGGGTTGCTTCCCTGGCCCATGGAACTATGGCGTTCTTGCTCTTGTCTGCAGATGAGCTGGGAAATGCTTCACAGGGACCCGTTGTCCACAGAGCAGTGCTGGAGGCATGATAGCTCCGCGGACTGCAGGAGACATTTTAGACACCTCCTTGGCTGTTTCTCTAAGGCCTACTCTTTACTTAGTAAGACATGTGGAGACTCTTGGGTTTAGAAGGAAATACAGTATAGCCTCAGCTCTCTCACTGAAGCTGAAGGCCTAGTCAGGACTCTGGTTGCCTTCTGGTGATGAAGTCAGTGTAAACCATCTCAAGTGAAGAGGGAACTGATGGGTTAGGATTAGGGTTGGAGCCTGGGCCACCCAGACAATGTCACTTCTAATGACCCGAAAGTCTGCAGTTCTGAGGTGATATCTTATGTCTTAGATGTCTGCCTCTCCACAGAAGAAAGTGACTTGCCTGTGACCACACATGGTAAAGTAGCGCCCAGACTCCAGCTAACTGTGCCTTGAGTGGCACTTTAGTGGGACATCTTTTCCATACGAAGTTATTTGCAAGTGGTAAAATATTTATGCTATTTGTCTCACGCCAACTTTCCAAACAAACAAGGGGCTGGGCAAAAGCATAATGCAAAGTAAAAAAACCCAGTAGAAAAATTGTGAGGGGTTGGGACAAGCCGTCCTAAAGAGGACATACAAAGTAGTCAAACTGTTCATTTTAACTGATGTTTTAAAATAACAAAGGTAGTAAAAAAAATAGCAATAGTGATGTATGTCCATTGACCTCTTACCCTGTGTAAGCATCACATGCTCTGGCAGACATGATCTTATCCCAGTCCTCAGATGGTGAGAACAAAGCCAGAACCATCACCAGAGCTCCACAGTGATGAGACAGGGGGCCCAGTTTGCTTAAATTACATCTTATTGATTGATTGATTGATTGATTGATTGATTGATTGATTGATTGATGTGTGGTCCAAGAGGGGCTCATACATGCCGAGCGTGTGCAGATGTCAGAGGACAACTTTGTAGGGCTTGGTTCCTTCCTTGCACCGTATGGGTCTGAAGGGTCAGATTCAGATAATCAGGCTTGGCGGCCAGTGCCTTCACCCACTCAACCATCCTGCTGGCCCTGGGTCTAGCCTGGCCTCAGAGTCTGTTCTCTCCGCAGTGTGGTTGTATGATTAGTGAATATGACGTGAGGGAGACGGTGTGTGCGTGTAGTGCGCTGTCTATAACGTGATCAGTTCTTTCATAATGAGAAGCGATGAGAAGCCATCCAGTTCTTTTTGAAGGGAGATGATACATACATAGTAACATATAGAATAAATACATAGGAAAAGTTTGGGAAGCTGTCATTCTTGATGGCCCGTCTGAGATGGCTGAGAGCTTCTGGGACGGTTGTGTCGCCTCTGGACTTTTTTGTCATGTGTGAATTCTCTAGAGAAGAGGTGTGCTGCACCTATAAATATCAAAAGGATACGCATGGTAACTAAAGAAGACCTTCCATTATCAGAGTCTGCTATAAGCAAGAGGAGGTATATTTAGCCGGGTTTGGAGCTAGAAGGCCCTGCTAAGAGACACCGTCAACTGATGTCGTACAAGGCCTTTGAGGACTGATAAAATCTGGATAGACAGAAAGGGCCTGTGTAGCATGAATAATAAAAACTCAGAGACATATTGAGGTTCAACCTGAAGATCAGAAGAACAAAGCGGCCTACCACTGGCTCTTCCCATTACCTCAGACAGAAATGGCGACCCTGCCTCCCCTAATGCTCAGAATGAGACTAAGTTGAGACCTGTCTCCTCCCATTTTATATTCCTCTCTAGTGCTGGGATTAGAGATGTGTGCCATCACTGCCTGGCCTTTGTGGCTGACTAGTCTGGCTGCTTTGCACTGAGCTTCAGGCAAGCTTCATTTATTAAACACTATAGGCCTGCTTGTCCCATGACCAAAGACATGTGTCCACACTTATCCCCTACCCCCACTTCTGAGAGCCTAGGAGGCCACCAAGCACACTTGTGGTTGGGCATTTTACTATAAGCTGCCCCTGGATAGTCCAGACTCTGAGTTTGGTAAACAGTCCTTGGCTGCTATAACAGAAGCTTAAGTGATAAAGCCAAGGGCTTTGGGGTCAGAATGCCAGAGAGAGGACTTCAGCCTGGACACATGTCAGCATCAAATCCTTATGGGAGAGATGATAAAGTCATCTTTTAAAACCCAAGGCTTAAGTGATGGTGCGCACAGTGTCCAGAATAACGCCTCCTAGGGGAGTGTGCAGGAAATATTAGGTCTTTACTGCCGAGGTGCCCTTATACCTGACGGGCACGTTTTCTAGGGATACCTATTTAATAGATGTCTCTTTGATGTGAGATGCCCTTTAAAAGGGAAACTGCCCACGCCCATATCTGGTTTCCTCTGAATCCTGTTTCTCTCATTTTCTTCAGGCAGCAGAGCAGCCACCCTGGGTATAGCCTGATACCTGGGAGGGTCAGCCCTTGTCATCTTGACTTGCTGACACCAGAGCTGTGGCAGGTATATGGCAGCTCGTCTTTAGATTCGAGCCTTTGTCGTTTGTTTTGGCTGTGTTCCAGACCTGTGGGGATAGAGTGGACTTGGGTGTCTCTTCTTCAGTACGCAACTGAGACTGAGTTTGTAGCTTTCTTTGTTTGCCTTATGTACTTAATTAATTAGCTTCAATTAATCTCCTGCTGGTTTCCTAATTCTGCCGGTTAAAGGATGCTTGAACTTTGGGCTCATTAGGGAACCGTAGCTGAAAGCGACAAAACGTAAATTGGGAGCTGAGTGAAAAGAGGCAGGGTGGTAAAAACCTAATGACTTGACATTGATACCTGGAGCCCACGGGAAGGTGGGAGAAGAGAGCCAGCTTCATAGGTGCCTCCAACCTCCACATGTGTGCTGACATGCCCCTCTGAAAAAATAACACAGAAAAAAGCCTTCAAAAATAAATTCACGCAAACAGTGTGCTTGTGTACTCAGATCAAAATACTACCTAAGGTCATTCCTCAGGCTTATCTGCCTTTGTTTCTGTTACAGGGTCTCTTTCTGTCTTAAATCATGCAGATTTGCCCAGGCTGGCTGGCTAGCCAAAGCCCTGTCTGTCTGTCCTCTTCCGCCCTCAGTGCAGAGATGACAAGTGCGTGCTACCATGCCTGGCTGTCCCCTGAAGATACTATTTTTTTAATTAAGTTATTTTTTAAATACCTGTATACCTGCATACCAGAAGATGGCATCAGATCCCATTATAGATGGTTATGACCCAGACCCACCATGTAGTTGCTGGGAACTGAACTCAGGATCTCTGGAAGAGTAGTCAGTGCTCTTAACCCCTGAGCCATCTCTCCAGCCCCAGCAAACAGATCTTTTCTTTTTTTAAATTTATTTATTTATTAAGGCAGACAGATCTTTTTAAACATACAGAGGTACGGGAAGTTTTTAAAGAATGGGGAGAGAACTGAGTCTTCTCTGGAACCTGCCTCCTCTCTGCCGTGGGTGCAGCAGCTCTACAGACCAGATTTAAGTTCCCTCCAACTGTG
>NC_022013.1:62444335-62472972 GCF_000317375.1 Microtus ochrogaster | reverse complement strand
TGCCCAGTTGATTTGGTAGAATTACAGATGTGTGCCATCATGCCCAGTTGATTTGGTAGAATTACAGATGTGTGCCGTCACGCCCAGTTTATGTAGTACCAAGGACGGAACCTAGGGCCTAGTGCATGCTGGGTAAACACAGAGAACCAACCCCAGACCCAACAAATTCTTATATTAGATTAAAACAGATGGCAATAAAATCATTTTGATTACATTATAGAATGCTGCCTAATATGTTTAATAACAAATGTCTTGTTACTTGTGGTATATATATATGTGTATGTGTGTGCACATATATGTATGTGTTTGCACATACACTAACAGCAGCAACATCTATTTGTACAGATTTATATTCCTACTAGAAGTAGCCTAGCCATTGTCAGTACTCACAATGACTGTTTTTTGTTGGTTTGGTTGTTTTTTGTTTTTTCTTTTTCCCTGAGACAGGATTTCTCTGTATAGCTCAGGCTATCCCAGAATTTGCTTCGTAGACCAGGCTGGCTTCAAATGCACAGAGATCCGCCTGCCTCTGCCTCCCGAGTGCTGGGATTAAAGGCATGAACCTGTATGCTCGGCCTTCTAACGATTTTTTACCGTGGCAAAGCCGCCGTAGCTGTATTCACTAGACAGGCTGTGCTGACTGTCGAGGTTCCCTCTTAGAAGGAGGTGGTGGAAGGGTCCCTGGGCCCTGCCCCGAGATTTTATTTGCCCCTTCTTGCCATTTGTGTGCAGTTCTGCCCTAACTGGATGTGGCCTTCAGTGGGTGGGTCAGGGGTGTTCTATAAGTGCTGGCATGTATGCGAGAGTGACTGAAGGGGACTCCACCTCTGTGGCTATGGGGAAGCCATCATCCATGCCGAGGAAAGGCATCTCAATGCAGCTGCTTCCAGGCCACCCGTGCTATTACAGGGGACTTGCCCCTGCTCTGGGAGCCTAGTCACCTCCTTGGCTTCCCAGGTGAACACTGGTGGAATCCTACTTTGGTTTGCCAAGGGGACTTGATACGAAGGAACAGACATTGTTACACTCCCCCAGGGAAGAAAACAACATCAGAGAGAGAGTCATGGTGGGGTCTCAACACCCAGATGCCCCATTTGGCCAAACCACACCCTTAGGAAAACAGCAGTCAGGTTTTGCTTTTGATGATGACTTGAGCCTGAGGTGGGTCTTGTTAGCCTGGTACAGGAGTCTTGACAGGGATAATTGTCATTATCAAAACGCAGGTGGCTCCTGGTTTTCTCTGTATACTAGAGTACCTTCACATCCTAAGAGTGTTAGTGTGCCTATAAAGGAATGACCTTGTCTGGCTTCTTCTTCAGGGTAAAGAGAGGCAGAAGACATAGAAATGGGACCTTTTTTAAAAATTGTAATTACAGTTTCTGGCTTTTAGCTAATACAATTATGTCTGTGGATTTTTTAATATAGAGGAAGTGACTACCAACCCTACCAGTGTTAGATCAGTTTTGTATATTCATGCCATTGTCCTTGACGAAATGGGATTCTCTCTGTGCAGCCACGGTTTGTTTCCTTGATTCCAATGCTCTCTGTCACGGTCTTTTTGCTTTGGCCCTTCTACAGGCCCTTTGACTCACTAGCTCCCTCAATGAGCTTTACTGTCCTTGTCCCTCACTCTCTCTTTTCTTTGGACCCCTCTCCTCAGTTTAGCAATGCTCATACATCTCTGCATCCTATTGGAGCCATTTCTCCAGGGGAGAGCCTGAAAATTATCCCAGGCTTCTTCAGGCTGGAGTACCAGGTTCAAGGTCCCAGCACTGGGTGTTTGTCAGCTCACTGCCTAAGGGAATCCTGTGGTGAATAGTCCCTGATACAAATTCAGGTTAAAGTTTTTGTTCATCTCTGTCAAACCAAGCTCAGGGGACACCTCTCTAAACCTTTCCAAAGCCTAAAGAGTGTCTGCGAACTTGGACTAGAAAGCACAGAGTGGCTTCAAACTAAGGAACTTCTTCTGCCTTCTGGCACCTAGAAAGCCCTCGGGCTGTGGTGTTTGCTATTGTTATTGAAGTGAATTAATCACAGGATGTGGTTAGTTTTGCAAAGGAAATCAACAGGTATCTTGACGGAGAATAAGAGCTAGGGTGTGGAGCCTAGTCCTTTGGAAAGGCCTCCCCTGAGCTGGTGTTGCTGGGTGAGGATACCCTTGCTGCTGCTCTGTGAGGAGCTGGAGAGGAACTTTCTGGGGAGGAATAGCAGATGCAGAGACTCAGAGACCGGAAGGAGCCTGATGAGAAACAGAAACTGTGACCTCAGATTGAGAGGAGGGAAGGAAAGTAGAAGGAGATAAGATCCCGGAGGAATTAGACCCAATTGATGCAGGGCATAAGGTCAAGAGACAGTGTAAACATGAGAGAAGCCGCTTGGTCCTGGATCTCAGAATTACTCTGTGCACTTAATTTTTGGACTGGCTCCCTGATCTGTGTTCCGCTATTAACCCCTTAGCAATTAAGCGTAGTTCCGTTAAGTAGAAAGTGAATTCAGGGTAGCTCAGGGAATCAGGATGGATTCCAAATAACACCTCTAACAGGTTCTCCTAAGGATACTTTTGAAGCCGCTGCTGGGTGGGGGAGATGCCACTGTTGTAGCACCTGCAATAGAACACGGCTTCCTATCTGTCCTCACAGCCCCCTCTGACTGAGGTTCCCCATTGCCTACACAGAGCCAGCTCTGCAGGGTCCTGCCTGCCCAGCCTCCCTCCCGCTGACCTGGATGAGAGCACCTAGTTCAGCCTGAGTTCTGCTGCTCTGGCTGCAAGGAAGCCTGGGAAGTGAGTGGGTAGGGCTTTCTCTTTAGTAACTTTTGGGCTCTGGTTTCTGAGCTAGGGACTCCCTAGGCCCAGGAAGGAAGTTCAGCTATGGGGCATCCATACGCGCGCGCGCGCGCACACATACACCCTTGGTTGTTAGAGGTGTCCCAGACCTTGCTGGTCAACCTGGAATCAAGAGGCCTCTTTAGTTGCTTTTAGTAGGTGGTGATGCTTTGAGAAGAATTTTGACTTCTTTCTTCCTGGACAATGATAATTTAAAAAACAGCCCCGGTTTTGGAGAGAACTCTCTCTCTCCGGGATACGAGGCCAGGAGCTGTGTTTGTGCAGGTGTGTGGGTAACAGGTTTCCCCTGTGTTTATCAGAGATCTGCATTCCTGCTGGAAAGGCCCTGGCTATCGTCAGCCCTCATAATTGGTTCATGTCACAGCCGCACGGGCTGTATTGTCTATCTGCAGTTCTTCAGCAGAGTTTATTGTTTATGTATGTGGTCTCCAGGAAGCTGCACTCAGAACTCTCTGCCTCATCAGGAAGTCTCTCTTAAAGGTACAGCATCCTGGCAGAGGCCTAGATGGAAGCAGACCTTTGTTATCCCTTGGTGGGAGCTTAAGCCTTTTCCCAGCAGCTCATTGGTTTGCTGTTTTTCAATGTTTGGTGATTCCTTTTTGATTTTGATTTAAGGGGGTGAAAGTAGGAATTTTTATGCTTCAGATACACTCAAACACACATTCTAAATTTTTTTTTTTTTAAAAAAGAAGAAAAAGTACTCTATTGTTGTACAGCCTGAGTCGTGGGGAAAGAGTGCTGCTTAGTATCTAGGTATTTTTCTTAAGGGTATTTTTGTAGAACTCTTGGACTTTTTTAGAGGGACACAGTAATGTTAAGGAAGACATTAAAAAGATACAGGCGCTCAGGAGGCTGAGGCTTGAGGATTGCAAATTCAAAGTCATCCTGGTCTGTCTCATTAGACCCCATTACAAATAAACTCAAAACAAATAGAGATAAATGAAAAAAAATCAAGATTTCTTCTCTTTGAAAACAAACAGAAAATTTTAAACCTATATAAAACTAGAATGTGATGCACTATAGTGTCCCCATATCGTCTGCTCTGCTTTTCATACACACCGGTCAGTTTCCTGTAGTCCTGTTGTGTCCATACATGTTGCTGAGGAATGAAGGCATCATTACATGGACAAAGGAAGTGACGTGCCTTACTAACTCGTCTGAGCAGTACGTGCCCATCCTAATGTATCCACCCTCATATATGTCTAACCCAGCCAGGCAGGTGCTGCTTGAACTGCCGTGAGGAGCAAAGGGCTGATGAAATCGATGGCTCAGCAGATAAAGCCACTTGATCCCAAGTGTGACTGCCTAGGTTCGGTACCCAGAACCCACATGTTGGAAGGAGAGCACTGACTGCCCTATGTGGGTCAAGGAACACAAAAAAATGTAAAGCAATGTCACAATGGTTTGCAGTATCACTGAAGAACAGAGGAGAAACTTTGTAATAAAAAATGATTTTTGCTTTTGTTTCATATCTTCACCCAGAAAATTAAAGTGTAGAGTTGTTTTTCTGACATAAGCAAATCATTTCTTAAAATCCTCCTGGTTATTCAATGTAAGCTTCAAAGTACTGTGCATCCCCCCTCCCCCGCCCCCGCCCCGAGTTCAGACTTTCCGCTTGTCCCTGGATTTGGCAGTGTAATCGACAAATAGTAAATCTCATTTCCAAGTAAGGAAGTTCTCTAGCTGATAGAGATCAGTTCTTCATCTGTGTAAAACCTTGTCTCTTCCAAAGAATTGGGCAGAGGTCAGTAACCCACAAGGGTTTCCCTTTTGACAAACAGGTTAACCAAGAGGACTTGACAGTCCCTGGGAAGGGCTGTGTGATGGGGGCTCATGTGTGTGTGATGGGGGTCTGTCTGTGTAAGCTGAAATCAGACAAGCTTCTTTGCAGCGTCTTGGATGTGCTCTATGGCCATTCTGCAGGCTGCTCAGGGTTGCAGGGAACGCACACCTGCCAAGTGCCTGTGGCTCAACCCTCCCTGGAAGGCAGCTTTTCTTTCTTCACCTTCTCTTAGCAGAGCAGTTGGCTGGGCAGCTGTGTTAGCTCTGTGTTGCTGTGACCACATCGGACAGAGACAATGTAAGGAAGGGAAAATTTTGGTTTTGGTTTACTGTCTCAGAGGGTTCCAGTCCCCTGTGGTAAGGAAGGAAGGCTCAGGTCATGGCGGTGGGAGCATGCTGTGCAGGCTTGTGTATCCTGGCCCACCAGAAAGCAGAGCAGGAGTGCTGGCTGAGAGAGCTGAAGACCCACCCCCCTCTAGTGGGCCATTTCCTTGGCTTAGGTTCCATAACCTCCCAAAATAGATCTATGCTGAAACCATGAGGGATATTTCAGACTCAAGCCATAACAGTATCGATTGCCAAGTAATGTGGGGAATTTGGTTATAAAGGCTCCAATTTGTTCAGAGAGAAAATAAACACCGTACACAATTGCTCAAAGCAAAACTGGCAAGAGAAGTCCAGAAGATTAGCAAATTACATAAAATGGCATTCTGTAAGGACCCTACTCCAAAGCACCATTTATTTTTAAAATAATTTGAAACGGTAGATGAGGTGGTTTTGTTTTTTTGTTTTTGGTTATTCTTGACATTGGGCAGCCAGGTCTGCTCCCAAATTCTTTTCATCACTTTTGTAATCTTGTAATCTGGAACGTTGAGCTGAATCTCTTAAGTTAAATCAGCAGTGTCCCATTGGTCCTGACTTGGGGCGGCATCTGGAGACCTCTCCCCTACTCAGAACTAGTAGTAAAACACGCAGAGCAGCCCCCCAGATTCTGTTTACAGAGTAAAAACAGAGACATTCAACGTGGGGATCTGACTCCAAGTGAGCGCCCAGGCTTGACATGCGCTGAAGTTCTTAATTCTCACGGACTTGCTGTGTGTGATGACTCTCTGCCAATATGACGTCACGGAAACCTGACTCCTCCCTCTAACCATAGCAGAAAAACTTGGTTTTCCCTCATTGCCCCTGAATTTGGCAACAACCTCAGAAACCTAAGCTCTGTGCGATACTTTTCTGGCGTTGGGAGTTTGGCTAAATCAGTGGGTAATGGTTTTCAATTTTGATCACCATCAGCATCCCAGTTCTGCTGAGATGTCTTCACCCTCTACGATTCAGTGTGCAGAGTTGTGAGAACTTCAGGCACCAGTTGGACACAATCGTCACAGTTTTGAGACTGTCTTTGAATACCTTAGCTTTTGTGGTGGGTTTGGCATCTCATGTACAAATAATAGAGAGATTAAAGAACACGATGAATTTCATATGGGAAGAAGAATCACCATCATTTGCCAATTTTTTTTTTTCTTTTCTTGCCACCTTCCTCCTGTCCCTTCCTTTCCGGCTTCCTGCTCTCCCATCCCATGAAAGACTCGTTCTGGAGAGCAGCCCCTTCCTTAGAACTAAGACCGCCTATCTCCTCCCCAGAGTTCCGGGGAGCAGGCAGGTGGCACACATGTAGTATTGGCTACCTTTTTTTGTTTATTTATTATGTATCGCTGTGTGTGTATGTGTGTGTGTGCATGCGCGCACGTGGATGGTGAAAGTCTGTTCTTGTCTTCCACCATGTTGAGGTGGAACCGTTTTTAACTGTCTCTGCTGCTCTGTGGACTCCAGGCTGGTTCCTGGGCAGTTCTCCTGTTCCCGCCTCTCAGAGGGAATGCTGGGACTACAGATGTGTGTCACCACATCTGGCTTTTTAAAATGTGTTCTGGGGATCTAACTTGGGTTATCAGACTCTGGCAACACATGTGTTTACCCAGTAAGCCATCTCGCCAGTCCGTTTGCTCCCTTTCAGTAAAGATAGGATTTTATTGAAATTTGATCATTCTATTTTATGCAAATGAAATTCTTGTAACCCCAGAAAATATATTGCTTATGATAAGATACCTTTGGAGGAAACTACCTGGAACTTCTTGCCAGGAGATGCTGTCAACTGCATAGAATAGCAACCCAGGATACTTGTGCCCGTGATACCAAGAAGTGGGGCAGCGTGTCAGCAGAATTCTCACTATTGACTAGCTGTGGGAACACAGCCACTGGTGTCTGTACCGAAAGTACCTTGTGGTATGTTTCCCACATAGAAACAGCCGAAGCAACACCCAGGGTGAAGAAAAGTATCACACCATGAGAACCCATGCATCCACGACTTGATGTGTTTGCTTTTTGTTTTTTTTTTTTTAATTTCTCTCTAATTTATGTAAGATTTACCTTGAACATCTGTAAAGTAGGGGCGTTGAAAGGAGGATTTTCTTTCCAAGAGGCAGACGAAAGGTTCCATTGTCGACAAGCCTTCTCTTTTTCAGTGTTTTTGGTTCAATATATCAGATTCATGAATATCAAAAAGCAGTTTTCTAGATGGCTCTTGGATGGTGGTGAGGTGTGAAGGGAAAGGAGAGGTATGTGTGTGTGTGTGTGTGTGTGTGTGTGTGTGTGTGTGTACTGTAGGTGTTCTAAAGGTTCCCCCTGACTGACCTCTGCCACCTAGGCACTGTGTGTGCGTGTGTGTGTGCATGTGTGTGTGCGCGCATGTGCATGTGTGTATGCATGTGTTTGTGTGAGCATGTGTGTATGTGTGTGTGTGTATACTGCAGGTGTTCTAAAGGTTTCCTCCTGACCAACCTCTGTCATTAGGTCCTGTGACGAAGGGAAGGTCAATATTACCTTTCTGACTTTTGATTTTTTTTGTTTTTAAACAACAACAACAAAATTTAAAGTAGAATAACAATAAAATTAAGGCCTCTTTAGAAAGAGATGTGAGGATCGGACAAACAGAAAACAGCCAGCAAGGTTCATGCTAAAGCAGCAATGATCGGTAGTCACAATGTCATATCACAGTGATCATGGTTCACTTCCTCCACAAATGCACCGTTACCGTGAGCACAGTGCCCTGCATTGGCAGCAGGGAGAATGGACAACTGTAAAGTCACATTTTAAGCATGCTGGGGGCCGAGGGAGCTGTGTAGCAGTCAGGTGAGATGCTGAAATACATCATGACGTGGAAGATGCCCCGGGTGTCAAGTAAAAGGCCTGTGCCGTTCAACAGTGCTGTCCTGCAGGAAAGATCTTGTTACACCCAGAAGCTTAGGCATGACTCAGTACCAGGAAAAATCCAGAAGAATTGCCACCATATGTTCCAAATAGATAGCCCCTGGGTCAGATCCAGCCAGCACTGGGTAGTGTGACCGTTGGCCATCATACAGGCACGATGATGAGGAGTTCCCAGAATAGAAATCTTTGGAGGTTTCTGTCTTTCTTTCTTTTAAACAAAATACCTGGATTTAGGCTTTTAAAAAGAAAACTGGAATGTCTGATCACCTTGGGCTGGTCGTTCCTTGGGACTCCTGGAACAGGAACTGAATAAAAACAGACTTCCTCAGTAGGGCCTTGTGCCCACTGGCCTTTTGTCTCTACCCCATCCTGAAGGCATTAGTGTTTATGATTTCAAGTCTCCCTCTGGTTTTAACCAAATTCCCTCTGGCAAAGGGGATTGTGGCAGAGCCCTTGGCGAAGATGCCTTTTTCTTTTTACTTTATTCTTGTATATGGCTTGACCATATTACAGTGACTTATTACATGCAAAATTGAAGAGCATCTCTGAATCCATGTTAGCCTCAGCCTCCAGTAGTGAAGACTTCATTTCCTTTATGAGTCCATATGCTGCAGCTCGAAATGAATGTCACAGGCCAGGGGCTTCTCTATCAGCTTCCTCTTGGGGCGCTGTCCACACAGACCCATTTTGTTACTGGAGTTCTTAGTCCCAACAGGGTGGGAGCAGCTGCAGAGGAAATGGCTGTGCGCTGGCCTTTCCTTCCTCCATGCAGGCTGTGCTGAGGTGCCTACCAGGGCATCTGGAGACTTCCTTCTCTCCTTCCTTCCTCTTCCACCACTACCTGCCCTTCAGCTTAGTCAGATTCGCCGATTCCATGAAGCACCGTAACCACTGCTTTTGGTCCTCTTCCTCGTGCTGTCAGTGGTTGGAAGTCTGAGTCAGCCTAGGGTTAGTTGATGTGAGTGGCGCATCCCTTCGCTGAAATGAACCAGACCATAGTGTACTCTGTTCAGCTAACATCCCCCGTGGATGCTCACCAGGATAGGACTGGCTTTGGGGATTGGAACTCTTGGAAGGGATTTCCCCACAGATCTTCAGGAGAGGAGGGGCTGGGCTTAAAGAATGTTCCAGGGATTCTCAGGGGATTAGCGGTCAATCTTTAGCTAATTGCCACCCAAGAAGGTTGTCCGGGGACCTGCGCAGATGTGGGGTTCTTCCTGTGTTGGTCTGGAACAAGAATCCTTCTCAGTGAGGTGTTAGGCTCAGAAAAGGAGACTCCCAAGTACCATCTGGCACCCACCATTTGATGGACACACATTACTGAGCATTTCCTGGGTGCCAGCCCCGAGGTGACCCGTGCTTGTCTTTCAGGCAGGGGCGCTTTGACAGTGATTTCACTTCCTTCTTTCTTCAAACAAGTGCATCCGCCCGTGCTCCCTGTAGTAAGAGCCTGTCTGTGCCACCTCTGAAATGTCTAAGCACCTTGGTTTCACACTTCACTGGTGTGGCCTGGTTTTTGTTCAGTACCCTTCCTAGATGCCTGTGCCCCTTGCTCTGAGAGCTTTTCTCAAATTTTGTTGCCATCAAAACTGTTTTTCCAGGCTTAGTTAAAACTTAGCTTCCTCTCCATTGTGTGTGTGTGTGTGCACGTATACGTGTGTGCACGTTTGTGTGTGTAAATGTGTGCTTGTGTTTTCCTGGTAACATGAATGAGACTAGCCTTTTTCATAATACCTAAAGTTGAGCCCTGGACTGAATCTTTCTGTTAGATAGCGTCTTGTTCCAATGAACTCTTTCTCTATGCTGGTCCCAAGAACCAAGGCTTACATCTTTGTAGCTGCACATTGCATTTAAGAGTTGTACAAATAAATTCTGTCCTCTTGAGACCCTCAAAATAATAACTGAAAACTCTATTGAAGTGCGGTCCCCTTGGGCTTGAGACCTACAACACTGTACAGAGAGTGTGCATGCTGGATTACTGTGTTCTTCCATTGTGTGGGTCATTGTGATACTGTCAATTTTACCTACGGGAATCTAAATTTTGTAAGAACAGGGGACGGGTGTGCATTCCAATAAGACCTTCAGTTAATAAAATGAGAAATGCCAGCCCCAAGTCACTTCTATAATAATCATGAGAAGAGCAGGGAGCCCCTGTGATCCTCGACAAAACACAAAAGGACCGCTTCCAGAAGCAGCTATTTTAAAAAGGCACTGGAAGGAAGATGCCAGATTTGCCCGTGTGAAAAGAAAGCAACGGATGGGTGTGTGGTTACTTCTAAACTGAGGCTCTGTATGTATTCTGCATCTTAGGCGGGCATGAAGTTCAAGGAGACATTGATTGTCTTTGTACCCAAAGCTGGCCTTCCCATGTTTCTCCTTGTCTCTGTTTCACTCCAGTGTTTACACATAGAGAACTGCACACGGGAGAAAGCACATCCCAAGGGCTGCTGGGACATCCCGCTTGGCTTTAGGTGGGACCCGGGAGCACGGCTCCCTTCTAACACATTCTAGAGATTGGTGCCCCTTCGAATGCCAAAGCCAAGAGTGCTGGGAAGAAAGAGCAGCTGTAGCAGGCAAGGCAAGGAAACTACCGGAGGCAGGAAGCCCTAGGCTGGTGCTCTCAGCTTCTGACACTGGTAACGGACGGCCCCTGTCACTTCCTGTCAGGCAGTTCAAGTGGCGGGGAGGAGTTCCCTCAGGGAAACCATGCTCACACAGCTCAGAGAGTCCTGTCCATTGGGCTCTGCTGCGGTTAGCAGCCGGGGAGTCAGGGTGGATGAGGCCGGAGCGCCCCATGGTGTGGTGCTGCTTCTTTCTCCGTGCACAGGTAAGTTCCCTGTTGTTCCTGAGCTGGGGCTGGGTGCTCTCAACTCTGACCCATGCCTCCACTGGGTGCTGGAATCAGAGGTGTGGCAGGGTGCAGTGGTCTTTTCAGGACCCTAGTTGCTATGCAGTGAGCTGCAATCAAAAATAAAACAACAGAAGGGACACAGACCCTGTACAATGGAGCCAGGGTCCTGATTCTCTTTAGGTTCAGTCGGGAAGAAGTTGTGTGGGGTGGTTAGGATGGCAGTGTGGGCTGGCCGCATGTGTTTGCCGTGGTGAGCCAGGTAGCATGCATCAGTGTCACCACCCCCTCAGCAGCTGTGATTGGAGGAGAGCAAGCGGGGAGGGCTGGTCACCCTCTGTTCTACCAGGCCAGATTTTTTTTTTTTTTTTACAAGAAACCCACATCAGTTAATGGGAAGAAAAAGACAAAGAGAAAGGAACGCACACCCCTACCTTTAGTGAATGAAGACTGCGTCTCAGGTGGACTTCCAAGGTCACCTTCCCTTTGGGTTGGAGAGTGGCTGAATGTAGCTCAGAAGAGCATTAAGTTTGGAGCCACCCCTTCGTAGGCTTCTTTAATGTGATTCTCATGGACACATGGACCTAGACCGGCCCCAGAGGAGACTTCAGGTTTTCCCTCAGTATGTTGGAACTTGGCGTAGGTTGTTTGGGAACGAGTGGCTGGAAACAGTTTGTCTCTGAGTTGAAGAATGGTTCAGAGTCCCTAAGCTGACTCTCCTGTCTCTTTAGTTGAACTGTGTAGGGGTATGTGTTGATGTTTTAGAGCCGCTAAAACTACCCTTTCAAAGATAATCCCATCGTTTGTTCTAGTGTCATCAGAATCACATCCCCAGACTAAGGATTACAATCCTGGTCCCAGTTGTATAAGACTATTATAGGTACAGATTTTTTTTTTCATTTTAAAAAAATTTTTATGGTAAAATTCATGTAATATTTGATTTGCCACTGTAAATATTTTAAATATGTAAAGTTCGATGATATTAAATACAGTCATAATGCTGTGTGCCTATCGCTACCATCCATCTCCAGGTCCCATCACGTCTGGTGAAAGCAGACTGGGTTCATTAAACAGTACTCAAGTTCACTACCATTCTGCTTCCTGTCTCTACTGTGTGTGTGTGAATGTATGTGTGTAGGTCACCCAGAGGTGTCCTCTTCAAGCACTTACCACCTTACTATTTTTTAACGTTTGAAAACATTATTGTTGTGTGTGTGTGTACGTGGCATATGTGTGGGCATCTAACATCTGTAACCATTATTGTGTGTGTGTACGTGGCATATGTGTGGGCATCTAACATCTGTAACCATTATTGTGTGTGTGTATGTGGCATATGTGTGGGCATCTAACATCTGTAACCATTATTGTTGTGTGTGTGTACCTGGCATATGTGTGGGCATCTGACATCTGTAATCATTATTGTGTGTGTACGTAGCATGTCTGTGGGCATACTTGCACAGCTCACATGTGGAAGCCAGAGGACAGCTTTATGAAGTTGGTTCTCTCCTTTTTGTGGATCCTAGGGCTTAAACTCAGGCCCTCAGGCCTGCCCTGCAGGCACCTCTACCCTCCGAGTCATCTCACTGACCCCCTACCGCATTTCTTGAGACACCGTCTCTGTTTAAGCTAGAAATGCCAGCATCTGCTTTCCCAGCTCTGTGATTGCAGGCATGGGGGCCACCATACCCAGCATTATGGGGACGATGGGGTCGAAGCTCAGACCCCCATGCTAGAACAGCACAGTCCTTATCACCTGAGCCATCTCTCTGATGTCAACTGCTCAGAGTATTTGGGAGCTGAGTCAGACAGGACCTGTCTGTAACTGGATTGTGTCACCAGTGCCCTCAGGGTTCGTCCATGATGTAACATGTGTCAGAATTTTCTCCCTTGAGGCTGAATAGCATTCTATCTTATGTGCCACATTTTGCTCACTTCTTCATCCCTCTCTGGCCCTGAGTTGCTTATGTGTTAAAACGTGTAAGCATTGTGAACAATGCTGTTACAAATATATCTTTGGAACCCCACTTTCACCCCAAAGCTGGGTCATAACTATGAACACGCAGGAACCGCTGTACAGCTTCCCACAGCATCTCTGCTATTCTCTGTCTTGCCTGAAGTACACGAGGATCCCAATTTCTCTACATCCTTGCCAACACTTACTATTTTCTGTTTTGTGTTATGTATTTCTTTTTGTGATTATCTAATGCTGGTGATGTGGATGTTTTTATATATGTTGTTGGCCATTTGTACATCTGTGGAGAAACATCTCAAGCCTTGTGCCCGTTTTTTTTTTTTTTAATCGGGTTGTATGAATTTTGTTGCTGAGTTTAGGAATTCTATTTATATTCTGGATATTTACCCCTTGTTATATATATGATATGATAATATTTTCTCCCATTTTGTGGTTTCTTTTTTTCCTACTCTTATTGCACAAACATGTTTTTTAAATTCTGTCATGTGACTTGAGTAATTTCACTTTTTCTCCAACTCACTACACCAGTTATTTGCTTGCTTAATGAAGAATAATTTTTGAGCCTTTGAAATATGGAAATTGACATTTAAAGGGTCTTGTGTAACTCAGGCTGGCTTCAAACACACAGAGAGCCACCTGCCTCTGCCTACCAGTGCTGGGATTAAAGGCATGCGCCACCAGTCTGGGCCATACCACCAGCTTTTTGTCTTATTTTCTGTTCTCTTAAGCCTTTCTGTGTAGGAATCAACTCTTATTGTCATCTCATCAGTTCTTTTATTGTATTTTGTGACATAAAGTGTTTACTCTATTGTGGAATAAAAATAAAGCCAATAAAGGTTTACAAACTAAAAAAAATTATCTCATATAAATAATATTAGCATAGAATAACAATAACACTTACATGACTAGCTTATCAAGTTCTGTAATACTGTAGGGATTGGCTGCCTTTATTTCCATTTTCCAGATGGGAAAGCTGAGGTTTAGAGAAGTTAAGTTTCCTGAAGTCTGTTAGTGGTGAGTGAGTCAGGTTTCAAATGGAGGCAGAATGCACACAGAAATGACACCCTTAGCCATTAGGCAGGATGTGTGGCTTTCAAGCTGGGGCCCTGTCCAGGTCGTCTACCGTGGATGGTGTCTAGAGGATTCTCCAGAGCTTTGTTGGCATGTCCTTTTTGGTGGTCTGATGTGGTTCAATTACATGAGTAAGAACATTAGTGACAAGTCACTTTCTCTTGGCTTCAGTTTCCCTATCTATTAGAAGTCTTCATCTCCAGACTCATCTCTGCTCTGAGGGGAGCCTGAGGCATGCAGATACGTTGTCCCAAAGTAAAAACTGATTTTTATGTCTGTCTCAGTTAATGAGTGAGTTTTCGGTATCAGGCTATCTACTGGAATCAAAATGTAGTAGGCTAGCTGACTGTTCTCGGAAATACTTTGGAGTAAACTTTGATTTCTTATCTCCGATAGTCTCAGAAAAGGCTCTAGAGAAGTTGCAGTTGTGGTGGGGGAGAGGGAGGAGCCCTTTAAAAAGCTCAGGGGTTCATCTTAGATCTGATAAAAGTAGATCAGTGTCTGTGGAAGAGCCAGTGAGGTGTGAAGGTTAAACCATGGGCTCCGGAGCCAGGCAGGTGTGGGTTTGAGTCCCAGCTTTGCCTTAAGAGCCGTGCGACCCAAGGTGCGCTATAATGCTGCCCTGAATCTAAGTTCTCCGCCGTGAAATGGAAATAAAGAAGCCCACCTTCTTGGGTTATCCTGAGAAACAGCTGAAATAGCTTGTGGTGGTGCCGTGCGGGGCCAGCACACACCAAATGTCACCAGGTCCCATGTTGTACTAACTTGAGAATGTGTGGGCAGCTACCAGAGAAGCAAGGGATTTTACACAGTATCTAAGCCAAAAGGCCGAGCAGTGGTACTGCCAGAGAAAAGAAGCCTTCGTATGCAAGCTCTCGGCGGCAACTGGGCTTTAAGGGCCCTAAGCCGGAGGTAAATACGATCTTGGCTTGATTTTGTGGAGGGAGCGAGGCAGCATATTCCATGAAAGGACTTTCTTTAAAACCCCTCTTCTAGCTTTCCCAGGACTGGACATGGGGACCACAGGAGGGGAAGGACATTCAGAAGGTTCTGAGAGAGAGCCTTCCCGATAGGACACTCAGACGTGTGACTCACAAGGGACAAAGTCAGGGTGGTGACCACCACCGTCTACTGGGACAGAAACAATGGGTGGCTCTGGGACCTAAATATAGACAGTATGGTTGTCATGTAGGGAAACAGGTTCGTGTTGCTGGCCGGGTGGGCAGCTCTCTCGGGAAGTGCTCAGGAAGCAGGATCTGGCAGCATTCCCTCGCTCTGTCCATCCTGATTTCTAAATAACTTCAGCCACGTTCTGGCTTCTCTGCCTCCCCAGTGGGCCTGCCTCAGCAAGCTTCCCAGCTCTTTCCCCCATCTCTTCCCTGCCAGTCTTGCTGATGCCCTCCACCGCCCCACCCCAGCCCGGCAGGTCCCACCTGTCTCCTGCCATTGGCTCCTGTGTTCCGCTTTCCTTCTGTTCTAGCAGGACAGAGCACAGGGAGGGGGCCATCCAGTCTCAGGCTCTGCAGTTAACACTGGGTGCTGCTAACCTTCCTGGCTCCCTCCTCTCCTCTAGAGGCAGCAGAAACAGAGCTTTTAAGAATCTGGTTCCTGGGAACCGCAGGGACGGCTCAACAGTTAATGGCTGCTCTTCCAAAAGACCCGCTCACACCCACATGGTGGCTCATAACTATGTGTAAGTCCACTTTTCTAGATCCCTCAGGCAGTACATGCATGCAGTGCATGGGATATATGTAAGCAACACACCTGTATACATAAAATGAAAAAATAATAAGAACTTAAAAAGAATCCAGACCCTGTGACTGTGGACGCCGTGACTTTAAATACTTACTACTCCTTACACAGTGACCATGCAAGTTTTTCATCTCTCTGGACCTCAGTTGCCTCACCTGCAGAATGGGGATGAGGATCAGGCCTATGCAAAGTTGATAAAATCACTCCGAAGCCTTTCAAACACTAATGCTCAGGACTTGTTGGCTGTGATCAATGACTGATCTGGAGAAAAAGAGAAACTTGAAATGGGCCTGTGTCCTTCCAAATCCACATCCGCACGCTACCTGGACTGTTATTTTTTTTACACACTGTTCTTTAAATTGTCACTCAGGAAAATTTCTTCCCCTTTTGGTATAGTGTTTTTTTTTTTTTTTCTTATTCTTAAACCTTAGCTTCTTTGTGTGACTTTAATGGTCCTGAATCACAGCCTTCTTTGCTAAGAAAGAATATGATTAATAGAGATGGGCACACTCCGTCTGCTCTGTAGTGATTCTCCAACACACTGGGGTTGGTGTCCTCCCCTTGAGAGGGGCCTCACCACGGCTGAGCTCCAGGTGGCCCCCTGCTGTGGTGAAGCGGTGGGGGTGGGGACAGACTCTGGCTGCCTGGCTGTGCCCACCTGCCTTCTGGATAACTTCATCCACGCCCTGCCTTCTCCTCATCCCTAGTATGGTTGTCTCATGCCTGGTTCACCCCTCACCTCTCAGTGCTAGTCCTGTTGGGGTTCTCCCTCCTTCCACAGGCCCCACCTGTTCCCCTAACATTGGCTGTGATTGTTGACTCTGCTTACTTCATAGGACAGTCACCCAGTTCTGACCCATCACCCCCACCCTAAGAAGCAGCTTGGTTCTTGCTTCTGTACCAGGTATTCAGATGAAATGTTCAATTTTGTGACCCCTGCTGTCTTCTTTGAGTGGCCTGTTACCAGCCTGGAGAGAAAGTGAGAAGAAAGCCACAGAATGGCCCAATTTGTAAAACCCCACCTTCGTGAGATGGGAGAGAGGAGCGAAGGGGTGCCTCGTTCAGTGCTGGGTAACAGCTATTCCCAGACTCTGAGGCAGATGGACACAAACTTTGTTCTCCTCTTGAGAGGCAGGCTGGCTAGGAGTCTGCTCTGGGGAGGGTCACGTGCGGAGTCTTATCCTGTCCAGAGGAACACGCTAAGGGGCACTCTGTCTTTTGGGGTCTGACCTGGCTTCCTCTCCTGTCGCCGGACAGAACACCCTGATGAAAGCAGCCCAGGGAGAGAGGGTTCACTTCTGCTCAGAGTTCAGGCTGTGGGCCACCACTGCAGGGAAATCAAGGTGGCAGGGACTTGAAATAATAGTCACATCCACAGTCAAAAACAGAGAATGCATCTATGCTTACACTCACCTGACTTTCTCCTTTTTGATAGAGAATGGTGCCACCCACAGTGGGTGGGGTCTTCCCAATGTTACCGTAATCAAGACAATCTCCATAGACATGCTACAGGTCAACCAGATTTAGCTGGTCCTTCATTGAGACTCCCTTCCCGGGTGATTTTATCTTTTTTTTTAATTAATTAATTTATTTATTAAAGATTTCTGCCTCCTCCCCGCCACCGCCTCCCATTTCCCTCCCCCTCCCCCAATCAAGTCCCCCTCCCTTGTCAGTCCAAAGAGCAATCAGGGTTCCTTGCCCTGTGGGAAGTCCAGGGACCACCCACCTCCATCCAGGTCTAGTAAGGTGAGTATCCAAACTGCCTAGGCTCCCACGCAGCCAGTACGTGCAGTAGGATCAAAAACCGGGTGATTTTAGATTGCATTAAGCTGACAATTAAAACTGGCCATTACAATGTCTGAGCCTGGAATTGTCCCTTCCACCCACAGTCCATTGGCCAGCGTAGTCACAGGTCCGGGACTGAGGGGTCACATTTGTCGGTCTCTATGTAGAACCTTCTGTCGTATCGGGGTTGGAATACATGATGCAGAGGGTGAGGGCGTCTAACCGAAGCCCGGCACGTCTCAGACCACAATAAATACGTGATCAATGCAAGTCTGTGGGGACTGCCTGAAACCTGCCTGGAGATGTCTGCTCCACCCTGTCCTCCACGTCCACACTGGGCAGACGCAGAGATGTCGGGCAGACTGGCCTGCAGTGTGCTTATAATATCCTGATACGAGAAAGGAGAGGTGACCAAGTCTTGGTGTCAGGGCACAGGTGGGGACACGAAGGGTAGTGAATGCGTCTAAGTACCAGGGGCACATGGGTGCATGGGGGAGAAGTCACTCTGGGTGCTAACTCTTCAAGTAGCCCCATGAGCTAAGGTGCTTGACCTGCCAGGGCTTCTGTAAATCATTAGCCCTCTGACTTCTTGAGGCCTCGGGTACCCTGGGGTATTTTCCACAGAAAATTGCACATCGTTATGAGCATTTCCACCCTGAGGGAAGAGCTCTGCTCTGGTGATTCACACAGCCACTCCCTTTACTTCTGCCTCCGAAGAAGTCTGTCCAGTAGGCGAGGTGTTCTGTGAGTCAGTGCTGATGTCCGGTTTAGACTCCACTGTGTATTAACTGTCCAGGAGGTGTGTTCCAAATGAGGCAGACAACGTGGATGAAGAGGGGGTGATAAGACCTCATTCGTATGGTTAAGGTCCAGGCTTCCCCACTGAACGAGGCAGGAAGAAAACCCATCTCACCAAATCTTAGTCCATTGATTACACAACAGAGATCTCTTGCCCAAAGGCACACAGATGATAATAATAGCAACTGCTGTTATTAATAATTAACATAATAGTAATAATTAGTAGTATTTTCCCACTCAGGTGGTTTATGTGCAAATGAGATTAGATTTAAAAAATTTTACAAACATGTGTGTGTGTGTGTGTGTGTGTGTGTGTGTGTGTGTGTGTACACATAAACCTTTCTATACCATGTAGGAACGTCAGAGGACAACTTTTGGGAGTTGGGTTCTCACCTTCCACCATGTGGGTTCTGGAGCTCGAATTCAGGTTGCCAAGCTTGGCTATAAGCATTCACTTGCTGAGCTGTTTTGCCGGCCCATGAAGTTAGACCTTATGGTCTTTTAGAATACAGTGCCTGTCCTGGACTATCAGCTTCATGGGCCATTCTCCAAAACCAAGTTTTCTTGTCCTTTCATTTCCCAAGTCAAAGACACTGATGCCTGAAGCATCTCTCAGCTGCACAACCATCACCCTGTGAGATCCTTAAGGTGGAGCCGTGACTGCTCTTTCTCTGGCCTCAGCTAGAGCTGCAGCCAGAGCCTCCTGAGTTGGGGACCTGTGTTGAAACCGGGTCAAACCCAGGGCAAAGGTGGAGATGGCCCAGAGTATGGGGGAGCTGGGCCCTGTAGAGTCCTGGAAGTCTTACTTGAAGCCATGCTTGTGTTCCTTTTGAAGGTACTTTGTTTTCTGGCAGATTGTTTCCACAGCCACCAGGAAACCAGCCCCTCCTTGGGAGTCAGCAGTGCCACTGCTTCCTGCCTGTGGCCGCCCAGGTGGGGAGTGTGCTGGCTCATTGCAGCCTGAGTGTTGGCCAGCAGAGTCCCTGAGGCTCTCTCTGAGTTCCCTGCTCAGCCTGTCTGTGGGGCGGGGGGAGGGCAAGGGAAGGTACAGAGGAGAAAGACTGGAAGAGTTTGTTTTGCTTCACAATTATATGGATTGCAGTTATTCCTATGAGAAAGGAATCACACCATAAAGTGCCTGACTCTGGGTGCTCAGTGCACTGGGGTGGAGCGCAGCCCCACGGAAACAGCACAATCTACAAAACTACGTGTTTCATACTGGAATGATTCTACATGTTTCAGTAACCAGGTTAAAGAAAAAAAAGTAAAACCAGAGATTAATTTTCATGATATTAACTCAATATACCCAAATAGTAGTAGCATTTTGATTTTAATTGCTGTAAAAGCTATAAATACACGGGATGGAGAGATGGCTCAGTGGTTAAGAGCACTGGCTTCTCTTCCAGAGGTCCTGAGTTCAATTCCCAGCAACCACATGGTGGCTCACAACCATCTGTAATGAGATCTGATGCCAACACTATATGCATAATAAAGAAATAAGTAAATCTTAAAAAATTTATAAACACACACACACACAGAGTCTTTCAGGTCAACTGAGATCAACCACAATTTAAATGTCTGGTCACTGCACATGGGTCACCAGAGACCAGTTCAAGTCTAGCGTGGTACCACCTGGAGAACCTGTCCTGTCTCAGATAGAGGGCAGTGGCCACAGGTGGCACTGACCACTTGAAATTGGCTAGTGTAGCTAAGGACCAGAGCTCGTTTTTTCCCCTCTTCATTTTATTGAATTAAAATGTAAATTTGAATCGATGCATGTACTTCCTGGCTACTGTATTGTACGTCACAACTCTGATAGTGGGGATTTTAAAGAAAGGTAACAGCATTGGTAAGGGTGGCAGGCTGGTCCATGCCTGGCCAGCGGGAGTGTAAATTACAGTGGGCTCATCAGTACAGTCGGGCAGCATTAATAATCACTTAGCTTCACGTGCATGGATATTGCCATGCATTCTCTCCTGCACATAGACAGATCTGTGTGGAACATTTTCACTGCCACAGACATGCCGGCTAATGCAGACTTCAATAAATACATGCATTAAAAATAGGCTTTACTGGGCAGATGTGATGGAGCACACCTTTAATCACTGCACTTGGGAGGCAGACGAAGGTAGATCTCTGAGTTTGAGGCCAGCCTGGTCGACGGAGCAAGTTCCAGGGCAGCTGGGGGGGCTACACAGAAGAACCCTGTTTTGAAAGACCAAAACCATTAAAAAGAAAGACTGTGCAGCTACTGAAGAGATGAAGCCATTTGTGTTGTTTTGGTGGTTGGTGGCATGGGATGCTTTCAAGATACAGTAGAAGGCTTGTCGCCATTTGGATGAAATGCTTGCTTCTCTATGTTGAGGCAACTCTGGAAAAATCTGGAAGGAACTCATGGCAGAGGTTGTCTCCCAGGAGAGGAAGAGATGGCTGAAGTAGGAAAGAGGTGTGCCTATCATTGTATGCCAGGTCTCTCACAACTTAATCCCATGCGTTTAGCCAAACACAGTGTCTCACACCTGTAATCCCAGAGTCAGAGGCAGGGCAATGATGAGTTCAAAGCCACCCTGGGCTACATTAAACCATCTCACCTTTCCCCTGGGGGAGGGGAAATCCTCAATGATGAATAAAAATGCCCCAACACCCCTATTATGCATTTGAATACCTATTTAAAAAATAAATATCTAAACTGGGTGGTGGTGTCAACACATCTTTAATCCCAGCACTCAAGAGGCAGAAGCAGGCAGATTTCTGTCAGTTTGAGACGAGCCTGGTGACAAGAGCTAGTTCCAGGACAGGCACCAAAGCTATTCAGAGAAACCCTGTCTTGAAAACCCAAAAATATATAAATACATAAATAAATACCTAAAAAATAAAAATAGAAAACATTGAGGGTGAATCAGGGAGAGTTTCTAGAATAGGGAACCCTCAGTTTGAGTCATAAAAGATGAACAGGAGACCTGTGGCTAAGGCATGATTGTATGATAATAGGTTTGGTGATTTGTGACAGGTGTTACTATAGGCACCCAGTGGTGGCAGAATGACAGAAGACTCGGTGTGTAAAATGGGACAGTACCAGATTTTAGACACAAACCTGATTGGGTAGATGGCAGATTGAAGTCTCTGAGCCATAGATGGTTTAAAGGAAGTGGAAACAACATGATTGTATCTGCGTGAATGACATCTCTGCAGGACAGTCAGAAACTCTGATGTTAGGACCCCTAGGGACTGCCAAGCCACAGAGGGAAGCAATGCAAGGCTAACCAGAAAGCAGGCTTTCTTCCTGTGTGTTGTCCAGAATGGAGTGTCCCAGCGAATGGACCCAGGAGCAGGTCTGGGGATGCAGCTTGTTTGGGATAGGTGGCAGAAAGGAGAGTTGGCCAAACACAAAATGAGGGAGATGCAGTTAAATTGTGTCCAAATATGTGTTTGATAAACAAGTCAACACTCCATTCATTGGAAGAATGGATTCTTCTCGAGTGTCTAAGTTCTCCTTTCTCTGTCTCTGGGAGGCTTCCAGTGACAAAGTCCCCAATGTAGATGCTGATGGCTTTGACTGTCTGTCCTCTTGGTATACTTTGTAAGTGCCAGGATTACAGCACTGCCCAGTTTCATTCAGTGCTGGGTGAAACCTAGAGCTTCGTGCAAACGAGTCAGGGGCTCTGTGCACTGAACTGCATTCCCTAAGTCTAAGTGTTCATTTTTTCACACCATGACCACAGATGGATATTATCCACATAAACTAAAGTTCATTGGGAGCTCTCAGTAAGTTTGAAAAGTATAAAGAGATCATGAATTAAAACAAACAAATAAAACAACAAGAAAACCAAAAGCCAAGATCTCTGATCCAGAGACAGGGAAGCTCTGTGTGTTTGTGGTTCTGGTTGGGTCGCTGTGGACTCAGCCCTTCTGTGTTGAGTCAGGTAGGTGGCATGAGCCAGCGGTGCTGGAATTGATTGTGTGGCTTGGTGTTAGTTGTGTGTGAGAAGGCGATCGGTTGATAGATCAGTTTTGACTGACAGGCATGTCAGTACTGTCTTGCACACTACTTCTTACTGATGGACATTTCTGCTTTTCTAGTCTTGCTTTTTATTTTTTTAATTAATTAATTAATTAATTTATTATGTATACAATGTTCTGTCTGTGTGTATGCCTGAAGGCCAGAAGAGTGCACCAGACCTCATTACAGATGGTTGTGAGCCACCATGTGGTTGCTGGGAATTGAGCTTAGGACCTTTGGAAGAGCAGGCAATGCTCTTAACCACTGAGCCATCTCTCCAGCCCTAGTCTCGTTTTTTAAACACATCGTGGGCAGGTCTCTGAGTGACCGTAGGCAAGGCTACCGGTAGCATGTGTCTCTAAGGGTGGGGTGCTGGGTCACTGGTGACACATCGCATCTGCAGCTTCACGGGAGAGTGGCCCCACCATCCCTGGTCCTCTTCCAGCTTTGTGTGAGAGACCCTGCCCCCTCTACCTTTGTGTGGTCAGGCAAATTTTGCCAATATGCAGGCATGAGAGGCATCCTGTTTTAACCCCTCCCTCTAGCACCTCGCTTCTCTTCCCACCTTGGGGCATAGATGCAGACTCTGAATTGTAGGTAACTTGCATGTGTATGCGTGCATGTGCATGTGTGTGTTTGTGAGTGTGTGCAGACACACACGTACACATAGAAATAGGTTCTCTTTTCTGGTTCCCTGGAATAAAAGATTGTTAAGATATTATTTCTTTTAGATAGAAATTTCCCCATGAGCTGGTCTCCAGTGCCCTTGCTAAAGAATAAAATCGTGCGTCGTCTATTGCCTGACATGAGCTGGGGTTCGGGAAAAGGTCCAGTCTGAGGCATTGAGGCTTCTGTGAGTCTGAAAGCAGGGTCATCTTCACCAACCTGCAACCATGTAGCCTCACTGGAAGGTCATGCACTTAGTTTGTTCTACTTTGGTTGTCTTGAAACATCATTGCTTTGGGGCCAGAGGATCTGTGTTTTTACTTTGCTCTGCTCCTGGAAAGTTTCAAGCCCATTTGGCCTGAAGCATCTCTGTGTCTCTTCACCGACACAATCAGGGTAGTGGAAGTTTCCAACTTCAGCATGAATGCTTGTGGGTGTGGCTGCAAGGGGATGCAGGGTCTCGTTTCCAGGTCTACTGTAAACAGACGTACTTTTTGTGGTCTGTTCATTGCACATAAACACACACACGCACACACGCACACACGCACACACACACACACACACACACACACACACACACACAGTTGTAATCTCCAGTTCCGAGGCAAGTGGAGAACCTCTGACTTTTCTTGAAGGTGCTTCCCAATCTCTGTCATTCTCATTGCCACTTTTCTCCCCCAGCCAGCAGTGTCCTTGGCCACAGGTTATCACAGGAGAAGGAAGTGCTAGAGGTTGTCTGACTCAACTCCCCGAACTTAGATAGAGAAACTGAGCCAGAGGGAAAACCAACTGGCTACTGTTACATGGCTAGGATGCCAGCCTTAAAAATAAATCATAACCCAGGAAATATCTGTTCACTAATTGGTTTAATTTTAAAATTTATCTATCAGGCCAGCAAAAGGTAACATCATTATGACTTGGAAGTGTCTGCTAAAAATGAATAGCCCAGGCCTCAGAAAGTTGTGTTGCAGTAAAGCTGGAGAAATATCTGGATGGAAGTTTTGAGAAAGCATCTCACATGTGCCGTCAGGGTGTCCAGATGACAGCAACAGAGAAGGTCTTCAAACCTCTCATGGGGACGCTCCTCCTCATCACAGCACCAGCTAGACTGCATCCAAATGTGGGCATTGCTTTGTTCTGACAGCACGTAAGATTGTGAGCCAGGACATAAATCTTCAACAATAAAATAGTTAAAAGTAGCCTGTGAGACCAACTAGGGAGCAGAGCGAGCAGGCCTGGCTCTCCACGGGCTCAGCTGAGCAGCCGCGCCCGCTCCTCCCACAGGGAGAAGGAAGGCGGTTGAGGGAAGATAAAGGGCCCATCCTCAAACAAAGCATGGCAAGTGCTTTGGGTCTCCCAAGCACTCCCATTTCCTGTGGCTAAAGTTAGGCCTATTAGATAGGAATTTCATTTTTAATCCGTGACTGGGCAGACAAGGCAAAGGAGGAGACCCCATTGAGCCATTCCAGGGGAGAAGGCCAGAGGAAGGTGCTCATCTGTGCTTGTCACTTGTGTCACATGCATGGGGCATTTCCAGTGACTTTGGCGACTTACAAAATGTTGCTAGAGCTGTGAAGGTGAATCACCTTAGCTATAGCCCTTAATGTTGAGATGGGCATGATGATTTTCTACAAGACGAAATGGTTTCCTCTTATGTTTGTCAAATGAATGTTTATATTACTAAGATAAACAAAAATCCAGTATGCTTGCCGTCAATAGAATGTAACTATTAAAGTAAATAAATATTCCCAAACACTGTTATTAAACTTTAATGTTTGTCAAATGAATGTTTATATTACTAAGATAAACAAAAATCCAGTATGCTTGCCGTCAATAGAATGTAACTATTAAAGTAAATAAATATTCCCAAACACTGTTATTAAACTTTAGCTAGATGCCTCTTTGTGCCCAGATGGGAGTCAGGTTGGTAAACATTAGAATGAGGTAGCTTCCCTTTGAGTCTTTCTCCTGGATGGATTCAGGATGGTGATGGATTGAAGGAACAATGATTTGTTATCATGTGTTTGTCTGTTGAGTGAAGGACAGTGTAGTGGATTGTGGGTTATTGTGAAGATGTCATGAGGAAATGTCAGCACAGTGAACAAAACTCCCCTGCAGAGGTATCACCCGTGTGGCATATGCTACTCCAGATACCTTCTTTAGAGTTTCCTGTTCGTCTTTTCACTTCCTGTGTCCTTCTACTTAAGAGTACCATCCAAGGCAGCTGACATCCCAAGGAGGAATTGTATTTGACCACCCCGCCTCCTCATTCCTAGTGGAGACTGTGTTTTGTAAGCTCTCTCAGGGGTTTCCCCCCCCCCGCCCCGCCCCGTGGTGGGACTCTGGCTAGCCATGGCTGTGACCTACTGACTACACTCACTTCCCTCCTTCCTGCCACCCCCCTTGCATGCTCACCAGTTCTTCCAAGGAACCCTTCCAGGCAGATAGCTTAGCCCTCCATCTTTATCCCGGATCCGCTTTACAGGAGCCCCAAATAAAGATACCAGGCCTCCTAATTAGCTTTAATTGTTAGCTTGACACCGCCTGGAGTCATAGGACAGGAAAGCCCTGATGGCGCTGTTAGCAAGCCTCTGGGAGGCTGTCTTGACTGATCGATCAGGAGGGTGGAGGGCGCACTGCTGGTAGCAGCACCATCCTGAGGCAGGTGGTCTTCAGCTGAATCCAAAACCCAGCTAAGCATTCACCTATGAGGGAGCCAGCAAGCCGTATTCCTTCCTGTCACATGCAGAAGCCTTGAAATCCTTCCCTGATTTTCCTCAGTGATGGACTGTGACCTGGAAGTGTAAGCCCAATAAACCCTTCCTGGACTCAGGTTTTGTTTGTTTGTTTGTTTGTTTGTTTGGTTGGTTCAGAGGCCCTTGCAGTCCTCTAAAGCCTGGGTCATCCCAGACACTTCTACAACATGAAGTGTTTGAGTCTTAATAGGGACATAATTCCTGGCACCTGAGAAGAAGGTAAGCATTAGCTGATCAGAAGTAGGTGTCTTCCAAACACACACACACACACACACACACACACACACACACACACAAAAAAAAACAAAAAAAAAACAAAAAGCAAAACCAAAGACAAACAAACAACAAAAACCAGGCAGTTCATACAAGGCTGACAGTCCATCCTTCCTCTCAGTCAGTGTGGAAGAAAAGCTGTAAGGAAGACTCCTGTGGTAATCAGCACCTTCTCAGGAACAGGGGTTCATCCAGCTATGACGCTGCCCCGTTGCGAACCTAGCACTCAAGACACTGAGTCAGGAGAATCCCTCATAAATTCCATCCCCATCTGTCCTGCACATAGCAAGTGAGTAGGGGTGTGGAACCAGAGTGTGCGTCCGGGGAGCAGAGAGCTTCCTTGCCAACAGGATCCTTGGAGGCAGCTGGAGCCTCAGGAGCAGCCCTGGGCTGTGCTGAGGCAGAGACCCCCACCCTGGGCTCCTGTGCACCAACCTGGCCAGAGCCTGCTCCACAAGGGGACCAATAGTCTTTGGTGCTTCTCTATAGAGAAGCAGCAAGAACAATAGTGTGGCAGCCAGTTATCACTCATGTCCGAAAGGCTGTTGGCTGTCATGCGGGCCTCTGTGGCGAAAGTGGAGGAAGGGCTCAGTGTGCCCACAAACTCCAGGAAGAATGGAAAAGGGCCTCCAGACAGAAGGGACATGTAGTTGCTCAGGGCATTGTTTCTCCTGTGGCCCTGTCATGTCCTGGCAAAGTTTCATTAAAAAAAAAAAAAAAAAAAAAAAAAAGTTGAGGTTAGTGGCTTCAGAGATCAGGGTTGTCCAGTACCTCAATTTCTAATCCTGAAGATTTGCTTCTAAGCCCACCCCAGTCTGTTTCATCCTCAGGTATGAAACCAGGGTCCAGAGTGGTCAAGCATGACCACGTAACTCCAGTGTGTGTCACAGGTGGGACCCTTTCTCAGACTTGTCCCTTTTTTATCTGCCAACTCCAGTCCGTCACAGGCTGTGCCTAATGGCTATAATGCTCAGTTATTTTCTGGCCTATGGAAGTCTGAAGTCTGGGCATGTGGTTCAGCGGGATATG
Source organism: Microtus ochrogaster (assembly GCF_000317375.1). NCBI lineage: Eukaryota > Metazoa > Chordata > Mammalia > Rodentia > Cricetidae > Microtus > Microtus ochrogaster. Next base: position 62,446,131 of record NC_022013.1, on the reverse strand, counting down.
CTGCTATTCAAGCTGTTGCATCTGGTCTGAAGTTCTTGCTTTGTGCCAATATCTACAGAGCCGCCATACTTGAGTCATTTGAACTCTTGAAATCTGATATGTAATACGTGGAAAGCACCCAAAATATAGTTCACTTTGTTTGAAACAGTATAGCCCAGGCTGGCGTAGAACTGTGGCTCAGGTTATGCTGCCCCAAGGCCAGCACAATGGGTCTCTCTCCTTTTGCAGGGTAAGGGGTCCCCGGGGTGTGTCGCAGCCTGGTCTGACTTGACTATGTACCTGAACCTGTGTACCCTCTTAACTGGTTTCTGCAGTGCTGGTGTTTGAACCTAGGGCCTTGTGCATGTCAGGCAAGCACTGAGCTACATCCCCCATCCACTAATGGATTCCTATCCCACAACCCATGACCTTGCAGGCCTGAAAATTTCTATGTAGAACTTGACTGGCTTTGAGATCTACCTTCTTCTGCCTCCCAAGTTCTGAGAGTAAAGGTATGCAAAACCATGCCTGGCTCTACAAATTGCTTCTTTGGTAGACCCTACTGGCCCAGCAAAGGGAAGGAGAAAGAGCAAGACGGTTAATCTTGATTGTCAACTCGATAGGATTTAGAGTCACCATGGAAACAAATCTCTGAGTGTGTCTGAGGGATTTAATTGGAGTAGGAGATTCACCCTAAAAATGTGGGCTGCATCGTGACTTGAGCTGGGGTCCTGGCCGTGGATTCAGTGTGACCAGCTGCCTCAAGCTCCTGCTGACAGTCTTTCTCTACCATGGCAGACTGAATCTTCAGAACAAACCTTCCTTCCATAAATTTCTCCTGTCAGGAGTTCGGCCACAACAACAAGAAAAGTAACTCATTCAGAGGGAGGAAGGAGCTACTTAGGTGAACAAATGCTCTTCAGCTGCCTCTAGACTGGGAGTTTCGTCATATTTGATGGCACCTGGTATGTCAGCAAGGAACTTGGTTGCTTATTTGTGCTAGGAATCGAACCAGGGCCTCGGGCATGCTCTACCACTGAGCACACCCAGCCCCAACCTTTTTGTGTTTACACGTCCTGATCTCCAAGGCAGTTTAGAAACCGGCATACATTCCTACAGCCCTCCTCATCTCTACTTTGTGGGGCCCAATGCCCCAAGAGATCCAGGTCCCAGACACCAGGGGTGGAAGGAAGCCTTGAGTCCCTGTGGCTAAAGACTTGGCTGTTGGCAGCTCATCAATCCGTAGGGAACTATGGTGGATGGAGTCACCAGCCCAGGAGGGGGGCAACATTTCTAAACAGCTGACGACAGAACCAAGAACTCTCATGGTCTACTCACCTGCCCGTATTACTGTGGATAATCATGTTTGGATCTGAATTATTTAGCTGGGTAGTCAGCCACTGGCTATAGGAGGTGCTTCCCTAGGTACTATTTAGACATTTCCTAGACTTTTCCTCTCTCTCTCTCCTGATCTCTCTCTCTCTCTCTCTCTCTCTCCCTCATGTATGTGTGTCTGAATTAATATTTATTACTAAAATGTCAAACGATTCTATCAGTGAATTATAGGTTTTTGTTTATTCTGTATTTATTGGGTGTGCTTGCTGCATGCCCCATGGAGCATGTGTGGAGGTCAAAGGATACTTTGAGAGAGTCGGTTCTCTCCTTCCACCATGTGGGGCCCTGGGGTGGAAGTCAGGTCCTTAGACTGACTCTATGGAAAGTGAGACATTACTGGCTTTTTAGTGAAAAATCTTAAAAGGAGTTTTAGAAAGTGTTTTTTAAAACAAGGAGGAGATGGAGGAGAAGGAGGAGGAGGA
>NC_022013.1:62432486-62444138 GCF_000317375.1 Microtus ochrogaster | reverse complement strand
GAGGAAGAAGAAGAAGAAGAAGAAGAAGAAGAAGAAGAAGAAGAAGAAGAAGAAGAAGAAGAAGAAGAAGAAGAAGAAAGTGAAGAGAGCCGAGCGTGCACTGGAGCCAGTGCACAATCACTTCAAGTGTTAATATTGCTGAGGAAAAAAGCAGATACCCAGAGAGCCTGGAGAGCAGTGTAGCAGTGTGATGAATTAAGGTTGCAGTTAATCTAATCGTTAATCTAATCCCCAGCACCTGTGAGCCAGTGGAAACATAATAATCACCATAATTTAGAAGGCCTGGGAAGAAGTCCTGGCTAACTCAATTCTGTGCTTCTTGTCATAGCTCATCGTTGGAAATCGTGGTGGACACAAACCCTTCCTCCTAACTTATTCTCGAGCCTGGGCAGAGACAGATCTGGGACAAGACTTCTGTATTTTCTGGAGTTCTCAAAGTTTTTGATATTTTGAGTTTTAGTCTGATGCCTTCGCCTCAGCTACTACTGTGGCCAGTGGTCTTACTGCTCATAATAGATACTGTGTCAGTTCTAGCAGGTTCCCAGTGCTGTTACAGATGCAAAACAGGCAGAGAAAGGCAATGAGAGCCATCCCTGAGGCTCCATGGCAGGTATATGGCAAAATGAGATGCAGATGCCCCATTTCTGCCTGTGTGATCTATCAGGCACCTGCACACTGTCATCAGTGCTGTGTGGGCACAGTTACATACCACGTCAGTTAGACTGTATGGACCAGCAGCTCAGAGGGCACCTGAGCTCCAGGTACTCTACCGTGTGAGCATCAGATAAGAGTCTGGGAGTGGGGGGAGAACCTGAGTTCTAGGATTCTAGAAAAGAGAGGGTGTCTGAAAATTGGGGAGGAGGAAAAAAATAGCCCTGTGTTAAATGGAATAGGGTCTCCCCTCGATCCCCTTACCTGTGGATCAAAACAAAATGAGGGGTGTTTTTCTGCTCAAACACGAGTTGACAAAGTCAAGTTCTAGCTAAAGACAAGCACACAGAATCTTTCTGCTGATCTCTGCCGAAAGAAGGCCCAGATGAAAGACACAACATCAAAGCCTCTCAGACCACCAAAGCTGTTTGTCTGTGAGAAGATAATCAAAAAGCCTTGAGATCTGGTTCAAACTGAGTCATTATAAATGGCTAATCGGGCACTGTGTGCCATCAAAGTCAGGAGCTGTGCCCTCTCCGTCAGCAAGCTTTTGCTGTTCTGGTCATCTTATTTAATAGAAAAGTCTGTGATTAAATAACAGGGCTGTTCTGATGCTGATAAATTTCATCTCAGCCATTTAAAGTGAAGTCACACTCACCCTTCGCTCTCAGCTCCGAAAAGGAAGTGGAAAGGACCCTGTACCAGCACACCTAATGGTATCCAAGGGGCCTTGTGATCAACACCATGGAGTCTGGGCAGTTCAGAGAGTTAGACTGCAGCCTAGGACTCTGTCTCTGCAGTGCCACAGCCCTCTCGCCTCTCACCCACACCCTGAGTGCCTCTCAAAGGCAAATGTCACAAAGATCCCAGCCACAGCAGGGATAATAGTAACCGCAGACATGACCATTTTCCAGTTCTCTTACCATATACCTGGTCCTGTTCTAAATATTTTACACCCTTTAATTCTTAAAATATCCCTGTGATGGAAAAACACTGAGATATCCTGCATACCTGAAACCTTCCTGACAAAGTCGTACATTCTCAGTTAATACTGGTTGAGTAGATGAAGGAATGAAATAACTGGTTCAGAGTCAAGCAAGGAGCAAGTGGCAGAGGTGAACTTTTATACTCAGGTCTGTCTCATTTCTGCTCTTTACTCCTTGAGGTATAGGGGTAAATTCCTATGGACATATTGATATTGTTTACTTTTTTTCATTTACACTTTCTATTTTTTGTGCGTGCCTGTGTATTCGGATGGGTGTGCGTGGGTGTTCATGTGGCACAGAGTGTCTGTGGAGGTCAGAGGACAACTCGTCAGAGGCACATCATTTCTTCCACCATATGGGTCCCAGGGATTGAACTCAGGTCATACATGTTGTGTAGACCAGGCTGACCTTGAACTTGCTGTGTGCTGTGTAGACCAAGGTGGCTTTGAACTTGCTGTGTGCTGTGTAGACCAGACTGACCTTGAACTTGCTGTGTGCTTTACTCTGCCCTGCTACCTTTGCCTCCTGTGTGCTAAGAATACAGCATGAATATCCATGCCTGGCTTATTTTAAGTAAGCATGTAGACACATTTTTAAGCCATTTTCAGATATTAACCTAAAGGAAAACACATCTTAGCAGATAGGACAAAGAAGAAATCAGCAGACAGAAAGACAAGTGGTTGGTCCTAAAGAAAATCCACTTCCTGTTCTGTATGCCATAAAGCCCTGACTTCAGACCCCACTCTTTCAAATGAATCCACAGTGTTTACTTACAGCGAGGGAAGAAACAGCTAATGGGCCATGTCATTGGCTCCTAGAAGGTTCCTAGTTCTAGTGTATTTTCCTTCATTTCTGTGTTGGAGACCCATAGGGATTCTCTTTGGCAGCTAAGGCTCACACCTTCACAGCAGGTTCAAGATTTGGGACAGGGGAGGCTAATGTATTCAAGCTTGGGCCAGTATGAGCTCTTCTGAGAATCCACCAGTTGACAGCTGGACCAGTGCTTATTCATAAACTGTCTTCCACAGAGCAACAGAAAAACAGGTTGTTCATGGGCCATTTACCGAAGGAATTTGGATGTCTGCCTTGGGCTATCTGAAGGTGGCCAAGCCTGAAAGGAGCTGCCCTGTGGCAGCCTAAGGGACAGTAATTATAAAACAGGCCCAGGAGATGAAGGGCAAAGGTGATGGCAGAAGCTATGAGATGATATGATAGTCACGGATCCCCAACATAGGTTGCCAGATCCATCCAGATTTACTCACCTTGCCATGACACCCTACAGCTAACTGGGCGAAAGGTTCTGCTCCGTGGCGTGTTCACACAGGCAGAGGCCTGTGCTGATTTGCTGTTTGAAGAAGAAGGTTTTACAGCACCCAAAGGCTTCTAGAGACTGTAATTGGTGGGCTCTAGGCACTACAATCAGATGCTCCCCAGGCCCATTGTCCCCGGTTTCCTCTGTCACTGTTTTTACTTTTCACCCCCAGTTGGGAGCACGGCTGCACCCTTTCTGTTCACTCATATCTGAAGTCAGCTGCTTTTCTTCCCCTCTTAGCCACTGGCAAGGCTTAGAGGAACAGAAATCATGTCTTCCTTTGGTTCAGGTACTAGGCACGGGCAAGCAGCATGGCTGAGAAGTGACTTTCTTTGAGCACATTAGAGCCTCCTTCCTGCAGGAGGCAGGGAGCTCACCAAGGTTCCCCTTGGGCCAAGGTCTGCACTACTGTGATTTGTATTTTTAAAGAAAAGCCATGCCCCTTCTGCTAAGGAAAATGCTCTCTTTTATCAGAACAGTAAGAAGCTTGGCGTTGGGGTTTTGATTTGATCTGGGCCAGGTGTTTGGCAGGAGGGGTGAGTTGTTCCCTCAAGAACACAGGTCCTCTTCCTTCATTCTTTTTGCTTTGTTTATTGAATCACCATTCAGAAATTATCCCCCAATCTGCTCAGCACAGGGTACCGGGGAGGAGCCCGTAGAACTACGTGCTGAAATTGGAGAGAGACTCCCGCAGTTGCTGGGCCTACCCCAGCGGCTTTCTTAGAGTTGACAGGGAAGTGAGTGACAGCCTCGCTTCAGTAAACCTGAAGAAGTGGCAGGGTAGGACTGGCTCCTCCAGTTGGCTGGAAATCATCAGAGCAAGTGTGCGGATACCTGAACACACAATCACCTTCCTGCCCAGACGCTCCCGGCTCCCAGCTGATTTGTTGGTGGCTTACGACCTACAGAAGTGAAGTGACTGTGACCCCAGAGCAGGCAGAGACAGCAGCGCCAGTGCTTGAAACCTGACCCCAGAAAGAACTCAGTATGGACAGTGTCCTAGGGTCTCCAGGTAGTCACCACGGTGTCTCTGTCGTCCTCACCTGTTGTACACTGTGCACCCTCTACAGGTCACATGTGCCATTCCCAGGGTTGGGTGCAGGACACCATGAGTGATAGGGACTGCTAAGCATGGAGTCATGCAGACCTAGGTTGGATTCAGGCCCCTCCACTTGCTGATTATAAAACCCTAGACAAATCTTAGCCGCTCAGAGCTTGCAGAATGGAGAACTCTCTAGTTCCCACCTGCCTCATAGTGTGTTTCAGGCTCAAATGAGCTTCTTCAGAGAAGTCTGTCTGCGAGAGACACGTGGTAAATGTTTAATAGGCTCCAAGTGTCACCTCTGTTACAGGTCTGATTAGACCGGAACAGGTGCTGTCGCTCAACTTCGGTATCTCTGCGGCTTGGTTCTGGCCGGTGTTGTCGTCCATGAATTGTTCATGAGCATGAGTATTTGGGAAACTCCCGTCCTACTTAGGTTTGGAGTGCGTTTGTGCAGCTGCTCCCCTGCACACCTTCCTTCCTAGGGTCCACTGAGCTGGAGTGGGTGCCCGTGTGGTCCTTTCTCTCCTTTCACTCGTGTCTCTCTGGAGTTGGAGGCTGGGGACGAACAAGTGGTCTCGTCCTGCTACAGTGAAGAGAACAAAGCCTCTCAAAAGATGCAGGCTACAGAAATCAGGCAGTCTTATACCAGGTTCTATGCAAACACTAGGCCCCGAGTCCCATTATACCAGGTTCTGTGCAAACACTAGGCCCCGACTCCCATTCTTAGCATGCACATAAAAGCTAGGTGCAGCAGCTCATGCCTGTAATCCAGCTCTGGGTTGTGGAGACAGAGATTCCTAGGGTTTGCTGGGTAACGAGTCTAGCCAACCAGCAAACTTAAGGTTTATGACAGTGTCGGTCTCAACAAACAAACAGTACAAAGGTTGCAGAGATGTTCACTTGTTATGATCATAGACTGCTCTTGCAGAGGCCCCGAGTTCAGGTCCCAGGTGTCTCACAACCTCCGATAACCCCAGTTTCAGGGAGATACAGTGTCTCTGGCCTCTATGGGCGCTGCATATACCCCCCCATAATTAAAAATACTAAATTGGAAGATTGAAAGTGACTGAAGAAGATACCCGATGTTGGCCTGTGACCTCCGCACACATGGGCGCATAGGTGCATACAAAGTCAAACGCTAGAGAGCAAAAGATTACCCAGTATCTGACCCCTGCCTTGCCTGACTCATTCACAGTAGAGACCACAATGTGAATCCTTTAGCTTCCTTTTGCTCCCAGTTAGTAATCAGGGAGATGCCTTGCCCATGCCGATTTCCAGGACCCAGAGCAGCTTTTGGTACAGAAGTGCTCAGCGAACAGAAAGGGATTGAGCAAGGACTAAATGATGCTTTGTGAAGTTTTTGCTTCTGACTTAGAGTTCCAGCTCCCAACTTCTTAGCTGGCTGTGGTGATGCTCGCTTGCAGTCAGGAGATAGCCTGGTGTACATAGTGACTCCCAAATCAGTCAGGGTGAGACCCTATCGTTAAAAACATAAAAACAAAAAATCCTTCTGGCTTGTTTGTTGCCAGCAGTGGCTAGTCATCTTCCTGTGTAATGAGAATTGACAAGAAATCCTTCTCTCAAAATCCATGCAGCTTTTATCTAGTAACATCTGTGGGGTTCCTTTAGAAAACTACAACTAAAAATTATTTTATGTGTTAATGTTTTGTCTGCATGTATGTCTTATAGCACATGTGTGCCTGGTGCATGCCGAGGCCAGAGGTGTTGGATCCTCTGGGACTGTTGTAAGCTATGTGGATGCTTGTAATTTAAGCAGCCAGTGCTCTTAACTGCTGAGCCATCTCTCCCAGCCCCCATGTGTGCTGTGACTTTCTTTCTTCCTTTCTTTCTTCTTTCTTTCTTTCCTTCCTTCCTTCCTTCCTTCCTTCCTTCCTTCCTTCCTTCCTTCCTTCCTGTTTGTGTATTTGTTTTGAGACAGGGTCTCACTGTGTAGCCCTGGCTGTCTTGGAACCCACTGTGTAGACCAGGCTGGCTTTGAACTTACAGAGTTCCACCTGCCTCTGCCTCTCAAGTGCTGGAATTAAAGGCGTGGGCCACCATGCCTCGCCATGTGGGCTTTTAAAGACCATTCTTAGAGTAACTGACTTTAGCATTATTGAAAGGGATACCAAAGGACATCTGATGGCCAGACTTAACTCTCAAAGCCTGTGGAAATGTCTGTCAGAGCTGGGCTGGTGGCGAGGGTTAGGGGCTGGGTCCCAGGTTCCAATACTGGGTAACATGTGAGTTCTAGAGGTGCTGGTGAGAAAAGATGCCTCCTCTGCTGTCCTCCTCACCAGCCAGCTTCTGTAGAGAACTGTGTACTCTGACAAAATACTTGGGCCTTAGGGACAGAATTTGTACATCACAAAATAGGTGACCTGACTATTCCAAGTCATGTCACACGGCTGTGTTGCTTTTACTCCAGGCTTGCACAGGGCCTGCACTTGTTCCAGATACCACACGCCTCATCTGTGGTGCCCACAGTGGGCGGGCCTGTGAGTCCTGTTTTGGCTTTATAGATAATATCTGACACTTGAGTTTCTTCCTGCTCCACCCCATCAAGGTCCCAGGTTCTGTACTGCAGCATATCTCAAAGCAGGAACAGCTAAACTCGGGGAGGGCCTGGGTTCCTCTAAGCAGCAGAACCTCCCTGCAGCTGTTGCTACACTTAGCGGACATTGCTGGTTGACACACAGCTGCCTTCTTGCCCTGCTATGCATTTTTAGGGCAAGTATTCCAAGTAGAAGACCCCACCAAACGTTCCCAGTGGTGGGTAAGATATGCACCCTTGCCACAATGCTGACAACTGAGTGTGAAGGGTTTGCCTTTGGAAGTAGAATCCTGAATTTGGAGTATCATAGCATAGCGTGTAACTTCCAGCAAATTGCTGATCTCTGCCAACCTCAGTTTATCAACCTGTACCATGGGAACTATTTCTTGCCATACCCCTCTCAAAAAGTTACCATATTGGCTGGATGCAGGAGTACATGCCTGTAACCTTAGCTGATTGGGAGGCTGAAGGGGGAGGGGTTGGTCCTCTAGGGTAACGGAGTTGTGGGGCCTCTAAGCTTTCACACTGAAGTGGCACAGACTGCCGCAGAATCCTTGAGATGCTGATGCCAAGAGCTTAGTAGCTGGCTGTATAAAAAGAAACCCCAGTCCATCCCCATCCTTGTCTGATGCTTTATTCACTGCTATAGAGGGCATCCTCCTGTAAGAATTCCTCCGTCACTGCACTCCAGACTCTCCAGCCTACTCTCAGAGCACCAAAGGTGTGTACTGGTGTTCTGCTCTGCTCACCTAGGCTCATAAAGCCGTGGGCTTGACACCCAGCACCACAGGAAAACCAAGGATATATTTATTTTCCTTTCTTGAAGACTGATATCACTGACACCCTGCCATCCCAACCTTGGAGTTGAGAAAAATTAAATGACTTTCCTGGGGTCTAGAGTAGGCAAATCATATTTGCTGTGTCTCTCTTGCATGGATGTGCATCCTTTAGCCGTGGGAATGGCCGACCCCTGCCTTCCCAGAAGCAAACACGGAGCTTGGCACCTAGTAGATACCTGCTTAACAAGCCTTTGTTCAAGTGATCATGGGCAGTTCTGGTCGCTGTCCAAGCCTTGCCTTTGTGCAAATTCAGAGTTCTGAATGAGAAGGAGGTGGGCTTCTTTGGTGTTACAGACTCCAAACCTCTCCAGACAGTCTTGTGACGTCACACCAGTCATACTGGTCTTCCAGTAGCTTTTCTTCTAAGCAGCATAACCACAGATTTGAGGACCCAAGAAATACTTGGCTCAGTCAGACCTGAGGATGCTGAAGACAGCTGAGCATATCTTGGATGTGCTTTCTTGTAGTCTATAGATAGATGTCTTTGGTGCTTTATAAAGGGGAAAATATATTTCTGCATCTAATTTAGTGGTGTTGCCATAAATTCATTTGAAATATCTGTAGTAGAATAATGACTTTTCTGATTCTAAAATGTGTGTGTGTGTGTGTGTGTGTGTGTGTGTGTGTGTATGTGTTTCTGGAGATCGAATTCTATGATCTAGGCAAATGTCTACTATCCAGCTACCCTATCTTCATCCCTAAGTGTCAGTTTTTATGACTTTCAGTGGAAAGGTTGGAGACAATGTTTAAGTTTATTTCCAGAATGTGGCCTTTGATTACATCATGGCCCAGTACAAGATTTAGAACAGTTATTTCCAAGGAAATTAGATTTTCTTTCCTCTCTGATCTGTTCTTCCAAGTCAGTCAGAACTAGACCCTACTATCTAAATTTCTAAACGTTATATGGAAACATTTAAATAAAAAAATAGAGAGAGAGAGAAAGAGAGAGAGGGACAGTGTATGTGTGTGTGTGTGTTGACATGAATGATAATAATATAAACCAATTACCTCACCTCAGAGCTTATTAATTCCCCATGGTTCTTGAACAGACTACCATGTGTCCTTGGCTGAAGCTTTTGGGTGGATGATGGTAGTGAGATGGGTTGCGTGCACTATTCGAGTGCTTTTCTTTCCTGATAAGACCCACAGTCCTGTCTAAATTGTTTTTCCATCTGTTTTGCAGCGGAAGCGAAAGCAGAGTGCTCAGGATGAAGACGCCATCAGCCTGTGCAGTCTTGACATAAGTGTAAGTTTGGTCCTTTCTACCTCCCACTCCTCCCCTGCACACCATGGCAGCTCTATTCTTAGCGTGGATGTAATTTGTTACCATGCTGTACACTTAAAGTGGGTTACCGTCGTCCGACTGTGGAGTTGTCACCAACAGGATTTTCCCGTTTTTATCTCGTCTCCATTTTACTAGAGACAGTTGTATAGCCAACTTGAATGTCAAGCCAACTTGTTTATTGTCCACATATTTTTTCCCTTATAAAATGAATTAGAGACTTAGGCATCTGGGTAGAATCTATAGTAATCCCACTGTGCAGTTTGAAAGGCTGGTTCAAGAAGATAGAGCAGTTGTTTCTCCCTTGAGATGTGGGTGGAGTCAGTGACTTGATGGAAATCCTAGTAGCAGGTTTGCCCAAAGGCTAGAACACGATTCTGATAGTGTGGTAAAGTGAATGGCTCTGGGTTCAGCAGATCTTAGTGAAGATTCTGGACTCAGCATTTATGTGGAATTATTCCTCACCTGGAAAATGAGGCTGAAAAGACTCCATGTGACTTTGGAGTCAAATAAGACAGTGAAGATGAGAAAGGCAAGCGTAATACCTGCTAGTTGCTAAGTGCTAACATCTGCTGTGTTGTGCTTTTCTGCAAAAGCACAGCTTGCAGAAGAGGCTCAGTGACTTGGTGGTCAAATGCTTGTGATGTCAGAGGTCGGAAACGTCCTTTGGATTTCCTAGATGTTTCGTTTTGATGACTTCCTGTTCATGGACTCTGTCCTGTGACTGACTCAATTGAGAAGCCTCCTTGAGAGTGTGTTCCATTTCTTATCCAGAGTGGGAGCTGAGGCCCCCCAGGTTCCTCCTGTCCTCCTAGTTACTCATCTTAGACATGTGGTTCACCCTTTGTGCAGCGTAGATCCATGTAACACTGTGGTGTTTCGGACAGAGACCGTGAAAGCAATCTATGATATATGACGGCTCCAATATTTAGCAGTGGAACCTTGGTCAAGCCACTTCCACTATCTGTGCCTCAGCTTCTCCGTTTAGTTGGACAATCGGTCTTCTAAAATCATTGTGAAAATGGGAAGCTCTTTGAGTATAAATTATTAGGTTCTCATTTAATGTCATTTATTTGCCAATATGAACAATGCTCTTTTAGGTATTTTTAATTATTTCCAAATTTCCTGATGTAACAGTCTTGGTGGAATGATCTTGAGCTGACTGCTAATGATGTGTCTTTATTTCACCATATGGTGCTTATCTATCCTAGTCTTTAACACCATCAGATTGACGGAGTTGGGTTAGTTTACTAGGTTGCCATGGTAACAAGACAGAAAGCCGTTCTTCTGGGGGTTTCTTTATTCATTGGATATTGTCTTATTGACAGGCGAAGCTATGGAACTTCTCTCATCAGCAATAAGACTTTTTTTTTTTTTTGCTTATTTGGATATGTTTAATTTTGTCAAACTTTTAGAATCCAAAGACTGTCCAGATCTCCAAAGTCTTTAGCCTTCATGCATTTCAGTGTCCTTGGGTGCTGATAAAGTTGTAGCCACCTGGGTGCTGGGCAGGACTTTTATCCAGGCATTTCTAAGATCCTGTATCAGCACACGGTTTTCTCAGCTTCAGGGTGGCATTTCGTGTTCAGAAATGCATGTCTCCAAATGCGTTTTATCAGAGAGCTGCTGACCTTGAGCAGAAAGGGTTACTGGCAATTTTAAATTCGATTTGGTTTTGCCTTGTCTTCTTATTCAGGTCGCCTAGGCTTCAGCTAATGAATAATTTCTAGATGATGATTTTCCCCTGTGTAATTTCAGATGTTTCCTCTTATCTTGATCAACTCATGCATCATGCTTTGTCACAGTAATGAGATTTTATACAAGAAAATTCTACCCATTTCACTAAAGGGGCTATTTTAGGGGTTCAGCCATTTCTTTCGGATTTACTTGGCTTTTTGTCTGAGTCTTGGCAAGCAGATCTCCAGAACCTAGGTTGGAGTTCCTCCATTTACTGCCACATATAACAATTGTACACATTAGAAACCTGGAAGGTATTATAGGGCACGAGAAGGCTGTGTTGAAAGTTCCACTGACCTTAGAGTCATATAGAGGGGACAGAAAGTGTGACAGAACCGAGCATGGCCAGGAGAGAGTTTCTCACTTCAAGCCTGCCACCCCGTGTGCACTCAGATGAGCTAAACTGAATTAAGTGGTGGGTGGAGCCACTGACGAGAAGCTGTCTCACCATAAATGCAATGATATCTAAGCTCTGTGCCCAGTGAATCAGTTACTCTGGTGAGGAAATAATCTTTCTCCATTGGGTTGCTTAAAAGGACATTTAAAAGGACTTTGTCTTTGTGCATCCGAGAGGTGATGTCCAGGAGAACCCTCACAGCAGCAGCCCTGAAGAGGTGCTGCTTCTGTTGTGGATAGTTCATAATTTCGCCCCAAGAGGCCATTGACCTGGTAACTCAGGCCATCCTCCTGCCTCTGAAGCAGGGACTAAGGCAGTGTCACAACCAGCTGAAGAGTTGTTTTGACCCTATTGCTGTGTGTAAGTGGAAAGTGTCGGGGGAGCAGGGGGGCTTTCAGTTAGCTGAAGAGTTGTTTTGACCCTATTGCTGTGTGTAAGTGGAAAGTGTCGGGGGAGCAGGGGGGCTTTCAGTTAGCTGAAGAGTTGTTTTGACCCTATTGCTGTGTGTAAGTGCAAAGTGTCGGGGGAGCAGGGGGCTTTCAGTTAGTTGCTCCTGGTGGAGGGTATGAGGGGTTAGGAAAGTGAGAAAGGCACTTGTCAGCTTTGCTTCCACTTCCTACATGGTAATACGGCCACGGCATGTGTGCTTTGAACAAGAGGCTACTAGATAAGAGGATGGGCATTTTTCTCTAAAAAATAGTAGTCAGGCTCCCACTCAGTTCTCACCTAAAGCTGAGAACACAGGGCACTTTTAGTAAATATTCTAGAATTAGAGACAGACAGATGACAGACACACATACACACACACCCCAAAAGAAAAACAGAGAGACAGACAGACAGACAGACAGA
>NC_022013.1:62422441-62432371 GCF_000317375.1 Microtus ochrogaster | reverse complement strand
AAATGGCTCAGAGGTTAAGAGCACTGCCTGCTCTTCCAGAGGGCCTGAGTTCAATTCCCAGCAACCACATGGTGGCTCACAACCATCTATAATGAGTTCTGGTGCCCTCTTCTGGCCTGCAGGCATACATGCAGGCAGAATACTGTATACTTAATAAATAAATAAGTAAGTAAGTAAGTAAGTAAGTAAACCACCAAGCTGAATGTTTGCAGTCCATGCACACATATGCAGTCAGTCTCAGCATTTGGGAGACAGAGGCAGGAGAATTGTGAGTTTGAGGCTAGCCTAAACTGTCTAGCAACCTCTTAAATCACTGTGATTCCCCGGCATTTGTGGACCCTGGCCAAGCCTGTCCATCAAGTGCTCCTTTAAGAAGATCCTGAAGACCAGGGGAGGATGACCTGTCTCCAAAGAATCGTTCTTCACTTGGGACAGGAATGTCTCCATAGTTGGCAAAATAATTGATGTCTTATTTCTCCGCCACTTGAATTGATCCTCCAATGAATTGAATTGAGCCTCCAGCTTCCGGAGAGCATAGAGCACAGATTATTTCAGAAACAAAACATAAGGCAGCATGTATTTTTGAGAGCCATTTGCAGGGTACTGGCAGCCGCCTCCAAATCCCTTCTCACGTCAGAGGATGCGCGTGGGCTGAGCTTGGAAAGGAAGTACCGGCCCTCTGCAGTTTGCTGGTTTAAATCCTAAGGGCTGAGAGATTGCGTGAGTGGGGAGCTAGCTGGGTTCTCGATGTCTCGTGAAGGCTTTGGCAGGAGACCAGTTGTGCCCCCACACAAGAACTCAGCTCTGCCTGAAGCCAATGCGCCTGGGCTGGGCATAAAAGAGTAGCCCAGTGATGGTGCCCTGGGAAAGGTGAACAGGGGTTCACTGTGGAAGCTTAGGGAAGACACTCAATGGACCCACCTCAAAGCAACAGCCGTGTTTTTGGCATGTTGCCTTCCTGTCATTATTCATGCCTCTTTATAATGTTTGCGTTGCAAAAATATTTCAGACATACAGAACAGAATAAAGTGATACTGTTTCGGACACACTGAAGGGCAGCAGTGAAACCGAGGAAGTAGTTCCTTTGCAAGGCTGCTGTGCCATCGGGTTTGATGTCTGTTGCTGTCTTCTGTGTCCACAAACTTATGACATCCACGTGTTCCTAAATGCTGTATGTATTATAAGCCAGCCTTTTAAGTTTCTATAAGCACATATGATTTTTTTAAATTTCTATTTGTTTCTATGTATGCGTGTATGTGTACACACATGCTGTGGCGTGTATGTGGCGGTCAGAAGGCAATTTACAGGAATTGGTTCTCTCCTACCACCGTGTGAGTCCTGGGGACTGAGCCCAACTCATCAGGTTTGCTAGCAAATGCCATCTTGCAGCCCCATAGGCAATACAGTTTTAAAAGTTGGGATCATGGTGCGTATTAATTTATTTTGGGACTTTGCGCTTACTGTTTGAGAGTGCATCACTGCATCCCATAATATTCTTTTAAAAACATTGTTTCAAAACACTACATTGTTAAATGAAGTCATCATCAGATTCATTCAACCCATCCTTTCTTAGGAATTTATGTGAGCACAGACCTTTCTCTGTTATAAATAACACTGCTGGGCATCCAGGAACACGCTTGTGTGATCCCTTTGACACAGCAGGATGAAGTCCAAGATGTGGACCGCCTGGCTCCCTGGTGATAGCCCCTGAGCAGCCTGTGTCCCTTCTGCCAGTGAGAGGTGAAAGCTAAGCTTGGGGATGCTGAGTGTTTTCTGTAGAGCCTAGCAGGAGAGGCTCATTCTCAGCTTCTCAGGCCCATCCCTCTTCATGAAGCATCACCCTTCCATGCTAAGTCTGGGAGGTGCTTGTAGACATTTGTCCCTGTCCTTCAGAGGGCCCTCTTGACGGCTGACAATGAGGCCGGCAGTGATCCTTCCTTTCAATCCTAGTGAGGCTTCTCTGTGAAAGGCGATGTATGGACCTGAGATTTGACCCAGGGTGGAGGGGTGTGTGCAAATCAGAGTTCACATTCTTCCTGTATTTTCTTTGCCAATGGACAGGGACCAAGATAAACCCTCCTGAAGCTCCTGTAAGTGTGTACCACACCTCATGCTTTTGAATTCTTTTAGCTGTGACCATACCTCGTCTGTCCCCTGTGAGGCGTCTAAGACATACTCAGATCTTGCTGTCTCTCTCTCCTAATGAGAGGTGAGAAACAGGTCCCCTCTGTGCAGGGGAGTAACATCAGGGCTCCCTCCATAATGGAGCCCATAACGTGTGTGCCTGAGTCCTGACCTGTATTCATTTACCGCCATGCAGTTTATAATCCCCATCTTCAGGTCCCAGACTCCTCAAGTGCTCCCAAAGCAGGCACCATCTGAGCCCTGCCTACCTGTCCTGCCTTTCGCCTGATCCGTGTACAGTTTCTCAAAGTCGTTAGGCTCCGTCTCGTCCCTGGGCCTTTGCACGTGTTATCCCCTATGTCTGGAATACACGCTGTTCACCTAGCACTTCCCCGGACTCTCACCCACGTGTCCTTCATATCCAGCTGCCAACCAAAACTTCTCAGCGTTCCTTGTGCTCCTCCCTCTGGCCATTCTCAGCTCTGTTTCCCTGTCTTCCCAATCATCCCACCGTCACAGGTGTGTTCCTGTCATAGCCATGATCACCCAGTGTTGGGAGGCCTGCTGGCTTCTCATTCTTCCCAGACAGGCCCAGAGCTCTTTGCAGGAAGCTTGTGTTCTGCCTTAACCCATACTCAGCACCCCGCACAGGCCTTAACCCATTGTAGATGCCCAGTAAACATTGGCTAAAGATAGGCTTAGCATCTCTTCCATTGCATAGATGACTGAAAGGAGGGAGGAGAGAAACATTGGGGAAAGTCAGAGCATTATAAGAGGAAAAGAAGGCAGGATTTAAACATTCGAGGACAGAAGCTAAGGTTAATGGATTTATCCGGACGCTTAATGCTAGGAGATCTTTTAGACTCTGCTCATTCAGCAGACTGTCCTGAATTTCTTACAGCATGTGGTACAGCCATGCTCCTTAACAAGTTTATTGACAACCCGTGACCTCTCACGGCAAACAGTGCCTGTCATGGGTGCTCCGTAAACATGTTTGGGATGAATGTATGGATGCGTGAATGAATGAGTCTCAGTCTGGGATCCTTGGGAGGATCCTTGGAAGGATGTGTCAGAGCGGCCTCAGTGTAAGCATGAATCAGAGTGTCAGGGATGCAGGACTCCTTTGCTGGAGCCTTTCACAGTAGATACACATGGTGGTCGCCGCCGTTGCCAGGTGAGCGCTTGCTGCATGGCGGATCTGAGGCTGCTCACATTTCAGCTCTTCATCATACCCCACCCCTCGAGGATGAGGGAAAGGGCGTGTGGAAGCCATAGCGTGCCCAAGGTCCTAACGTGTTACACAGCACAGCAGCCAGGTCTGCCCCACACATCCTAGCGCTACCACGCTTATTACTGCATTAGCAAATAGCATGGCCTCGAGAGGTGCTTGAGCTAGTCACAAGTTCTGTGCTTTCCAAACCCTCACTCGGGTCTCACAGCGGTCCCCTGACCCTTTCTGAAGACGAGGACATTGGGGATTGGACGTGACCTGCGGCTTCACAGCCAAAGCCTGTAGATTCAGAACCAGAGCTTCTCCACACTGCTCAGGACAAGGGACAAAGGGCACAAAGCCTCTGGCTCTGCAGTTTGAGTGCTGGATGATTGATAGGCCATCTAGTTGGTCACATTAGCACCCTGTGAAGGATGTGGCAGGCACACCCATGCTTCATTCCCTGTTTATTCTAGTGACTTGTAGTGTTGCGTGGACACTCAGCATGTATGCTGGTGTAAGCTGGGAGAACGCTTTCCTGTCTCCATGGAGCAAAAGCCATGTTCACTGTTAGAATATGTTCAACCAGACACAGAGTAACAGAATGATTATTTTATCTCTTTCACAGAGTCCAGATAATTAAAAAAAGATACCGTTTCTGCAGGTTTGTTCCTTGCTGACCATTCTGGCGCTTGCAGCCTGGGGAGATTAGCCTGCCCCTAGTCAGAGGAGGCCTTAATGAATTATGTGACAGTTATTAACAATGCTCTTGTTGCCCAGGGAACAGGCAGGCTGTGGAGATCAGCCTTCGTTAGCATGCGCACATCTGTAATCTGTGCACATTCGAGTTGGGGATGCGCTATTGTTCATGCTGCCTGTAGGATCCTTTGCGGGTTAGGCAGCAAGAACCCCACTTTCAGAAGATTGGTCTGAGTCTGCCATCACACGTTAGCTTTGACAAGTATTAACATAAGCACATTGTATCTTGCTTTCTGTCTGGTCTGTTATTAGGATTCGTAGGTCAAGGGTCAAGCAATGCATGCATGAGCTTTTTAATGACAAAGAAACCCCAGGACTTTGAAGAGCCTCACGGATGCTAAGGGCTCCAATGCTTGCAGGTCAGCTGTCATTTTGGGCTCCCAGTGCGAGGACATCAGGGTGGTTCAGGTTCAGTGAGGGCTCTTGCACTCTTTACTGCCTGTTTAGATTTATGGTCAGAGTTACAGTCTTTGGAAGCTTGGGGCCAGAACTTGACGCACCCATAAAACTGAAATCATATCAACCTCCTTCCTTAAAGCTGTGAGGATGGAAATGAGTTAATTTGCTGAAGAATTTAGCCCTTTGCTTGTAGTAAGCACAAAAAATACCAGTGCAGTGGTTTGAGTAAGAATGGCGCCCATGCCAGGCGTTGGTGGTGGCAGGCCTTTGAGCCTAACACTTGGGAAGCAGATCTCTGAGTTCCAGGACAACCAGGGATACACGGAGAAACCCAATCTGTCTTGGAAAAACAAACCAACGAAAAAGAATGGCCCCCATAGACTGATATATTTGAATACTTTAGTTTCCAGGGAGCGGAAACTCTTTGAAAGATATTTAGACATAAGTGGATGCAAAGATGGGTAGGGTGTAGTGCCTGTTTGATGTTGTTGTTCTTGTTGTTGTTGGTGGTGGTGGTTTCTGGAGACAAGGATTGTCTCTGTAGCCCTGGCTGTCCTGGAACTCCCTCTGTAGACCAGATTGGTCTCAAACTCACAGAGCTCAGCCTGACTCTGCCTCCCAAGGCTGTGATTAAAAGTGTGTACCACCACTGTCTGACAGGTGTAGTGGCCTTTTCAGGATGTGGCATCTTTGAGGTTTGTGCTTTGCAGTGGCCTCTACCCTTTTACACAGACTTTCTTTCCTTGTTGATTCTGAGGATGGAGTCTTGCTGTTTTTCTGAGCTGACTTTGAGCTTCTTCAGCTCCAGTGTCCTTCCCCTTCCTGCTCCAGCATCCCACTAGCCATGGTCACTGCTAAAAACCCTACTTGCTGGCTTCTCTTCCCTAGCAGGAGTGGAGACAGCTGCTGCCTGCCGCTTCCAGTTTTGTCTTCTTCGACATGTCACGTGGTTGGGATCGCAAAGTGCGTGGCCTTTTCCAGATTAGTTTCTTTCCCTGAGTGATGTACACCAGTTTCCTCGATGTCTTTCATAACTTTGACCTCTTACTATGTTTTCATCACTAGAAATATTCCACTGTGTGGATATACCACAGTGATCCCCCACCCTGACCAGTGATGTTTCCTTCTTTTATACTGTTGTTTATTATTTCATAAAACATTGAATATGTTCTTTCTAAATCATAATTCTGCAGTGACGAATAGTTGTGTTGTGTTCAGTATATCCCAGATCTGAACAATGATCTTTCTCATTCTCTAGTGCAAGCAATAATGAAGGAAAAAAATAAAATAAAAATAAAGACTACTGAGTACTTTCCAACTGCATTGTCTGCTGGGTAAGCATCCGCTTCAGTTCTTCTGCTGCTCCTGCTGCCTCTTACTGTTCTACATCATGGACATCAGAGAAAAACAAAACCATTTCCAAAGGCAGATCTCAGCAGATTGTGACCATGAGTGATGAAGGGAAAGTTACTTTGTCTCCACCACGTATACTTCATTTAAAGCTCCAAGTCTGCTGGCTGGAGAGCTCCGTTTCTGCAGGCTCGGTGGGGAAGAGCTCTTGCTGCTCTTGCAGAGATCCTGGGTTTGGTTCCCATCACCTACATGGTAGCTCACAAACCATCTGTCCCAGGGGATCCAACACTTTTTCTGTCGTCTGTGCACCAGATATACACAGGCATACATGCAGGCAAAACACATGTGCACAAAAAAAATCAATAACAATAAGCCTTTTTGGAAAGGTCTCTTTCTGAGATCCTTGAACTGTTTACGGAAATATGTTCCCCCCTGGCATCCTGGAGTTACGTAAAAGATCATGTAAATAATCCCGGTGGCTTCCTTCCATTCTTGCCTAATTGAGTTTCTCCCATATGGCTTGATCATGGTACCAGGGCCCATCTTTGTTCTAAGTATATATGTTCTGGTTTCACTAACATAAGCTGTTTCCGTTGTCTTACTTTTCACTGTGTGTCTGACACCTGTCTCCATGAAGGAAGTGACATGCTGCCTTTCCCTTTGACATTGCTATAGGGTAATACTCCTCTTAGAGGAGAAAAGATGAGTTGTGTGTATGCGTGCGTGTGTGTATGAGCATATGTGTGCATATGGTACTGGGGTTTGAACTCACCACCACTGAGCTTTGCCCCCGTTCTCTTTTTGCTTTTTCATTTGAGAAAGGTTCCTACTCAGTTGCACAAGCTGCCCTGGGCCTCACCTCCTAAGAGGCTGGGATCACAAGCCTGTACCACCACGCTGGTGTATTAGCCACTTTCTTCTTTCTGTGACAGAAAGCCTAACAAAAGCAGAGGGGATGAGGGCATGCAGTAGCATCTCATTTGTATAATAAAACAGCCCCACATTTGGGCACCAAGTGAAGCACGATTAATAAAAACTCAGAGACAGAAATTGGGGTTAAACCTGAAAGTTAGAAAAGCAAAGCAGCCAGCCACTGGCTCTTACCTAGACCCCAGTCCAAAAATGGATCCTGCCTCCAGGAATCTCAGAATGAGACTGTGTCTGTGAGCTGTCTCCTCCTATCTTGTATTCTTCTCTAGGGCTGAGATTAAAGGCAGGCACCACCCGGTTTCTATGGTAACTATTGTGGCTACTGGGAGTAAAGGTGTGTGCTACCACTGCCTGGTCTGTAAGGGTTACCACTGGGGCTGTTTTACTCTCTGATTCAGGTAAGCTTTATTTATTAAAATAACAAAGGAGATGGCACTATAAGGACAGGCTTGCTTATCTTACAGTTTGAGGGTTTGGTCCATCCTAATGGGGAGGGCATAGCAGCAGGAGCTTGGAACAGGTGTTTATGGGGTGCCAACATGCAGGAAGCAGTTAGTGAATGGACCCTAATTCTCAGCTACTATTTCCTTTTCCTGCAGGCAGGGACTCCAATCTACAGAGTGCTGCTGCCTCCATTGGCCAAATCTAGGTCCCTCACACACATGCCAGAGACTGGTCTGCAAGGCAATTCTACATCCTGCCAAGCTGACACTCAGTACTAATAGTCAAACCAGTTAAGGGATTGTTTTAAACAAGCCACTTCTCTGACTTCTGGTCAGTAGGACTCTCCGCCACTGGTTCCCTTTGATGGTGCTTCTCTGAAGTCCAAGCCTTTGTGACCAGTAGATGAGAACTGAGAACCGTGTGGCAGATTGCCTTTAAACAGGTCCAGACTCAAACGATACTCGCCTGCTCCAGCTGGACGGTTGTCGGGGGCATTGTCTCTGGTGGCTGGACAAGTCTAGGGCCCCCTGCTTAGCTTCCCTGCTTCTGCCCCTGCCTCTCTGTTACCCACTTTCCTCACAGCTGACCACACAACAGCTCTCCTTAAGCCCAGTCCTACTGTGTGTGTGTGTGTGTCCCCCCCCCCCCGGCCTCCCTGGTTTTCAGTGGCTTTGACACCTTCTCCTGGTGTCAAAACCCAGCCCAGTGCTGCTCTTTAACTGATTGCTACACTGTTCCTTCTTCCCTGTGTTCCGGTTGTCCTGACCTCTACCCATGCTAGTTCCTTGCACCTCGGGGCATTTGCATTTGTCATTTCTCTCTATGTGGAAAGTCAGTTAGTCACTCCCGTGGCTTCTGCCTCAGTTTCCTTCAGATGTCCATAAAAGGCATTTTCTGTCCTCTTATTGGAAATAGCAAATCCCTCCCACCCTTCACACTAGGATCCTCTTTTTCCTCTTACCTGGATTTATTTTTTTTTATAATATTTACCTTCGCCTGCCACACCATATATTTTTGTTTTATTTTACTTTTTATTGATTCTTTGTGAATTTCATATCATGCACTCCAAGCCCACCCATCTCCCCATCCCTCCATATCCACCCTCCACCCTCGCAACTCCCCATAAAGAAAACAAAAAATAAAAAAATTAAAAATAGAAATGCAAATTAAATTAAAAATCTCACAGTGGAAGCTGTGACGTGCCGCAGTCATACATGTTTTATTACCTACACTAGAATATACCTTATTTTGTTTTCTCACATTCTAAACATCTGGAGCAGTAGTTGACACAGGCTAAGTTCGATAAACACCAGGAAATGGGTGGCTACTTCATTGCCTCCTGTTTTTCTCTGAAAGTTACTGAAAGCAAGACTCAGTTGGTCGTGGCAGCATTTTAAAAATGTCTTTCTTCCTCTACATACTTAAGTTCCTTTTATTTTTTTTTAATGAAAACAAAAAAAAAAAAAACCAAGAAAAAATCAAGCTCGACTTGAACAGACATCGTGAAAACAGCGCAGGGCCTCTCTGAGGCAGTAGCAGAAAGATGAAGGCTATTGGAGCTATATGGCATGCATGCCATTGGCACCGTCACATAGAGGGCCGGTGCTATCCACTTCTGCTGCAGCCACTCTTGAGGGTGTCTCAGGGTCATGGTAGACCTGGAAATTTTCTGTGAATATCAGCAACATGCCGCTCTCGGCTGTCTTTTTCTTTCCCTTTAATGACATTGCCACCACTCACTGTGTCCATCACGTAGTGGGAGGACTGCAAGGAGCTGTCAATCAACACCCAGTGCTTGCTAATCCACGGTCAGGGAAAGATCAGATTCTGGGTTCTAAGTCGATGGTGGAATGCCATAGTGTGCTTTGTAACGATCTCATTCAAATGAGGGTGTCCTTTTAGCGGCAGAAGCTATGCCTGCTTCTCTCAACTAGATGGAGAATTCTTTCCCAGTCTCCTTCACCCATGGCTCATGGGGGAACTATGATGCCCAGTTAGTGATGCTAAGACCCTGACAGACCGACCCCTTCCTGCCTTGTGGGAATAACTTACTTGAAAAGGACAGTGTGTATAATCTAAGATGCCGCTCCTAACTCTAAGAAGTTCTGAGTGGGCCTTAGGAGGACCGAAGTAGACTGAAGAGTCATTCCGCTTAATCTTACCAAATTTTAGCACAAGGTCTGTCTGTCTGTCTCTCTGTCTGCCTCCTGTGTGTTTTTTGTTTAAATCAGCAGGTAACATAAAAGAAACGCTACTCACTTATAGCTATTAGAGGCGGGTCTACTTTAAATGAGAATCCGTTTAGGCTGCTTTAAAAAATTTCCCATAGCCTGGCTGCCTTATCAGCCACTGACGGGAGGACAGGATGGCGGCACAGCTGTGTTCTGGCGAAAGCTTCTTTCAGGGTTGCAGGCTGTCGGCTTCCTGTACTCTCATGTGTAAGAAAAAGAATACGGGTTCATTGGGATCTCCTTAAGGGCACTAACCCCATGTATGAGGGCCCCACCCCCATGACCTAATCAACTCCCAGAGGTCTCCCCCCATGCCTTCACACTGAGGTTGAATTTCAGTTCATGACTTTTGAGGCACACAAACCTTCACGCCTCAGGGTCTGTTACAGTTTGAAGCTGAAATGTCACCCAGAGGTCTATGTTTCCAGTAGTGGTTCCTCAGCTAATCCTGCTACTTTGAGAGATTCGGGAAACTTTGGG
>NC_022013.1:62418417-62421901 GCF_000317375.1 Microtus ochrogaster | reverse complement strand
TGTTTACCTAAGTAGACATTGAGATGATGCTGTAGTCCATGTGATGTGGTCTCACACAGGCATGGGGGCTTCTGTGGGAGAAAGTCAGAGTTCAGATCTGTGGGGAAGCGCCACGGAGAGTCCTTCCCTTAGGAACGGCTTTTCGTGACGTGGAATACATTTCTAGTATAACAGAGTCCTCACAGGTCACGTCAATGTCACTTGGTTGTTTCTTGTCCATTCATATCCTTACTGATTGGGCAATGTCTTGTACCTTCTCTGCACTCATGGTGAGCAGGCCAGTCAAGGTTTGGGGTTACCTTTCTATTGCAGACAAAGTAACCCCCGCCCCAGATAACCAACTTAAAGACCACTTGTTTATTTTCACGCACGGTGTTAGGCAAGGCTGACCAGCTCCACTCCCTTGAACCTGGCTGAGCAGGAAGTCTGTCATGGCATGGAGCCTATAGTGGAATAAAGGTTGTCCACCTTGTGATTGCCAAAAAGGGGGAGACAGGGACAGATGAATCCACTCCGTGTAACTAAGTCCCACCGCCCAAGTTTCTGTCGCTCATCAAACTGTAGACCCATCATTGCATCCCCTACAAATGAGCTCTGAGAGCTCCTAGTCTGGCTGCTTCCCCAAAGCCCAGGTGCAAGCCCAGCATTTAAAACACAGCCATGTTTTAGCCCAGCATCTTTGGGGGACATTCTTGATTCCAACCCTAATGGTCCAGTGGTGGAGAAGTTTTTCACGGTCAGAGCAGCAGGGATATGATGCTAAAGCCTCAGATGTGGAGGAAGCTTCTTTAGGAAATCTAACCAAGGACCGCGGCCTGGTCATGAGAGGTCAAGGATGGCCCCTTGGAGAAGAGGAAGATAAAAGAAGAAGAGGAAGTAATCAGGTCTGCGGGGAGAAGAGAGGAAGTGTGAGCAGGGAAAACAGGTGCACAGCCTTTGTGGTAGGATGGACTGTGTTGTTCCTACACAGATGGAGCTGTTAGGTGCTGGGCAGGAACCTGACTCTGCCCTGCCTAAGACTTTAGCCGTGGGGAGTCTATGCTAAGCAAGTCTATGTTTGGGAAGAGTCTTCTGGTTGCTGAGTGGAGATTCCTCCCAGGCAGTCTCTCTCCCTCCTGGGATGGTGAAGGAAGTCACATGCCGTCTTTTGTCTTCTGGCAAACACTGGGTTTTAATTAAAATACTATGTTTTAATAGGCCGTCTTTCAAAGCACACCCTATGTGATTTGTTAGAAAAACCAAGCGAAGCCCCACAGATACGTAGGAGTATAAAGTAGGCCGGGCTAGATGTGCTGAGGAAAGCGAGAGGAGGTTCGACTCTAAGATGTCACTTGATTCTCTGATGTGGGAGTCCTTTGTCAGGAGCTGTCACGGGCACACTCAGCTGTGACCACAAACATTTTCCAGTGGAGGAGGGTTAATAACTATTCCATTGCCCTTTAAAAACATTTACTATTAGGGCCAAATGAAAGGCAAGAAGGCTTGGTCAGCTGTTCCTAAGCCACCTGGCCTCGTCAGAGGTTCCCCAGGGGGCAAGGGTAGCCTGGGTCGGCCAAGGCCTGCTAGAAATACGAGGTGTGAAAACAGGGTTGTTCCCATGTCCTGTGGGCACAAACGGGCTGCCATCTCTGCCCATCCAGCAAATAAAACTGATAGAATTCTTTAGTTTCGTCTGACCATGAGCACCGTGTGAGGGAAGAACTTTCCTGCCCTTCTCAAGGGCCTGAGCAGCTCACAGGAGCTTGGCTTGAAGACCCGGGTGCAAAGAAGGAGCCATCTGGATTGGTGGAAAGTTTCTTGAGGCCAGAGCATGTTTTCCATTTCCAATGCATCTCTCGCTTACAGGACCGCCACCACCACCCCCATGCCCCTTGCCCTCTGTAGGATTCCTTTTAAATTTCCACATGTCAGCATAGCACGCAGGAGGGTCAGGAGATCTGCGGCTTACTCTTGCTTCATTTCAAGCTGTGGATGAGAACCCGTGGATCTGCCTATGTTTTAGAATGGCCAGAGGAAAGCCCACTGCTAATACACTTTGTTCCTGGGTCCTGCTGTCGTTCAGTTGGCAGTCATTATAAGAGTGTGTGTATGTAAAAAGGGCAAATCTTAGAATAATAGGTATAGAAGAATGAGAAGAAGTTCAACTCAAAGGCACAGAACATTTATTTAACAAAATCATAGAAGTAAACTTGCCCTACCTAAAGAAAGATATGCCTAAAAAGATACAAGAGCTTACAGAACACTAAATAAACTGGATCCCTCCAAAAAAAATTCCTCTTGCCACATAATAATAAAAACACTAAACATACAGAGGAAAGAAAGAATATTAAGAGCTGCAAAGGAAAAAGGCCAAGTAACATATAAAGGTAGACTTATCA
Source organism: Microtus ochrogaster (assembly GCF_000317375.1). Taxonomy (NCBI): domain Eukaryota; kingdom Metazoa; phylum Chordata; class Mammalia; order Rodentia; family Cricetidae; genus Microtus; species Microtus ochrogaster. Next base: position 62,419,523 of record NC_022013.1, on the reverse strand, counting down.
GAAGTACACCTAACTTCTCATTGGAGACAGTGAAAACCAGAAGGTCATGGTCAAGCATTATGCAGACATTTAGAGACCACAGATGCCAGCCCAGACAACTATACCCAGCAAAACTGTTGATCACCATAGAAAGACAAAACAAGGTATTCCATGAAAAACATAGATTTCACCAATACCTAGTCACAAACCCAACCCTACACAATATACTAAAAGGAAAACTCCAACCCAAGGAAGATATCTACACCAATAAAAACACAGACAATTGATGATCTCATTACAGCAAATCCCAAAGGAAAAAAATGCACAAATTAACATCACCAACGATGAAAACTTAATTAACAGGAGATAGCAACCACTGGTCATTAATATCCCTTAATGTAAATGGACTCAACTCACCTATAAAAAGGCACAGGCTTACAGATTAAATATGAAAACAAAATCCATCCTTCTTCTGTATAAAAAAAAAACGCATCTCAGACTCAAAGACAGACATTGTCTCATAGTAAAGAGTTGGGAAAAATTGGACCAATCAAATGGACCTAAGAAACAAGCGGGTGTAGCTATCCTAATATCTAACAAAATAGACTTCAAGCTAAAATCAGTCAAAAGAGACAAAGAAGGTCATTTCATATTAGTCACAGGAAAAATCCATCAGGAGGAAGTTTCAATACTGAACATCTATGCCTCAAATACAAGGGCACCCTCATAAGCCAAAGAAACACTTCTGAAGCTTAAATCATATATTAAACCCCACACACTTAATAGTGGGAGACTTCAACACTCCCCTCTCACCACTGGACAGGTCAATCAGACAAAAAAAAATGAACATAGAAATAAGTGAACTAACAGATGTTATGACTCAAATGGACTTAACGGAATTCTATAGAATATTTCATCCAAACAGAAAATATATCTTCTTCTCAGCACCTCATGGAACCCTCTCAAAAACTGACCACATTCTCAGTAACAACAAAAACTTCAACAAATAAAAAAAAATTAGAATAACTCAACGTACCTTATCAGATCTCCATGGTCTAAAACTAGAAGTCAACAGTAATACTAATTCTGGAAAACTCACAAACATGTGAAAATGAAACAATGCTCAC
>NC_022013.1:62396369-62416605 GCF_000317375.1 Microtus ochrogaster | reverse complement strand
GTGTGTGTTCAGATGTGTATGGAGGCCCAGTGGTCTCATTCACCAGGGACTATCTACCTTGTTTTTTGACAGAGTCTGTCACTGGCCTGGAACTTGTCAAAAAGGCTGGACTGGTTGGCAGTGACCCCTGGGGTTCTCCTTGTCTCCATTTCCCTAGTGCTGGGATTACAAACAAAGACCACCACACTCCCCCCGCCCCATAGTGGATTCTGAGGATTGAATGTGGGTTCTCAGGCTTGCAAGGCAAGTACTTTACTAACTAAATTATCTCCCTAGCCAAATAGTATAAAGTTTTTTTTTTTTAATTTACTTCTTTTAAATCTAGGTATGCTAGTACATTTCTGTAATCCCAGCACTCTGGTGGCAAGGGCAAGAGGCAGGTAAGGATAATCACGAGCTCTGAAGAGTATTTAGGCTACCTAGTAAGATTCTGTCTCCAAACCAAAACAATCACCAAGATGGGCTAGACGTTCCCTGTAAGCTTTAGAAGAATGAGACACCTTCTCCAGTGTGGGGGGAGTGGGTCTGCTTTCATGGGGAGTTTCAGGTTGGTAGTAGGACTTTATTCCTTGCTTGCTGCCGACCACAGGGATCCAAGTTCCTCCTGAGGGTCCAGGCAGGTGATGGCTTTCTAACCTGCCCCCAGGACCTTGACCATTGTGAACTCAAAGTCCCTTTAAAAAATAGGTAGTCAGTCCATGGTTCCCAGACAATAGCTCAGGCCCAGGATCTGTCCAAAGCCCTTGCCTTTACCATGGCCAAGTGTCACCTCTGACTCAAGTTTCCTGGTGTCCCCTGTGTGTCAGCAAATATGGATTGTCAGCGTGACAGGACCTGAAATCCCTGAGGAGACCAGCCTGTGGGCCTGCCTATGAGGAAATGTCTGGATTGGGTTAATTGGCTTTTATGTGACCAAGTGCATCCAACTCTTGCCTCCATGACTTCTCCACCACAGTGGACTGTACATTAGAACCATCCAAATAGATCAACAAGACACTAACCTGCCGTATTAGGAAGCATGTTTTCACATACGTGGACTAGGTTTTTTACATTTTGAATATTTGAAGACTGTTTTCTTTCTCTAGACCTAAATGACCGAATTGAGTCAGGGTCATTTCAGCCCAACTTGTCTAGGTGATGCAGGGCCAACTCCTTGATTTCTGCAGGGGAAAGTGACACCTGAGACCATTGAGGTCTACTGGTTGTGATATTGATGTCAAGATACCAGACAAAAGGTATCAGAGGTAGGAAGGAACCAGACACTGTCCACATTTCCCGAGGGCTCACCGGACCTGAGTGCTTGGCTCAGCAACTGCTTCATCTGCCTGAGAATCATCTGGGAGGGAGCCCTGCACCCAGGGGGACTCTCCTGCAGCCCTCGGGGAAACCAGGCTAAGCAGGCACCTTTTCTCCCTCCTTTCAGAGATGCTCCCCTCCCTCATAGTGACACAGGTCCTTTGCCATCTTCTGCTCTGGAAATGCCCTGAAGTGTTACCATTGTTGATTTCTCTCCCTGCCACCACCCCCCACACACACCTTTATTTTTGCTAATTGCCACTGAAATGCACGTTTCTGTTCTGCAAACAGGAGTAAACTGCAGCAGTATTAGCTGGTACCTGTGACGTCTAAGAATGCTATGATAATTGTCTGTTCGTATCACACTGATTGCCTGGGTCTCAAAATACCACATTTGCCTGCAATTACTCAAAATGACAGTTGTGATTAGACCCGCTCCCACATCTGCTCAGAAAAAACCCATGTGGGAAATTAGTTTTTTAATATGTCGATAACTATCTTTCAAAATAATAGGTTTTCCTATATAGAAGTGGGTGAAGGCGGGGCAGGGAGGTGAGTGTGGCCACCCCTGGTTCATGCAAGAAGACAATGGATGGGCTAAAGAATTAGAGAAGAATGAACTCAATGAAAAATCTGTTTGCTTTCTATTACTACTCCAAGCCGGTTCTGCTTCCCAGTGTCTGTGAGAAAATACTCTTTCCTACCGTGGTAGACTATACCTCTGTCCCATGTTCTACCCTTCGTCTTTCATAACCCTACCTTTCCGTTGTTGTTGTTTGGAGACAAGATGCTAGGACCTAGCCCTGGCTGACCTGAAATTCTTTCTGTAGACCTGCAGACCTGAGACGAGATGTTAGAATCTAGCCCTGGCCTCAAACTTGTGGGGATGCTCCTGCCTCTGTCGTCCAGCTGCGGTGATCACAAGTAGGTGCTGCCTCACTTAGCTGGTATTGTTTTGCGGCATGTATAAAAATTTCTCAAGAGATGCTGTGGGCATGCGTGGGCTGCCCTCAAGTGCTGTGGCCCAGAAATGCTTTCTTGGGGTTTCTAGAGCTGACTCTGCCTGGGCTCCCACCCACCTACACCCTCCCCTGTTTGGTGTCTTCTGCTAAACTATCACTTCCTGATGCCAATCACGTCAACCAGGGCCATTCTTCTTCTTTTCCTCCTCTTCCTCCTCTTCTTCGCCTTCTTTTTATTTATTCTTTGTGTCGTTCTCTTCATGCTTCCCAATACCACCTGCCCCCCCCCCAAATAAAGCAAAATAAAATTGAAGGGAAAAAAGGAAGAAGGGAAAAACCTTGTCCTGGAAGCTGCACTGTGACACAGTGAAGCCCTTTATCCATACATTTTTACATGCTGGCATTCATCACAAAGAATCACTGGTCTGGTTTGAGGCCCCTGGTCTCTGCTGTGCCATCCATGCTGGCCCTCACTGGGATTCTTCCTGGACACCCCGCAGCTGCCCTGTGTCATGGAGATCCTGTAGCCCTGGATGCACAGGACTGACCCCCACACCTCTACCCTCCCACGCTCTAGTAGATCACAGACAAGGTAGATATTGGGGTGGGCTAACATATAACCAGGGCCATTCTTTCCTGCCTTCTTCCCCCAGATCTGGTTCCATCTTCTGGTCTCATTTTTCAGGGTCACTTGCCTGACTCTGACTGAAGAAACCTGGTGTTCCCTGAAGCAGTAGCCACTTGACTGTGGCTGACCAGCATGAGTCTAACCAGCGTCCGTCTCGGAGAGAAGAGCCATAGCGTCCGCCTGATTCTGCTTTCTCTCTCCCAGCATTCTGTTCAGTTTACTCCACCTATCTAAATTCTGCCCTATCTAAAAGCCAAGGCAGTTCCTTTAATTGACCAATGAAAGCAACACATAGAAAGAAGACCCTCAAAAAAAAAAAAGAAAAAGAAAGAAGACCCTCCTACACCAGTCTGGAGAAATGGCTCAGTGGTTAAGAGTGCATACCGCTCCTTCAGAGGCCCGAGTTCAGTTCTCAGCACCACATCAGGTGGCTCACATTCATCTGTAGCTGTACTTCCAGGAGGTCCAACATGGTTTCACTGCACCTGCACTCACAAGCATGACCCCCGTCCCACTCCACATACACATAATTTTTAGAATAGTTAATAAACTAAATCTAAAAAAAAAAAAGAAGAGGAAGAAGCAGCAGCCAGGGTCAACTTAGCAACAGTAAAGAGGCAGAAGAGGTCACGTCTTGTAGAACGTTGCTTAAGAGTCTTTTGGTTCCATGTTGGCCCTTGAAACCACTGGGATCAAGAACTAAAGGCAGAAGCTGGTGTATCTAAAAATGTTGATTTGTCTCATAGGCAGATATTTGACATAGGTCATTTTCTTTCTCTCCATCCTCTGAAGCTCGTGTAGTTTAGGTGACTCGATGCTTTCCAAAGGGGTTAGCAGTTTATGGACTTCAAGGATCCAGCCCCTTGCTGGGTGTCTCAGAGAGAGCGGGTCAAGCCCCCATCCCATGTCTACTCCATTAGCATCAGGGTCAATACTGCATTGCAGTCCGTCTGTGCCGTTGAGTAAAGGTGGATGAACAATGTACAAGGCAGTCCAGAAGAAAAGCCCTTCAGAAGCCAATCTGTAGACCTGACCATGGACAAGCAGTCATTCAGACAAGCCCCAGGAAAGGCTGAGCCATAATTGCCTGTATCGGGTCAGGGTTAGATTAAGCTGCCGGCTCAGCCCATGGCTGGGAAGTTTTTTTAGCTGCATGCTTCACATTTTCTTCCCCAAGCTGACCACTAAGAATGATGTACTGTACTAACGGATTGCAGAGCACATGAAACAACTCGGGACAATTCTATTCAGGTTTTTAACCTTTAGCTCATGAAAGAAAAAAAAAAAAGAAAACAGGGGTCCATGATTTTGACCCACAGAAGTCAAGGCAAAGAACACTGTTATGGGGCTTTCTGGTGATGCATTTGGGAAATGTGGGGCCAGGCACTTGCCAGCTGTGCCTCCTGGGGACCCGTCCTGTACTGAAGGCGAAACCATTGATGGGCAGTGTGGTGAGATTTCCGGTTCCCTTTTATTGGAATCTGTTTCAACCCCAAGAAGCTGTCTGGGAGAGAAACTGGGGAAGCGTGTACTTGAAGTCTGCCCCTTTGAGGGCAAAGTTGCAGGACCAGAGAGCACTTTGGGTACTCTGGGGACCTTGGAGACCCTCAGCACAGAGGAAATCCCTTATTTCTACAGAAGAAATCTGTGTCCCCAATCTCTGCTCCCAGGTGGTAGGACTTTCCTGCTGGGGGCTGGTGCTGGGATATGTTGGGGTGAATCCTGAATGAGTCATGTAGGGGAGGTTCAAGCCTTCTGTTGTGCTCCTCAAGGGGAGATCAGGTGACAGGGTCCAGGAACCAAATCCACAAGGCTGGATGTTGTAGGCAATACTGAAGGTTTCTGTCTGACCAGGAGAAATGTGACCTGATTTGCCTCACATTAACCCCAAATCTTTGCTTAAGAAACAAAGCAAGGTAAAACTTCAGGGGCTGGAGAGATGGCTCAGCAGTTGAGAGCACTGGTTACTCTTCAGAGGACTTGAGCTCAGGTCCCAGCACCCGTGTGGCAGCTCATGGTCATCTGTAACTCCATCTCCAAGGGGTCCACACACTCTTCTGGGCACAGGGCATGGTGCACATATATGCATATAGACAAAACACGCGTACCCATAAAATAAGGGACAAAAGAACGTAGACAAAAAGTGGGTACACCGATGGTGTATAAAGGAGAAAATCTGCTGTGGCTTGCTCACGGCTCATCTCTGCAGAAAGGCTCAGCTAATTTAGTTTGCTTCTTTTTACTTCTCTGTAACTCCCGATTTTTCTGCCAGGATCAAATAATACTCATGGTAAAGTTTTTTGTTTTGTGTTTGTTTGTTGTAAGAAAAAAAGAGCACGAGAAGAACGACTAGAGCAAGCAAGCCCTGGCAGGAGGGGCTGGAGACCCCGGCGGGAGGGGCTGGAGACCCCGGCGGGAGGGGCTGGAGATCTGGCAGGAGGGGCTGGAGACGAGGCGAGGATGGAGGGCCGGAGCAGACCGAAAGATGGAGGAGCTTTGGGATGAGACTGTGATGAGAGATCTCAACACATAGATTCTATTCTTAACTGGAGCTGCGAGGATGAAGGAAAGGAGAAGTACGGAAGGAGATTGAGCATCTGCAAGCACAGAGGAAGTAGGGACCTGGAGGACTCATAACTACCCCTGGCACTGGTCCTCAGGTGGAGTCTGAGGGAATGTCCCCGCCAGAAGGCCGTGGTGTGGTGGAGAGATGATGCAAAATGACTTTCACTCCAACTACGCAAGAACTGCATGATCTTATACAAGCTCCTTGGTCTCTTCCGTGCCTCGGTTTCCCTTTCTGTATACTGAGGATGACAGTAGTAGCTGTCTCACATGGTTACTGTTAGGGTGGGACTAAAGGAGTATGTGCGAAATACCTGTCGTGGTTATGGTGTGTAGTACATGTGATATAAGAATTGATGGATAACGAAAATCTAGGATCTGAGCCCTGGAGGACCTGAAATGTGTTTCATTATTCTCTCCCCAAGTGCTCCTTAGACTATCATCGGGCAGGTATAGCGTAGGACTATGCTTATAGCTGTTGATTAAATAGACTTCAAATGGCTATGGGGTGTGTGTGTGTGTGTGTGTGTGTGTGTGTGTGTGTGTGTGTGCGTGCGTGAGAGAGAGAGAGACAGACAGACAGACAGACAGACAGACAGACAGACAGACGGGGGCTAAGATCCACAACTCAGAGAATACACTCTGTTAGACAGACTTGCCAAAAGGCCCTTCCCTGACCCAGCCAAGGTGAAAGGCCACTTTCCAGGGGCTGTCAGGGAAGATGAATACAGAGGTTGTATTTTTAGAATACATTGTTTTCCAAATTCTAGAAACAGTCAACCTAGATAAAAATGTTTTCAGAGACATTCTTCAAGCGTTGTTCTGCTTTAGGGTTTGTGTCTAAAAATAGAAAGTATGTTTTCTTTGTTTGATAATTTAAATTTCTTGTTGTTTCACCCAGAGGTAAAGAAGGACCGTCTATTTTGGGCTACTAGAGTTGGCATGGCATCATCTCTAAGCTGCCAGGCAAGAGCATGGTGGGAGGCATGTGTGATTTTAGAGTACGTAGGTACAAAAATAATAAAGCAACTGGCGATTATTGACAGAGCCCCTGTGTATGCACTGTATGTATGTTGAGTTTTGCATGTGTATGTCCACGCACTCAGGCCACAGGTGGGTGCTGGGTGTTTTCCTCAATTGCTCTCCTCTGCCTGATTTTTTGAGACGGGATGTCTCACTAAACCTGGAGGCCACCAATTGGCTGGACTGACTGACAACTAAGCTCCAGGGATGCTGCTGTCTCTACTCTTACCCCATCTCCTAGATGCTAGTACCAACAGAAGCCACTGCCGTATCCAGGCAACCCAGGTTCTCATGGAGAAACCTTACTTAGCAAGTGCTTTACCGACAGAACCATTTCTCGGACGCCTATACTGAATTTTTACTATGTGGACATGATCACTGTTCCCAGTTCACATATGAAAAGAGCAAGGCCAACTTCATGGAACGTGTGTGTGTGTGTGTGTGTGTGTGTGTGTGTGTGTGTGTGTGTGTGTAAAGCTGCTGCTGTAAGCAGTTCATGTAGGCTCTTGATGGATTAATTTTCTGCCTCCCCTCCCCACAAAAAGAGACTTCCTGATTCTGTAGGTACAAACCACTGAAGTGTTATTTTTATCATCCCCAGGAACATGCAGAATAAAGTAACTTCATAAAAGGCTGGTTTTCATATCAGCAGGAGGCAAAGGACGCTTGATTCACCGTAATTAAGATTAAAAATAAAACCCCCTGAGTGGTTTTGCTAAAGAAAGAACTGGATACCTGCTGATAATAATTAGTATTGAGTTGAGCCTTCAGAGAAAGTCACAGGTACCTCAAGTGTGCTGAGATGTCTTCCTGGGAGGGCTGGATGGCAATTGCTCATTTGTGCGCTCAGTTCTAGGAGTGCCTGGTCCACTGCTGCCTTATAGGAAAAATATTAAGCCACCTGTTGTTGAGCTCTGCTGTGTTTTTATGGCAGAGAGACTGTTACTACAGTTATTACAACTCCAGGCCCTTTGCATATACTTTATCTTATCGTTTAGTCTTTAACAGGCTTTCTCCAGATAGCAGAGCTGCCACACAGCTGGGAAAACTGAGGTCACAAGGAATGAAATGAGCGTTCTTTGAGGCCCAAGATCAGAACTTGCATGTAGCATGATGCTCCAAACATTTTTCTTTTTTTTTTTTATTATAGGAATTGTTGAGCCTGCACACAATGTAAGAGATTTTAGTAGAGCCCCACACGCTGGCTTCCTGGCCAGAATGAAGAGCAGTAACAGAGTTTCCAGTTTTTCTTTACCCGTTTCCATAGTCACACACTTGATTATTTACATTGTCTTAAAGGAAATCCTAGATGGCCTCTCCTTCATTCCACAAATAAACCTGCAGGTACTTTAAATGTGATGCTAACACTTTTTGCTTTGAAGAGTCTGCTGAAGGAGGCCATCACTTCTGGGTTTTTACCAGAGTGTACCACTAGCAGGGGTCTGTCTTGCCCTGGGGTGCACTGCCCATGCCCTTGGTACTTGTAGTGGTGTATGTCAGTGTGTAAGACTCTGGTCCCTCTCAGGATCCTCCGAGGCAGGCGCAGTGCCATCCCCCTTACCCCCAGTGCTCAGTCTTGTGTTTATAAGTCAAAGACAAGTGCACACCTTTAATCCCAGCACTCGGGAGGCAGAGGCAGGTGAATATATCCCTGTGAGTTCGAGGCCAGCCTGGTCTATAAGAGCTAGTTCCAGAACAGCTAGGGCTGTTACACAGGGAAACCCTGTCTCAAAAAGACAAAATTAATAATAATAATAAAAATAATGATGATGATGATGATGATGATGATGAAGAAGAGGAAGAGGAAGAGGAAGAAGAAGAAGAAGAAGAAGAAGAAGAAGAAGAAGAAGAAGAAGAAGAAGAAGTAGTAGTAGTAGTAGTAGTAGTAGTAGTAGTAGTAGTAGTAGTAGTAGTAGTAGTAGTAGTAGTAGTCAAGGACAAAGTGCTTCCAAGGACTTCACAACTTTTTAAAAATTGAAAGTTTATTGCTCTCAAGAACTACACGGAAGACAAATAACTCTCTGGAGGACCAGGTGAGGAAAGAAAGGCTCCGTCCTACCCTCAGGATGCTAGCCTTTTTCCTGGAGAGCACAGGAGGTCACTGTGTGCTTGGGGAAGTGAACAGAAGGTGTGAAATGCAGCTGGACCCAGGTAACAGTTTGCACAGTTGAGAGTCAGAATCAGGCCTCAGTGAAGGTAGGCTCTGACTGTCTCCAAGGCAGGAGAAATTGTCTTCCCAGTATAAATTCTGGGAAGGTAGGAAATTACTTCCCTCCTAATTCAGATTCTCCTGCTGCAGGCAGTGCGATGCTTCTAGGTAAGCATGTGTCACCCAAACCTAACATGACCTGAGTTCAATCCTGGAGCCAACACAGTGGAAGGAGGAACTGATTCCCACAGCTTGTCCTCTGACCTCCACAGGTAAATTTTCTGTCTGTGGTTTTGAAATTTTGGGGATAGTTAGTTCTGTGGCAGAGTGCATACCTAGTAAGTACAATAAGCACAGGCCTGAATCTGGTCCTTAGCACTGGGGAAAGACTTCGTCAGAGCACAGGGGACTCGGGTGTACAGTCAGAAAGCCAGGATTCCAGCCAGCTCCTCACTGTCACACTTCTGGTTTATCGTATGACCCTTAGCGGATCTGAACCACCGGTTTTTGTTCGTTCAGTAAATACTGAGTGCCTATTGTGTGCTGGGTGTTAGGATTAAGTGAGGTGATGTCCATGAAAGTCGTTTGTAAATCAACTTTTGTGATACTTAAAGGCTGCTTTCCTTGTTTAAGTCCTTGGAGGGAGGCACCTAAGGAACAATCTGCCATTGTGAGTGAGTCTTGGCTTTTAGGGTTTTGACAGGAAAGAGAAGGGACAGGGCACAAGGTCCTGGGACACTGAGACATTTGATTCAAGGCTGGAACTGAGGTGGGGCTCCCATGGGGAGAAGACTGTGCTGTTTGTGCAGGCACACACCTTATTGCAAGCCTCCAGCAGATAGTTCTGTTGCATAGGAGCCCGTTCAAAGGGCTGCAGCAGCAGAGCAGTGGGAGCGGAGGTGGCGGTGGCAGCAGCAGCTGCAGCGTTCATCCCTGTGCTCTGGGCCCATTGCCACCCACCTCTGCCAGGCCCCATCTGAATACACAGCACAGTTTCTCCGTCGTTTTCATCTGCTCTACTGATTAACCCTCTCAGCCTGCTTCCAGTATCTACACGCAGACCGGTGTCTGATGTTTTAATACACTCCCTATCTCCTTCATCCCTATTTAATTAATTTCCTTCCAGTTGTGTTTAAATAAATTAAGTGACAAACACAAATAAAACTCCCAGGCCATAACCAAAAAGGAATTGTTAGGGACCCAAATGGGACCCATAGGGTTGTTAGCTAAATTAAGCATTGTCCCGTTAACTATTAAATAATTATTATGTACTGAATGGTCATGGTTCCAGGAAAGGCTGGGTTCTTTTTTCAGTAGTGCAACTGTTAGACCTGGGGCCTCCAGGGTCACAGAGGACATCAGAGCGTGGAGAGAGAGCAGTGATATGTTTTTATTCAACTCCATAGTGGAGCATCTAGGGGCAGCTGCCACGTGACAACCATTGTGCCAGGTGTTGGGAGGCAGATGATCATCGTGGAGCTGCAGGGTTTTTGTTTGTTTCTTTGTCTGGTTTTTTTTTTGTATTTTTAAAAACTCTTTTTTTATTTTACATACCAATCCCAGTTCCCTCTCCCTCCTGTCATCTCGCTCCCTCCATCTTCTCCCTACCCGACTCCCCATCTGGTCCTCAGAGAGGGTGAGACCTCCCATGGGGAGTTAACAAAGTCTGTCACATCACTTGAAGACCAAGGCCCTCCTCCCTGTATCTAGGCTGAGCAAGGTATCCCTCCATAGGGAATAGCTCCAAAGAACCAGTTCATGCACTAGAGATAGATACTGGTTCCATGGCCAGTGGCCCCACAAACTTCCCAAGCCACACAAGCTGTCACCCACATTCAGAGGGCCTACTTTGGTCCTATGCAGGTTCCCCCACTGTCAGTCCAGAGTCAGTGAGCTCCCACTAGCTCGGGTCAGCTGTTTCTGTGGGTGTCCCCATCATGGTCTTGACCCCTGTGCTCTTGTTATTGCTCCTCCCTCTCTACAGCTGGACTTCAGGAGCTCTGCCCAATGCTTGGCTGTGGATCTCTGTATATGCTTCCATCAGTTACTGGATGAAGGGTCTATGATGACAGTTAAGGTAGTCATCAATCTGTTTACAGGGGAAGGCCAGGTCAGGTGCCCTCTCCACTATTTCTTAGCTGGGGTTGTCCTTGTAGATTCCTGGGAATTTCCCTAGTGCCAGGTTTTTCACTAGCCCCATAATGGCTCCCTCTGTTAAGACATCTCTTTCCTTGCTCTCCCTCTCTGGCCTTCCCCAACTCAAGCTTCCCAATCCCTCATGTTTCTCCTCCCTCATCCCCTTTCACCCTCCACCCCCCCCCACTCCCAATTTACTCAGGAGATCTTGTCTACTTCCCCTTCCCAGGGGGATCCATGTATGTCTCCCTTCAGGCCCTCCTTGTTTCCTGGCTTCTCTGGGGTTGTGGACTATAGACTGGTTATCCTTTGCTCTATGTCTAATATCCACTTATGAATGAATGCATCCTGTGTTTGTCTTTCTGGGTCTGGGCTACCTCATTCAGGATGTTTTTTTCTAGGTCCATCCATTTGCCTGCAAATTCCAAGATGTCATTGGTTTTATCACTGTGTAGTACTCCACTGTGTAAATGTACCACGTTTTCTTTATCCATTCTTCAGTTGAGGGGCATCTAGGTTGTTTCCATGTTCTGGCTATTACAAATGAGGCTGCTATGAACATAGTTGAGCACATGTCCTTGTGGTATGATTGAGTATCCTTTGGGTAAATGCCCAAGAGTGGTGTTGCTGGGTCTTGAGGTAGATTGATTCCCAATTTTCTGAGTAACTGCTATGTTGATTTCCAAAGCTGGAGCTGCAGTTTTTGCCATGTGAGTCAACTTCGGTGCAGTGTGATGCCTCTTGCTGTCTTCAGTGATACTAGTGTGTCATCTAGCAAACCTATTAGGATTCTTGTAAGGCGCTGTGCTGTGATTCTCCAGGCCATGAAGGTTCTAAAAAAGGGATATGTTGGGACCTTGCTGACTGTTCAAGAAGGTTAACGCGGAAGGCAGGACTTAGCACAGTCAGGACCTGGTGGCTGGGAAATGAATTAGGAAGTCAGGAAGAGCTCCCAGGAAGTTCATCTGGACCTGAAGAAACATTTTATATAAAAAGTGCATGTTCTTTCTCATGATGAGGGTAAAAAAGAGAACAAAACAAACAAACAAAAAATGAAAATGCAGCTCTTTTTTTTTGTGGTGATGTTTGTTACAGAGCTCGTTTCAACTCAGGCATCATCCCATTGGCCCAGCTCTGGTGTGATAGGAGTTCTGGCTTTTCATTGCTAAGGAATCATGTGGAGAAGCAGAGGCCAATGTGACCTACTTGGTATCTATAACAATATAACCACAAACTTACGGTTTCAACATAGCATACTTGTGTGGTTTTGATGGATGAAAATCTGACACAGCTTGACTGGATTCTTCATGTCAGGGTCTTACAAGGCTGGGCTGAAGATGCTAGCTAGGACTGTGGTCTCATCCAAGGTTCAACAGGAGAAAGGCAGTTCCCAGACTCTGGCCATGTTCAGTTCCTTCTGACTGTGAGACCAATAGTGTTGGCTGTCACGTGGAGACCACCTTGGCTCAGCTCTTGCCTCACAGTTTCCACAAGACCTCCTGTATTTTTAATGCTAATGAAGGAGAAAGTTATATCAATGTATACATAATCTAACCTGACCTAATGAAATACATCCCACCTTACACATCCCATCACGTGCCTATAATCTATATGGCTAGAAGCAAAACACAAATAGCCCATATTCAAAGAGGGGCTCACTCAAGGACAGGGACACCTGCAGAGGCTGGCTGTCACCTGAGGTGTGAGTGGTATACCGGAGAATATGGAACAGATGGAAAGCTAAAGAGAACATGGCTTGTAGGACCCCAAAACTATTGCTTTGGCCCCAAGTCCCACCCTCTGTTTTCCTCCTACACTGTGTAATCCTGAGAAATTGATGTAGACACCCCCAGCCAACGCTCAACCTATAGGCCCATTGTTGTTAGGCCTTCTCTAACATCAAGGCCGAGAGAGCTGACTGAAATCCGGGTGGTGTCAGCAGTTGTGGCCTTCATGTTCCCTTCCCTTTTTTTTTGTTTTGTTTTGTTTTGTTTTGTTTTGATTCTTTGCCTAGAAGATTTTGTTCCTTTTCTTTATTCTTCAATAGTTGTGTGTGGAAAATCAAGAGACAGGCAAGATCTCACTAGCAGGCTTAGCGGGCTTCCTGCACCCGTGTCGGGCATTCCATTGGTTTATTTAACGATTAGCCAAAGGAAAAGGAGTTGAGCAGCACTTAGCAAAGCTAATCCTGCAAGATATGGAGTTGCCCTGTCTCTGTTCCCTGCCTTTCACTCCGGAGTGCGAAGTCAGTGCTGACCAGATATTCCAAAGGGAGCAGATCAGTTCTGAGCAGGAACTGGAGTTTTACACAGCAGAAAGTAGTTTGCATTTCGATATTGAGTAGACGTCTGCCGGAAGCGCTAAGTCATTGTCCTGTACTAAGGCCACCACGTTCCAGGGCCCACCTGTGGTCTTTTTGTCCTTTGCTGGCAGACTCAGATAGGACTGTTCCGTTTGCCAGCATGAGGCTGGGATTCACAGGTGTTTAGCAAGTCCAAAGGCCACATAGCTGAGCCGGGATTCTGTGGACTCGGTGTTCTATTAACTTGACATTGTCCCAGAAGTAGCAGAACTGAAGCAAATCCCTCTTTCATGTCACATGTATTATTTTGCTGAAACCAGGGACCATTTCCTAGAGACTAAGAAGGACAGTGCTTAAAGAAAGTCTTGTTCTTCGACATCTTTACTTTCCAAGAAAAGTGTAGAAAAAATGCAAAGTCTGAGTGACATGGAATTTTCACCTTGTGAGATGTAAATAAGTATCCATACTGTGTAAATAGAAAATGCATTCCCACACTGTGAAGTGTAGAAATACATATCCACAGTATTAAGTATAAAATACACGCCCACAGTATGAACCGTGAAATGTATATCCATCCTGTGAGATATAAAATTCACGCCCACAGTATGAACCATGAAATGTATATCTATCCTGTGAGATATAAAATTCACGCCCACACTGTTATGTCTACTGTTAAAAATGAAATATATATCCACACTGTATAATGCAACACAACAAAGAAAAATCCTGAGAGGGTTGGAGCAGGCGGTAAGGACGAGGGGAGAAGGGGAGGAGAGAGGGAGGCAGGCAGAGCTAATATTGAAAGATGACTTAACCAGACATCATGGCATGTGCCTACAACCCCGACATTCAAGAGGCTGAGGTAGGAGGGTGAAAAGTAAAGACCAGCCGGGCTATATAGTAAATAAAAACAAACAAACAAGGCAAGCACTAGCATAGAGAAAAAGTAATTGCTGATATGAATGAATACATTTTTGAAAGTTACAAAAGTATGATGTCACTGGAGTGTTAGACTAAGCAGCTTTAAGATATCTCTATTTTCAGGGACACGTAAATGCATCTGAAGGGAACAGCCGTGTCCTTTATAATCATGCCCTCCTGGTAGGGGCAGCTCCTCGTGGCAGGCTGGGAAGGATGTCCCTCCTTAAGTTTGAAGTTTTTACTAGGAGGAAGTAGTTATGTATTGCCTGTGCCATTAGAAAACTGTTGCGGCTGTTTGTAAAATATGGAACATCGACCTGGGCCACCTAGTGTCCAGCCGTGGCCAGAAGCTGTGGTTATTTATAAGTCAGCTCAACAATAAGGAAAAAAGGTGCTCTAAAAATACCGTGTCAACCAAGGACATTTCCTCCAGAGTCCTCTAAATCAGCAGGACTTTGATGTCTGGCTATTGTGTGAATGGCATTTGCCAGGGATGCACTGTGGCCACCATGGGGAGAGCCCCCTGAAGAGCCATGGGGGGCTGAAGGGGAATGTGGATGTGCAGGCCAGCCTTGCTTCCAGACAGTCAGCAGCACTTGTCTGACCTTCTGTTAGACAATCTTCCAGGACGTGTGTGCGCGCGTGTGCATGTGCGTGTTTTGGTGGACATGTGTTGTAGGAAGGGGAAATAGCAAAGGGTTAGTCAGTTTAAAAGATCAGCAGGGAAAGCTCTTCTTCAAAGCTGTCAAGTGCTGAGTTCCAGATGTCCACTGGGGCTCCTTTAACTGACAGACTGCCTCAACCATTTAGTGGGCATGGTGGCCCGTGCCTTTAATCTTAGCATTCCAGAGGCAGAGGCAGAGGCAGGTGAATCTCTGAATTCTAAATTTGAGGCCAGCCTGATCTCCAAAGCAAGTTCTAGGACAACCAGGACTACATAGAGAAACCCTGTCTCAAAAAATCAGAAATAAACACACACAGAGAAAAACCCTATCCTGGAAAACCAAGATAGACAGACAGATAGATAGACAGACAGACAGACAACAGAAAATACTTGTCTTCCACCCCTCACATGCCGACAAGCTAGATTGCTTAAATCTTAGGAGAACTCACCCATTTCTTCCCCTAACTCTTTAAAAGTGTTTAACAGATGCAAAATCAAGAAGGTCGTTCATAAAATCCAAATTAGATATGCTAGTTGCATAATTGACTTTAGTTCACACTAAAATAAACACACACACACACACACACATATATATCCATGGGAATATAAATATAAACAAGTCCCACATGTGGCTAACAGTGCCTGGAATGTTCTTAGGGAGCCACAATCTGTGGGTTCAGACTTTGAACTTTGAATCTAGCTTCCATAGCTAATATGAGCATGTGGAGAACGAACCATCTTAGCATTTCCCCGGTCCAAATCGGCTTCTGGAAGTCCTTCCCTCTTAGACTTTGTGAAAATCACCTTGTGGATCTAAAGATGCACTGGTGCTCCTTACAACATGCCAAAAGGAACGGTTCTTTTGCAAAGAATAAAAGAAATGGCAAGAATCTGCCCCTGTAGGACCTCCATAAACAACTATACTGCTATTAGCTGGTGGGTTCCAGTTCATTCAGAAATGTGTGTGTGTGTGTGTGTGTGTGTGTGTGTGTGTGTGTGTGTGTGTGTGTGAGAGAGAGAGAGAGAGAGAGAGAGAGAGAGAGAGAGAGAGAGATTGTGTTTGTGTGTGTGTGAGTGTGTGCGTGTGGTTTTTATTCATTTTATTTTTGTGTTTGTATATATACATGCATATTGAATGTTTGTTTTGCTTGGTCCATTGTTAAGTGAAAACTTGGCTGTAATTTATGGAAGTACTCCTTTCAAATCAATCCAGTGGCTGAAAATGGAGATCACGGAATCAGAGTGCTGCCATAGCTACTCTGAAATGTACAGAATCACCCCCAAGAATTTTTGTAATTAAGTGGTCTTTGCAGGGGTGAGGTCCCTGAGTATGAAACTATGTAACTAAACCTTGGAAGCATCTCATCAGATTGTGGCTGTTGACATTTGTGTATGGAATGCATGCTGTGTACTGCTGGGGTGCCTGTGTGCTAACAGTACAGGCAGGCCGAGTCGTTCAGCTGCTCACCTGTAAGCGAGCGAGCACCTTGATGGGAAGAGAGGAGGCAGGAGCCAGGCAGTTGATGGCAGTGAACTGGTTAAGTGTCTAATCAGGGGATGTGGAAGCTCTCTTGCAGCATACCATGGCTGCAGAGGGAGCCAGCAGGTTCTTGCTACTTCTTTATAATGTCCTGGTTATTCTGCTATGACTGCTTTAGGGTAAGACTCCAGCCATGGGTGGCTTCTCCCTTCCCTTCTGCCATTAAGACAACAGATAGCGGACATGCCAAGAGATCATGGTTGTTAGCTCTTCTGGTTTACTTTGAACTTGAACAGAACAGTCTTGGGGTTGGTGGTACTTGTGTATGTGGGTAAAGGGAGAAGGGCTTTACACCGTCTTTATTCCCTAGAGTGCTGATTTAAGTGTCCTAAGCTGAGGTGGAAACATGCTAGGGCTCCAGGCTTTCCTTGGTCTTGTGTTGTATATAACACGAACTATCTTAATCTTATACCTAAGGAAAAAAGTCCTCTTATATCCTAACAAATATTTCTAACTGTGAAATTTAATAAAGCAGCACCCTAGAATTTTTACCAGAGAAGAGAAAGCTTTTTAAAGTCTTTCTTGAAACAGGAAAAATAATTTTTAAATTTCAAATAAATATTGTAATTATAATGACAGCACTGGGGATTGAACCCAGGGCCTCATCAGGCAAGCACAGTGTCACTGAGCTATAGCCCCATCCATTTTTTAAATAAATATTTCAGAGAGGGTTTTACTAAGTTGCCCAGGCTAACCTTGAACTTGTTCCACAGCCCAAACAAGGCTTGACATTGTAATTCTCCACCTCAGCCTTCTGAGAAACTATACAGATGTGTGTTTCCAGGCCCAACTGAAAATAAATAGCATTAATTTTTTAATGTCTTTAGGTGAATTTCCAGATCAACCCCTGGAAACTGTTTAAACCATTCAGGGATAGCATTAATCTTAATCTTACCAACTTTAAAATGAGATGTAGTGAAGCAATCCCCAGAAACACACGTGGGGCAGAGCTCCCTCCCATCCTGGTATCTCAAGTGGACTTTTACCAACTGCTCAGTGCTCTGTCACAGTGCTGCTCCAAGCCCCTTATCAACGCACCCCTAACCTCATGTGAGGGACAAGATGGATAAACAGTACATTGTGCTCAGGAATGTGTGTTGTCATCAAGGTATTTTTAAATGCAGACGTCCAGTACAGGCTCGTGTGTAGCTCAGCCTTCTTATCTGTACGGTGTGGGAACGGCTGGAGCAGTGTCTCTCCTCCTTACCCCCCTCCCCCGGCCACTCGGGCACAAATATTTGTTTTGCTTCAGTATTGGAAGATAAATACAGCATGGGACATAGAATAACTATTTGCACATCCTGAACTGTTCCCCACCCTGTGTTGTTGACAATTGCTGTCTGCCTTCTCCTGGATATTACATGGGTGGGTTTGGTTTTGTTGCTGTTGTTTGTTTTATTTTGTTTTTCATTGTGTAGAAGAGCAAAAGTCTAGAGTGGTCTTAAAAAGTGTGCTCTTTGCTGGATGCGATGGTGTGCGCCTGTCATCTCAACTACTCGGACACTGAAGCTCCTGTCCAGGCTACATGGTGTCACCTTGTTTGGGAACAGAAGCAAACAAGCAAAGAGGGACTGTGAGTACGGTTTAGTGGCAGAGAAAAGAAAAAGAAAACATAAGAGGAGCGCAGAGGAAGGGGGAGGGAGGAAGGAGGGATGGGTGACAGTCTGGAAGGAAGGGAAGAGGAGAGAGCAACACTCAGTGTTTCCCCCAGAACAAGGTAGGCTGCAGGAACTATGCATCTCATTTCCTCTTAGCAACTTGAAGGGAAATGCAGAGGCTGACACACCAGGATGAGATAATGCCCGGGATCTGTTGGCTGAAGTCACCCCAGAAAGGCTTCCTGCAGGAATGGGTGTTTCCGGACCCGAGAAGGCTGGGATCCTGAGGGATGAGGGACCACCCTGTTTTCATCCCCAGATTTTGAAAACCTAGCAACCAGAGGCAGCAGTGGGGAGCCATGGTCCTCTGCTGTGAACTTGGGCTCCGAAGGTCTTGTCATATGAAGGGATCCATGCCGTGGGCAGAGGGGCAAACCCAGTCCGTGAATGTCATCTTCCAGGCTGCCTGGGGTTGGGTAGGAGATGCAGAATCTCAGAATCAGGCAACCAGGACTTTATCCAGCATCATTTTCTTATTTTTATATGTTTAATAAACTCGCATATTGAACATTCATAGACACTGAAAAGCTGCAGGGAAAGTGAGAGAAAATGCAGAAAATTCTTGATTACCTTTGCCCAGCTCCCCATGCCATACGTATCACAGTCAGGAGAGGGTGTTGGTATCTTCCCGTAACTGAAACCATGACAGGTGGTTGAGACTTTACCAGACATTCATCTCGTTCATTCATTCATTTCTTGAGATAGGCACTCACTATGTAGTCTAGACTTTCTTCAAACTTATAACTCAACATTCTTTTTTTATAAAAAAAAAAAAATTTTAATCCAGATGTAGTGGTGCAACACCTGGGCTCTCAGCAGCTGGGAGGCCAAAGCAAGGCATTCCAAGTTTAAGAGCCACTTGAGCCACAGAGTGAGGCCCTGTCTCAAACTAACTAATTTAAAAACAGCTATGTAGCGTGCGTGTGCGCACGCACACACACACTCGAATACACACATGTATTCAGAATTCCACTTTTAAATTTTGTCTAGCCGAGGCTGCAGATTTACCTCGTTATATAAGTAGACCCTTTGGAGCAGGTCACACAAACAGGCCGTTTGTCTTTGGGGAAGATTCACTGTGATTGTCTGTGATGTGCTGGGTTCTTGGTGTTTTAGACTGATTAAAACCTGGGAACTTAAGCAATTTTAAGGTCTTGGGCCGCCTGTTGCAGTTTTTAGCTTCTCCCTAGTGGCTAATGCCAGCTATTGTTTCCCTGTGGCCTCTGTCATGCCGCTGCTGCTCAGTCAGATGCTATGCCATGTCCGGGCTCTGGCGCTGTGGGAGGGAAGGGGCCTCTTGCCAAGGTCCCCAGATTTGCATTATTCCTTGGCTTTAATGACTTTTCCCCCCCCAAAACCTTTCAATACTTTATTCCCAAGTTTGAGACTACTTTTTGCTTTTTAAAAGAAAAACAAAGGCAGTGAAAAATCCAGTGATAACCCATATGAAAACAATCTAGATTTTAACAGCTAAAAATGTAGAAGTGATTTATACTAAGAAAGCCCACCGAGTGCTATATTTTCCAGTATAGATTGCTATTTGTTGTATATCTGTGTAACATTGCTTTACCTCATAGTGGTTTTTTAGCCTTACAAATGTTTTGATTTCCTGTAGAAAAATAGGGAAATATAATTTTTTTCCTACGTTGATACTTTTAAGGGCTACATGATATTATAGTTTATGGTTATTTTAGGTCATAACGTATATTAACTAATTTCTGTTTTTTAGATAAAATTGTCCTGGATGATCAGTCTTACTAGATGCACTTTTGCACACATCCAGGGAGTCATTTTCCAGAGAGTGGGACTGTTGAGCCCACACCGAGTACTGGATGGCGCTTAGCTGCCATCTCAACAGTTAACCGTGTTCTCTGAGACACAGTTTGGAGTCCTGAGGTTGAGGTCGCCTGTTAACAAGGTTCTGTGCACATGGTAACGTGCTGGGTGGCTTTAGACGCGGGAGCTAAGCCTAGTCAGGCGACTTGCCGACTCCTAGCAGGGAATGATCTGTCAGGACCTGTTCCAGTCTGTTGTGACCTCATCTACTGAAGGTGGTGGCCTTGGAGCCGAGGGCTTACAAGGGGGCAGGCTTCCACAGGATCTGGCCCACTCAGCATTCCTTGTCCTCCAGGGCCGAGTGGCTTCACAAAATAACCTGCTTCACGAGCAGTTATCTTCTTCAGTTCTCATCTTTCTTCATTGTGTTTTCTGCAAGTCAAACTTCCGGGCAGGTTTTCCAGTCAATTAAAAATGGAAGGCTAATTCCATTAATTCCACTGAGTAGCCAATCTGCTGGTGGGATGTAGCACAGGGTATAAACTCAGTTGACGGTTCTCTGTTCAGTATAAGGCATCAGAGATGGAAATGTTTGGATTCCAGGCTTGTTCCTTTT
>NC_022013.1:62387663-62396028 GCF_000317375.1 Microtus ochrogaster | reverse complement strand
ATGTCGGTGGTAGAGTTCGTGCTAGTACAATACTAGGAACTCCAAGTTTGATCACCAGCACCTAAAAAGTGTTTTTATTACTTCAATTCTTCTCTGAAACATAGGAGTGAGTTACCAGTCTTTTCTCCTCTGAATTAGAGCCCAGCTGTTCACTTTCCTTGGGGAACCATTTATTTACCACAGAAAGTATACTTCCTGAAAATTCTGTGTTTTGAAGGGATGAATTCATGATAAATGCATGGAATATGGAAGAGAGCGAGGACTGTGATGGACCAATCCTCTCACATCCTCAGTGACCCTTCCCTGAAGTCTTTTTTATGTTGTCCTGCGAGGCTCTTGGGACCTGGCTTGGGTTGAAGCTACATTAGCACCCCCAAACCTGAGTGTGACTGATCTGTGTGGGGACTCTGGACTTGAGTGGGCAAACCTTTGAGTAAATACACTACTGTATGATGAGCAGGTGTGTGAGGCCGCTAATTAAAGCAACCCCATGCTATGGTTCAGAATGCTTTGGAAGCAACTTTTAATTGAAAATGGCTCCCGATTATTTCCCATTTCCTCAAGAATTGTAATAAATTGAAACTAATAGGGAGGCACTCTTAAAGCGCTCACAGGAAGGGGATGGCCTTTACTGACAGAAGCAAGCATCTACTCTTCAGCCTAGCTCCGAGCCTGGTCACGCAGCCTCAGGAGGAGAGGTCAGTGAGAAGGTGCCGTGCCCTGCTGTGAGTGGGCACCTCTGCCCGTGCAGCTGTGTGAGGAAGGACGTTTCTGCCACGATCATGCTACACCAAACACCAACAGCCTTCCCGAGTGGCAGGAGTTTCCTCCCTCTGAGGAAGTAGATTGGGGTGGATTTATGATGTTTTTCTCTCCCTTGTGGAAAACTGAGGAAATAGGCACAGGTCATTTTTTCCCCTCCCCCTTTGAATACCTCTGTGGAAACTGAGGACATAAAAACTTAAGGCATCTCAATCTGTGAGAAATCTTTGATTTGACCTATAAGAAATCTTTCCCCTGCGCTCTAACAGGAAGCCCACGTGCAGGTGGGTGGTTCCACTTCTCTGTTCTTTGTTTCCAGAGGGTGAGGTGAGCCGTGGGTGATTCAGCCACAGGGCACTGCAGTTACCACGCTCCAGTCCTGCCCTCCACCCTGCGTGTGCTATACCACATGGTGGGTCTTTCCTGTGTTTCAGAAGAAAAGGCCCTCGGGGCCTGTGAGTTCTTTCAAGAGAACCACGTGGTCCTGGTAGGTGGCCTAGACCCTCAAAAGTGAAAGCACATAATTAATGGCCTCTTACTTTGAAACAAAATACGTTCGCCTAAGATTGAGCCTCCATATCTCTTTAAATTGGTTTCATTTTAATATAGGGGTACACTTGTTTTCAAAGCACGGCTTTGAACATACGCACACCACACCCACACACACAATTTTCTGATGGAAAGGGGTCAGGCATGGAGAAAGTTGAAGTAGCTTTTTTTACGGTAACAAAATTAAGCCAGGTTTGGTGGTGTGCTCCTGTAATACCAGCACTAGAGAGGCTAAGGCAGGAAGATCATAACTCACAAACAAAAAGCGTGCTATAATTATGAATGCACAAAAAGAGAACTAGAATCTTTGTGTGTAACCAGGTTGTCCTTGCATAAAACACGCAAATACATTTATTTTTCAAATTCTTAATTCTTAGTCATATTAGCATTATATAGATGCTGCAGAAAACTATAGGAATTATAAAGAAAGATTATTAATCCATCATTATAAACTAATTTATTTCACTTTTAATTGTGTGTGTGTGTGTAGTGTGTGTGTGTGTAGTGTTACCAAAGGCCAGGGGTATTTGACACCCCTGGAGATGGAATTTCTGGTGGTTATGAGTCACTTGGTGTGGGTGTGGGTGCTGAAAACTGTACTGGGATCCTCTGCAAGAACGGTACTCACTCTTAATTACGGAACCATCTTTCCAGCTTCTGAAAACATCATTATTTTTTTAAAATTAAATTGTTTTTATTTTATTCTGTGTATTGGTATTTTGCATGCATGCCTGATACCTTTTGAGGTCACAAAAGGGTATCAAATCCCCTGTAATTAGAGTTACAGACAGTTGTGAGCTGCCATAAAGGTGCTGGGAGTTGAGCCCAGGTCCTCTGGAAGGGCAGCCAGTGCTCCTAACTGCTGGGCCATTGTTCCAGCACTTGAAAACGACCATCTTTTTAAATGTGTCTCATGAGCACAGAGAGCGGCTTTGTGACACTGCTTGCTGTGGTGTTTGAAAGAAAATGTCCCCAAAGGGAGTGACACTATTACGAGGTGTGGCCGCGTTGGAGGAAGTGTGTCACTGTGGGGCTTTGGGGTCACTTTTTCTCAAGCTTCCCTCAGTGTGACAATCGACTTCCTGTGGCCTGCAATGTCTAACATTGTCAGCTCCAGCAACACGTCTGCCTGCATGCTGCCATGCTCCCCGTCATGATCATAATGGACTGGACCTCTGAAACCGTAAGGGTGCCATCCTCAATTAAATGTTTCCTTTATAAGAGTTGCTGTGGTTATGGTGTCTCTTCACAGCAATAGAAACCCTGACTAAGACACTTGCCTTACTGATATCCATAGTGCATCAGTCTTGTTCATACATAATGTCTCAACCTTACTGTTCTTCATAGGAGCAGAAGGCTGAGCGGCATTTCAAAGAGTAAAGGGCTAGGGGTAGAGTTGAGAGCCGGAGCAGTTGCCTAGTATGCCAAGGCTCCGGCTTTAGTTCCCATCTCTAAGGAAAAAAAAATTAAACATAAAGTTTGAACAGTTATCCAGCTTATGGAATGTGTGGGTGTAATCTACCCTAGGGACTGAGGCTCCTCTGGGGTATATTCCAAACTTCATTTAGTTCCCAAACATTTAAAAGAGGAAGATGTACATCTGGAAAGACATTGTGCGTAACCCCACGAGACAGCCGTACAGGTCTGAACCTCAGAGAACCAGTCTTGCGCATGCAGAAGGGATGGGTGTGTCCTGCATCTTATAACAACAAGATAAGTAAATAGATAGCTAACCAAGAAATGTAAACATACACAAATGAACAAATCCACCAGTTTCCCTCCTCAGAGTATTGCCAACTGAGACAATAATACTCACTCAGAGCAGCGCCGTTCCTAACAGCCACAGAAAAGCAGCTTAAGCTCCTGCTAGCCAATGAATGAACAACAAAGCCTGGGATAATCAAGCAGCCCAATACTGTTCAGCCACAGTGTGGAATGAAACTTCTTCTCACTTGTTAAAAATTAAATTAAAAAGATATATTTCGAAAATTTCATACGTGAGTTTGTATTTGTAGCATCTCTACCCCTCCTGCTCCTGCCTCTAACTCCTCCCCCACCCCCACCCCTGCTTCCTCTCACAGTGTCATCTTTTTCATTGAGATGTGTTTGTATACACACAGTTGTATATGCGTACATGTACATAATAATAATATGTATAATGACTACCTGCTGTTGATATGTATGTGTGTCTAGGGCTGACTACTTAGGACGGGGTAACCTATCAGAGGGCTCGTGCTTGGAGAAGGCTTATTTTCCCTCTCTCAGAAGGTATTACCTGTAGCTCTTCTGGGGGTGAGGCATTGCCATGTCTACTATATTTTCATTGTGCTGGTCTTGTTTACCATGTCTGCTTTCATGGGTACAGCATCTTGTTGCATGTATAAGGCACTGTCTCATAGCAGGTGCCCTGACCTTCTGTCTCTTCCAGTCTTTCTGTTTCCTCTCCCACAATGTTTCTGAGTGTTATGTAGAGGAGTTGTATTGTGGATGTATTAACTGGGGCCGGGAACCCTACAGTCGGTCTTTCTCTGCATTTTAACTTCTTGTGACTTTCAAAGGTCTATGTCTTCCACAAAAAGAAACTGATTTGATAAGGGATGGAGCTACACTTACTGTGGATATTAGGGTAACTATGTAAAATGCAGCTAAAGACTATACAGGTTCCTCCCTAGGATCCAAGACCTCATCAGCCCATGGTAGTAGGTTTATAGTACCAAGCACAGGCAAGCACAAATTCCTTCTTGTAGAGCTGGCTTTAAGTCCGCTTAGACAGCTGTTGGTTACCGCCAAGGTGTGTGCCACTATTGCACCACTGGGAATATCTTGCTGGGTTGGTCATTATGGCTCATATGCTAAACAGCTCAATAGGATTATTGATTGCTTTTCTCCTTGGGCAACTTGCATAGCTATGGATACTACAAGATAATAGTCTTCCAGATAGAGGTTCCATTCAGGTCACTTCCAACATAATTCCTCCAAGTTCTATGTCTGAAGTGTGGGGTGCCTTCAGCAAGAGATAATAGATATGTGATAATATAATAGATAATTGATAATAGAAATGTGCTGTATATGCACAAATGGAGTTCTAGTTGGCTCTAAAGAAAAATGAAATCATAAACTTTGCAGGTAAATGGATAGAACTGGGAAATATTACACCAAGATAATCCAAACCCAGAATACAAACATCAAATGTTCTCTCCTATTTGTCATTTTTAGCTCCAAATCCTTGGATATGGATATATCACCTGGCCAGGCGATGGTGGCACACTCTTTTAATCCCAGCATTGGGAGGCAGAGGCAGGTGCATCTTTGTGAACTCCAGGCCAGCCTGGTCTATAGGGACAGCTCCAGGACAGCCAGGTGTAGTGATGTTTCATTTGTATTTTAATAAATAAAGCTTGCCTGAAGATCAGAGAGTAAAACAGCCCCACTGGTCAGTCTTACAGACCAGGCAGTGGTGACACACACCTTTAATCCTAGTAGCCACACTAGTTCGCCACAGAAGCTGGGCAGTAGTGGCGTGTAGTAATATGAGCGGCGGGCTGCTTCCCGCCACCCGGCTAGCTTTACCCGAAATAATTACACGGACACTGTATTCTTTTAATCACTGCTTGGCCCATTTCTATCTAGCCTCTTCTAGGCTAACTCTCGCACCTGGACTAGCCCATCTCTAATAATCTGCTGTAGCCCACAAGGTGGCTTACCAGGGAGATTCTAGCCTACGTCCATCCTGGGTTGGAGCTTCATCGCATGTGTCTCAGAGAGCAGAACTATCGAGTCCGCCCTGGAGATGGGAGCATGGCGTCTCTCTCTGAGGCGTCTTACCTCACTTCCTCTTCCTCCCAGCATTCTGCTCTGTTTACTCCATCCACCTGTGTTCTAAGCTATGAGCCCAAGCAGTTTGTTTATTACTCAACCAATGAAATCAACAGATTGATATATGACACTCCCACATCAGTGGCGCACGTTTTTAATTCCAGAACTAGAGAGGACTATAAGATGAGAAGAGAGAGCTCTCAGACACAGGTTCATTCTGAGGATTCCTGGAGGTAGGATCACCATTTCGGACTGAGGTAGAGGTAAGAGCCAATGACTGGCTGTTCTGCTTTTCTGACCTTCAGGTTGAGCTCTAATATCTGACTCTGGGTTTTTATTAATTGTGCTATAGCTAGGGCTACACAAAGAAACCCTGTCTCAACCCCCGCCCCCAGAGATAGAGAGAAATAGAGATAGAGAGAGAGAATATATATATATCCTGGAATAACAGCAGGAGCCAAGAAAATAAAAACGGTGATAAAGAAGGAGCTGGGTGGGGCTTTAGCTAGGAAGGGGAAGTGGGGAGGACAAATGACATCAAGGATGCTTGAAAAAGCCATAAAGAAGAAACATTATTTTATGTTTCCTTAAAAACATAAACACTGTGTGTGTGTGTGTGTGTGTGTGTGTGTGTGTGTGTGTGTGTGTACTTTTAAAAAATTAAGTTACCCCGCTTGGGGCAATAATACACTCCATAATAGCCATCAGATATCTACAAAACCCTTGGTGCCAGGCATGGAAAATCTCCTTTTAAGGTGTTGGTCTGGGGAATCCAAGAGACCTCCCTGCAAATAATACAGCCCTTAGTCCCTTAGTTGCCTCCCAGGACATGAATGAAACCTAAAGCATCGTGCTAAGCAGCAGGTGTGAGCTAGGAAGGCTTAGAGTCGTCTGTGACTGTTGTAACAGATTTTCCAGCATAGGCAAAATTTTCCTTATGACAAAAGGACAATTTGTTCTCAGCGTGTATAGCTCACGCTGACCTGATATGACTCATAGCAATCCTCCTGCCTCAGTTTCCCAAGTGCTGGAATTCCAGGTGTGTATGTTTTAGGGTTTCTTTTTGGATGATGGTAATATTCTGATATTAGTGTCAATGGTTGTGTAACAGTGAAATTGTATCTTTTAGAATGAGGTGTTTGTTATTCTAACTGATTTTTTTTATGTCATGTGCATTGTGTAATATAATGTTAAGTGGGCTTATAAGAAGTATGTACAGATCTCCTGAGTAAATTGGGAGCATGGGGACTATGTAGAGAGTTGAAGGGGAGGAGAGAGGCAGGGAGGGGAGAAGAGAAAAATGTAGAACTCAATAAAATAAAACTAAGAAGTAAGGATTATTAGCTGCATAGAAAATGTTGTTTTTTTCTTTCTTTTTTTAAAGAAACGCTACTATACACAAATTTAACAAAACGTTGAAGTATTGTTTTAGATGGTAAGGATGTAGTGTTCATTATATTACGCAGAGCATTCTGCTATGATGTCTTTAATTTTCCCAATCAAGTGTGGATTGCATGGACGTTCATTTGACCATCTCTCCAGGTAAAAAGCCAAGGAGGCAGGACACTATCCACCTGGGCCATCAGCTCTGAACTGGATTCTTGTCCAACAGTGAGACCCGGTGTCATATACCTGTGTCCTGGTCATTCAAAGGCCGGGCTGATAAGCAAACCTCTTGATTTCACAGCGATTGCGAGAACTTGTAATGGGAGCCGTTTAGTAGGAAAGTGGGTATCAAGGGCATTGAAGTAAATGATGCTTCAGAATGCCCAGCTTGGCAGGAGAAATGGCTTGTGACCTAGAGGGACTTCCCCTGGTCCGAGGGCCCACATTTGATCCTGGAACCCTTGTGGGAGAGGAGAAAGCCTGCTTACACATGTTGTCCTCTGACACATGTCACCACACACACGCTCACATGTGTGCCCCCCACGGAAATAAATGCAAAAATGGGAGGAGAAAATATGCAAATAGAGAGAAACTGTTAAATGCTGAGGCCAATGTGGCCTACAGAAAGTGGTTCAGAAGCACCGACTGCTGCTGATTCTACCGTTCCCCAGTCTCTTGCTAGTCCTGCTATTTCCTATAGAAATAGCAATACCCTTCCCCTTTAAAATAACAACAGCATCACCATCTCCACTTTCTTATTTTGAGATTTACCTCTTGTTTTATGAGCATGAGAGTATTGTCAACATGTATGTTTATTCATCCCATGTGTACCTGATGCCTATGGGGGTCAGAAGAAGGCACCAGATCTCCTGGAGCTGGCGGTATAGACAGGTGTGGGCTCCCATGTCAGTGCTGGGATTTGAACCCCGGTCCTCTGCAAGAGCAGCCGATGCTCTTAACCACTGAGCCATCTCTCCCATGCCTCCACCTTCTGTCTTTGCATCCTTTCTCTGCAGCCATTTGCGAGCATCTTGTAATTTCCTCTCTTCCCAGCGCCTGAAATTCTGTTCTTTTGAACTTGAATCATTTAAAGCTCTGTGTTCAGCAAACTTTTGTATTGTTTTCCCTTTGATGGCCGTAAGCTGTTAAAACCAGCACCTCTTTGCAGTGTTCTTTGACCGCAGGCCCACCTGCCCCCTAGGGAGCCTGAGGGTTAGGTACCAGCACTTACTCTCCTGTCTTCTAGCCAGTTTTTTTATCCTCTTTTTTTATCCAGTTTCCCTACAATCTTTATTTTTGTTTAGTGATCAGAATCTGAAGGGCTTTCCCACAAATATTCTCCTTTCCTTTCCTCAAATTATGATAATGTATTTGTAGCAGATTATGGCAAACACCTCATAGAATCATAAATGAAAAGTAGGGATACAGGTCAGTTGGTAGTGTGCTAGCGTAGCATATAGAAAGCAATGGGTTCAACCCTCAATTCTCTATCACTTGGGATACACATTCTCCTCCACGTAGGGACTGAGACCGATGTGGGATCACAATGATCACATGGTTTAGATACGGGTAAGTGTCTTCTGCAGGTGAAGGTGACCCAAAGGGCAGTGCAGAAACTCTGCCGCAGCTTGATTATTAGTCTAGCATGGTGGCATGCGCTTTTAATCCAGTAGTTGGGAGGCAAGAGGCAGGGGGATGTTCAAGTTCCAGGCCAGTCAAAGATATATAGCAGAACCCTGTCTCAAGAAAGAAAAAAAAGCCGGGCGGTGGTGGCACACGCCTTTAATCCCAGCACTTGGGAAGCAGAGGCAGGCGGATCTCTGTGAGTTCGAGACCAGCCTGGTCTACAAGA
>NC_022013.1:62383186-62386857 GCF_000317375.1 Microtus ochrogaster | reverse complement strand
TGGAGCTGGGTGGTCCTTGGACTTCCCACAGGGCAGGGAACCCTGATTGCTCTTTGGGCTGATGAGGGAGGGGGACTTGATTGGGAGAGGGGGAGGGAAATGGGAGGCGGTGGCGGGGAGGAGGCAGAAATCTTTAATAAATAAATAAATAAACCTACACAAAAAGAAACGAAAAAAAATAAA
Organism: Microtus ochrogaster; assembly: GCF_000317375.1. Taxonomy (NCBI): domain Eukaryota; kingdom Metazoa; phylum Chordata; class Mammalia; order Rodentia; family Cricetidae; genus Microtus; species Microtus ochrogaster. The sequence continues at coordinate 62,386,674 of NC_022013.1, read as the reverse complement.
AAAAAAAGAAAAGAAAAAGAAAAAATTGATTATTTTAGCTTTGGTTCTGGTAATGAAAAACATCCTGAGATCTAATTAGTCTTCCTTCTTTTCCTCCTCTTCTCTCCCTCTTTCTTCTCCTTTCCCAAGAAACATCTCTGGGATTTAGTTATGGCAAGAAGGAAACCCCGGGGCTTGTATCAGCTTTTCAGTCGGGATCACCTCCCTTCTGCAAAGCGTTTCACAGACTCCTCGGATGGGTGGGCCTCCCGGATGGGTGGGCCTCCCAGGGAAGGTCCAGGGAGGCAGAAGAGCTGTGTGGGGTGAGCAGCAGCTGGTGTGCAGACAGGATGTGCTAGGCTGGACCCCAGCCATGCCACCGCAAAGGACCCATAAGGAAGCATTACAGTCCTCAGTCTCGGTCACGAAACCAGCCATTGTAGATTCCCGAAGCTCTCATCTTTTTGTGGAAGGGGACACCTTCACACTCTGTAATGTCACGAGGCAGGGTAATTTCAAGTTCCTGATCAAAGCTGGTGAGCTCCTAGCACAGGCCACTGGAAAGATATTTGAGGGAGAAAGATAGCAACATTTCTTCATTTGGTTTCAGCAGATTCCAAAGAAGCGCGAGAGGAAAGAGCGGGGAGAAGGGACATGGCGGGAAAGAACGGGAGGGATAGAGAAATGCATGCTTACAGTGTTCATGAAGACACCACTACCAAAACACCCGGTTTCCCCAGCAGTCACTTACACTTCAGTTTCCATCCTTCCTACTTTGCTAGTAATTTTGTTGTTGTTCTCTGAGGGATTTTTAGTTAGGGTCTCACTGTGTAATCCAGTCTGGCCGTAAACTGAGCCTCCTGCTCACCAGCACGGCCACCACACCTAGCTCCCTTTACAGCTTTAGTTATAAGGTCACCAAGCTGCGCAGCTGTGATTGGGAGACATTTCTTCTCACATGGCCGTGATCTCTGCTAAGTCTTTGCATGTGCATTTATGCGTGTCCTCATGCACTCTATTTTTGGTTTATATTAAGACTGCATTTCCCCAAATTGCTTGGCTTCCTACGTGCACTCTTTAATGTTCACACAGTGTTCACCCAGTGGATGTCCTGCCATCTAAATAAATATTTCAGGGTCATTGTTGCAGGACTCTGAAGCCTCCCAACTTGGATTTCCTGTTCTGCCTCATCCCAGCAATCTTGGAGACTTTCTTGCTTTCTTCCTCCCTGCATGGGAACGGTAACACCCCTCACGGTGTTGAGAGTAGAATAGTGGATAGAAACATTTAGTACAGTTCTTTTTTTTTTTGTAGTTTTTCGAGGCAGGGTTTCTCTGTGGAGCTTTGGTGCCTGTCCTGGAACTAGCTCTTGTAGACCAGGCTGGTCTTGAACTCACAGAGATCCGCCTGCCTCTGCCTCCCAAGTGCTGGGATTAAAGGCGTGCGCCACCATAGCCCGGCTTAGTACAGTTCTTAAAGTATAGTGTATGTCTTATACTTACAGCCCGTCTGTTGTTTTTTTAATTTATCGCTATTTAGATATGCTGATAATTTTTCTATCCTTTGAACTCGTTTTTGTGGTAGATTTACAACCGTAAATATTGGCCAAGATATTTGTGTCCATGTGTTAGTGTATGCTGATGTTCAGTTGACTGCCCGTTCTTCACGATTGTAAGTGTAACCTGTTCATGGTCTCCACACCAGAACTGTCCAGAAGTTATCATTTTCTATGTTGGCCAATCTAGTGCGTTAAATGTGAACCTTGTGATCTGCTCACATTTGAGTAGGAGTGAGGATAATATAATCAGCAGCCCACTCGTCCGTCATCCAGCTGCCATGATCTCTGACCTCTACCCACACTTTGCTTTGAGGAATTTCACAGCAAACCCCTGTGGCACGCCACTTCCTTCACTGGCCCAGTGGTGTGGACCTCAACCTCATGAGGACCTTTTATATTTTCACACAGGCCATCGTGTCTTAGCAGTCTGCCTTCATCTGACCTAACAGTGTTCCCACACTTGACTTGGGACCTCATATTAGGCAGTATGAGGAATGAATCCCAGAGGCTGGATCCCGCCATGGCCCAACCATTTCTTGTGTGGCTACGCTGAAAAATCTTTCTCCCCCTCACCACTGATTTGCTGGGAAAGCCAGGTCATTGTGTTATAGAATGGGTTCTGCGTTGGAGCCTTGGTTTTCTCACAGCCAGATTTAACATTTTTCTCTAGGCCCTGTTTTCTTCACCGTGGTGAGCATCTCTGGAGTGACTTCCTCACTGCAGCGTGAAGTGTCTGGAGGGGCGGCACTTCTTCCTAGTCGGTTCTCAAGGAATCTTAGATTCCAACGTGGTTATTGTCCCCAGGAAGTACGAGAATGGCATGAAGACTGTCACAGACTAACTGTAAGATTAAGAAATGATGTCAGGCCGTGGTGGCGCACGCCTTTAATCCCAGCACTTGGGAAGCAGAGGCAGGTGGATCTCTGTGAGTTCCAGACCAGCCTGGTCTACAGAGCTAGTTCCAGGACAGGCTCCAAAGCCTTTTCTTCGAGAAACCCTGTCTCGAAAAACCAAAAAAAAAAAAAAAAAGATTAAGAAATGACATTGGTCTACAGGTACTCCAGCTATAGTCAGCCCCTGCTTCTGAAGTCCTGAAGTCCCTTTCATGGGCTGGTTCCTCGGGAACACCTTCTAGAGATTCAAGTGGAGAGATGACCTGAAAGGTTACAGAATTATAACGTTCATTACGCTGATAAGTCACCTTGTGTTGTTTAAATTTGTTTAAAATGGACTTTGGGGTAAGCCCCCCCCCCAACGAGCTAAAACCCCTCTCCTTATCCTGAAGTAGGCCACGCCTAATTGTAACAAGGAGAGAAGAAGAGCAAGCAGCTAAGAGCATGAGAACACTGTGTTCCTGAGAATAACTAGAAGGTGAACCAGCGGGGGTGGCTGTTGTTTATCTCCTAATATAACAATGTCCGCAATGGGAAGAGGAGCTGGAGGAAGAGGGCCCTCTACCTGAGACTTTGAGCTGGAAACTCCAGCTGGCGGCCCCAGTGGGCCTTCCCCATCTATTTCTAAAACTGAATACTTTGAACACCAGATTGGCTGAATCCTCTCTCTGCTGTTTCTCTCTAGCTTATACTCACTGTTTATTCTTTTACTTTTGCTTGCTGTATACTCTAGTAGTAAACTAGTCATTCAAAACGGAAAGCATCACGGTCATAGCTCATTCTCTGGCCCCTACAGAATGGATGACAGATGATTTTGAGAGATGCCACTTGGTGAAATGTGGTTAGTAAGTGGTGTCAATAAGCTTTGTTAGAACACATCCGTGGGCTCAGTTGATCTGGAAAGATTTGCTAGAAGGAAAATGTAGTCTAAGATTTGAATAGTGGATACTCTTTTTAAACCACAGGGAAGTCTGAGAGATGAGCTAGTCTAGGTCTGAGTTCAAAGGTACATGCCCTTTTTTTCTGACTCCAGTAGCTTCGTATATGCTAACACAGGC
>NC_022013.1:62358184-62382757 GCF_000317375.1 Microtus ochrogaster | reverse complement strand
TGCTAACACAGGCTCACACGTGCTAACACAGGCTCACACGTGCTAACACAGGCTCACACATGCTAACACAGGCTCACACGTGCTAACACAGGCTCACACGTGCTAACACAGGCTCACACGTGCTAACACAGGCTCATACATGCTAACAGAGGCTCTACTACTAAGCTGCATCCCTAACCCAAGACTTTCTCAATGCCATCCAGAAAGTCCAGTTGTGTTGACATCCCCATGGACATGTCTTCCGAGACCTTCTATTTGTTCTTTCATTCAATAGTTAATTATTGAGCATCTCTTCTGTGGTGGTTTTTTTGTGGCCTGGGTGTGTGGCTCATTCAGCAACCCAGTTTCATGGTAATTATCAGCTTGAGGTTCAGAAGTCCTGGATTCATCCTAGGTCCTGCTTTCAAAATGGCAGTTTGGAAAGAGTTCCTCACGGTTCTTATCTCTATGGTTTCCAGAGGGAGAATGGCTGGCAAGTCTGAGGGTGTCGCTTTTCCCCGGGGTCCAGGGGCAAAAAGACTTCTCTGTTTAAATGGGATTCTGCCTGCCTCTGTCTCTTATCCTCCCTCTCTCTTTCCAAGTTTTCTTTTGAATTCAACTTTCTCAGCATGTACTGAGTACTCTCTCTATGCAACACTTATTATAAGAAGAGAGTTCAAAGATACAAAACATACAGGTGTGTGTGTGTGTGTGTTTTCTTCTCTCTGTTTTTCTTTCTTGTGGAAACACTTTATCCTTTGAGCTCTAAGGACTAAGCTGAAAACTCATGGAACAATATTTGCCATGACTGTGGGCAAAGATGGGGAAGAAAACAAGAATTCTTTCGCTTCCAGACAGCTCACCTTTGTTCAGCCGCCAAACGCGTGGGACACAGTGGAGAGGGAGCTTTACCGGCAGTTATCCCTCTGGAAGAGCGGTGCTGTTCATAAACAGAGAATGGGTCCTGAGACAGAAAATGGCTTATGGTAGAGTAGGTGGCTGAATACAAAAGCAATCACTAACATTCTTGACATACCCATACAGCAGCAGCAGCAGTCACAGGCCTGTTAGCTTGCTTCGGGTCTGTTTTCCTTGTTAATTCAGCTCTCACAGGAAACTGTTGAGTGCTTGTTGAACGGAATGCTGAACGTTCCAAGAGGAAGAAGTTTGCCGCCTTCCCCATTATCTACTCCTTCTCCCCTACCCCAGTGCTTCCCCCCCTTGAGCTCCGAGGTAAGTAAGTCCATCGTGGTTGCTCTGCATACAACTTCACAACAAGCCCCTCATGTCTTTTCATATAAAATTCAACAGAATTTCCGAATTTCCAACAGAATGGACTGAGATCCCGCTGGTTCTGCTTGCTAATGAGTGCATTCAACTCTCGGCCTTCCTCGTGATCCTCACTCCCCTTTCATTCATAACTCCTGGATCTAAAGTGTGATTAACGGCCCACAAGACTTGGATTGAAAAGCTCTAATCCAGTACATTCTGTTTGATCACAACAAGGCCCAGGAAATTAAAACGATTTGTCCATAGCTGCTAGAGTCTGGGGTGGGGGTAAGTGGGGACTTTGGGGCCCTTTCTATTAAGCTAACTACCTGTGTGGTAGGCAAACCTACCTTCTGGCTTCATGATTAAAGCCGTCAGCATTGGAGACAGAGTTCTGGCATGGCTACTCAGTAGATCTGTGGCTTTGAATGGGTTCTTTAAACTTACGCAACATCTGCACTCTTGCTATAAAATAGGGCTAGTCCTAGGTGTGCGGTGCATACCTATAATCCTAACACTGGGATGCTGAGGCAGGAAGATTGCAACGAGTCTGAGAACAACCTAAGTCACACAATGATCAGGGCAATGCCCTCTTGAGCAGGTTTTACCTCTCCTGGGTCTGGCACAGAACAAACAGCACCTACCATTATCACCTATGGGATGTGAACTCTGTAAATCGCCATGGTGGCTTTACTTCCACACACAGGTTACTCCAACCTGTTGACTCCCTCCACTTCGTGAACAAGAATTCAGCATGAAGTTGCGGAGCAGGGGCTGTGGCAGACATACCCTTGTAGTCTTTGAGTGCCGGGGTCTCAGTGTCTGGCTGGTTTTGGTTTCTGACTCTGAGAATGTCTTCTCCTCCTCAGGGGCTCCCTTTCTGCTCTGTTGCTCTAATTAAGCCCACTGCTGTTGATGGAATTAGCACCGTGTGCCCATTCCTCAACCCGGTCCCTCTCTAATCTTTGCCTCCTTTGATTGAAGTCAGGGCAATTATACTCTAATGGTAGTTGGGGAAACTGAGGCTCGCACAGACTAAGTAACTGGCTTGATGGATAGAGCTGCTTAGGGGATGGATTGCAGATTAGGCACAGGGGGACCCCAGCCTTTGTGTATACAACTGATGAGTGTCCATCTCATCCTGAGACTGACCAGCCGGGAAACCAGTGAACAGAGAACCAGGATCAACCGAAGTCATCATGGGACTGTAGAACCAATATTTAGGCCTTGCGCTCCTGGCTCTTGTCTGATGATTTTTTGATCGTTTCACACAGGTCTGGATCTTTGACCTTGGCATCACTAGTTGTAGCATCAGGTTGCCCTGCAGACTATTGATGGTCCCCTTCATAGTTGGGAACTTCCAGCTCTGGGGAGTAAAGCCTTTGAATTTGAATCCTAGTTCTTCCACTTACCAACTCTGTGACTTTGGGCAAGTTGCTTGAATTTTCTGTGCCTTGGTTTCTCATACTAAATACTCCTGGAAGTGTTATGAGGGGTATGTGAAATGACAAATATACAATCAAAGACCAGCACCTGACACAGACCCCTGATCAGCTGTCAGCATTATGCATTGTGTTCTCGTCACTTTGCCAGCCTTGAGCAAGAGAGTCGTGGTGCTTGCTCCTGGCTAGCTGCAGTCTACTGTGGGGAATGTTTAAGGTAATGAACTTTAGGACTTTTTGAGAAACTCTAGTTTCATTTTTTTTATAGACTAGAGGTTGCTGCAATGTGACCGGAAGACAGTTCTGTTTGTAAAGGTCTTGCTGCACAGGCACGATGCCTTGAATTAAATTCCCAGAACCCATATTATCACCGGGCGGTGGTGGCTCACTCCTTTAATCTCAGCACTTGGGAGGCAGAGACAGGAGGATCTCTGTGAGTCTGAGACCAGCCTGATCTACAGAGCTAGTTTTAGTTCAGGGCTACACAGAGAAATCCTGTCTCAAAAAAGAAATTTAAAAAAAGGAAAGGAAAGAAAAAGCAAAAGCCGGGTATGGTCGTATGTCATATGTTCTTCTAATCCAAGTGTTATGGGAGGCAGAGGCCGAAAGGATCCCCGGGTCTACTGGCCCAGTCAGCCTAACCTAATAGGCAGGTTCCAAGCCACTGAGAGACCCTGTGTCAAAAAACAAGGTGCTTCAGTAGGAATGCCACCTGAGGTTGTCCAATGACCTCCACATGTACATGAATACCTGTGTACACACACATGATGAGTACACATATGAACATGAGTATATAACATCAGCGTCAGCGTTTTGTGCCAGAAGCATAGCTCTGGGTCGCACAGGATCCGGCAGTCTCAGGCCTCATGGCCAGGACGCTGTGTGTTCCATCCAGAGGAGAGCTAACCAGGGTGCTCCAGGCCGAAAGGAAGTTATGATTGGAGGAGAATTTGCGAGGCCGTAGGTCCACTAAAGGAAGAGGGAGCTGTCACAGCTGAAGCAGGCCTGTAGGAAGAAGACAGGGAAGGAGCCAAGGCTGTTGCGCAGATAACACCGCCACTGTGAAGCCAAGTATTTATTTTTAAGCGACGGTGGTATATTTTAGTCCAGCTTTATCCCACTTGCCGTGTGTGTCTCCGTTTTTCATCAGTGTTTTCTGTTTTTCTCCTAGTGGATCTTCTCTCTATTTGAACCTCTTGTTCACGTTGCCATTTGCTTTAAAGGCCTCTATCTGCAGCTGGTTTCTCTTTTGTCAACTTACACAAGCAATAGCCATCAGGGAATAGTGAACCTCAATAGAGAAAATGCCTCCTCCCACCAGATTGGTCTGTAGGGCATTTTCTTGATTAATGATGGATGTGGGAGATCCCAGGTCACTGTGGGCAGTGCCATCCCTGTGTAGATAGTCCTGGTTGTACAAGAAAGCAGGCTGAGCCGGGTGGTGGTGGCGCATGCTTTTAATCCCAGCACTCAGGAGGCAGGGGCAGGCGGATCTCTGTGAGTTCTAGGCCAGCCTGGTCTACAAGAGCTAGTTCCAGGACAGGAACCAAAAGCTACGGAGAAACCCTGTCTCGAAAAATCAAAAGAAAGAAAGCAGGCTGAGCAAGCCATGTAGTGCAAAGTAGTAAAGAACACTCCTCCATGGCCTCTGCTCCCATGGTTCCTGCCTCCAGGTTCCTGCCCTGAATTCGCTTCCTGATGGACTGTGAGGTGTATGAAATACCCCTTTCCCCTTGAGATTGTTTTTGGTCCGGGTGTTTGTCACACCCACTGGGACAGTCTTCATTTGCTACTCCTGACTATGAGAATTCCGCACTTCCTTTCCTGATGAGCTATTGCAGTACTGAAGTCATCCAAACTATAGATGGCCTGTGCCAGATGTGCTGCCTGTGGGCAAAAGAGCTGTCTCAGCAGAGACGGTGATGGTGTTAGCTGAAGGCTTTCCCAAGTAAACATGGAACAGCAAAGACAGTTCCCCTGCACACACCTTCATCTTGGTTGTTTCATAGAAGCACACAATTGTAAGCGTTTCTCTCTAGATCACTTTGTTGTAGCATTTAAGAAGCTATACATGGGGGTTGGGGGGGGTCACATAACCTACCCAAGGTCCACTAGCAAATTCAGTAGTAGAGCCTGGCAGGATTGAGCCCTGTATGTTAGTTTGCTCTTCGTTACTATAACCAAGATACCTAAGAGGGCAACTGAAGCACAACTAATCAAAACTCAGGGAGAGAAATTGGGGTTCATCCTGAAGACCCAAAAAGTAAAACAGCCAGCCACCGGCTTTTACCTCAACCTCAGGCTGAATATGGTGATCCTGCCTCCAGGAATCTCAGAATGAGACTGTGCCTGAGCGCTGTCTCCTCCCGTTTTTCATTCCTCTCTGGGGCTGGGATTACAGGTGTGCCCCACTGGGATTAAAGACATGCATTGGTGTGGGATATCCTTCTGTATGGCAACTAGTGTGGCTACTGGGATTAAAGCTGTGTGCTCTCTGATCTTCAGGCAAGCTTTATTTATTAAAATACAATTGAGATGCCACTACAGGCAACAAGCAGGGAGGCGTTACTTCAGCTCATGGTTTCAGAGGGTTCAGTCCATTATGGTGGGGAGGGGTGGTGGCACAGAGAAGTTCCCACTTAGCTGGGAGCAGAAGAACTGGGGAAATCCCACACCCCTCCAGCTTTCTCCTCTCTCTCTCTCTCTCTCTCTCTCTCTCTCTCTCTCTCTCTCTCTCTCGTCATAGTATGTCTCCCATCAGCTAACTCTCAGGAAACACATTTCTTCAGCTCTTAAGTACTTCTTAATCTGATCAAGTTGACAATAGCCATTAACTGCTACTCCCCTTTATCACCGGTTTGGGTCAGTCTGCCATTTACTGTGCTGCTGCTTTCGTGTGTCCAACATTCAAGTCAGTATTTGAGATGGTGGAGTTAAAGAATTAATCCCTTCAAAAGGAAGAAGGATAGGCAAATGACTAAATCTATCACTCCTCCTCTAGTTGATTAAGAAAAGGGAGTGGGTTGAATTGTTTATCATTCTTACATACTTTATGTCTACAATATGGATATACATGCATCTCCTCATTAAACCGTTCATGGGCTTTCTATCTTATTAAAGCCTTGAAACTGTGGCCAGAGAGGTAGCTCAGTTGGTAAAGGCGCCTGCCACCAGGCCTAATGATGTGATTTCATCCATAGGACCCACATGATGGAAGGAGAGAACTTACATTAGTTCTTCTTTGACCTCTGCATGTACTCATGGTATATACGTACCGTGGAGATACACACGCATACACTAAAGTAAAACATCACAATTTTACAGATGATTAGACTGAGGTTTGACATTAGGGATTAAATTGTCCAAAATCAGATACCTGTCAAATTAAAAACTCAGTATTTGTGTCCAGGCTTCTCATCTCTGTGGGCTTGTATGTTTCTTTCGTTGTGCCGGGAACTGAAGGAAAATGTGTTAAAAATTCCACAGAGGAAGTTTTGATATAGGACTCAGCAAGTATCTCAGTGCCTAGTTCTGAGTTTTATCCTCAGCAGCAAGAGGATGGGGGCGGGGGTGGGGGGGGAGCAAATGTTGCTATGGAGCCAAGGTAGAAGACAGACACTTTAGTCTTCACAGTGTGCCGTCGCCAAGCGAACGTTTATAACTGGTCTTTAGGTTCTGAAGCAGACCGCGTGTTCTGACTTTGTGACTTTGTAATTTAACCTTCCCTGGTAAAAGTTCCTTTAGGATATAAGGATGAAGCTAGGGAAAGAAGCCTTAGGTATCCCTGCTTCCAGCTGGTACAGATGTTTGGCCGCCATAGGCCAGGGAGAAGGAGAAAGTCAGCTCCTCTCCGCCGAGCTCCTCGCTGGGGATGAGGCTAAGTTTAGGAAAGATGCCAAAAGGGTGGGCCTGAGAGAGGGAGGAAAGGGATGTGGTGTTGGAGCTCATGACTCAGGAAACGTGATGGCACCTCCTTTCGGGGTGGCATGAGGCAAGCATTTAGGAAAGAATATGAGCTATTGTTGTGCATTTTTTTTTCTGATGGGTGGGTTGTTTTTATAAAGTTTTATGATCAGGAAACTGATGCAGCATGCTGATCCCTTTGGGTTTTGTTTTTTTTTTTCTCTGCCAGCATCATTTTTGTATTTATTTTTGAACTTTGATGACAGGCATTTCCTTTAAAACTTCTGGAGGCAACGTGTAACAAGACACCCCAAATTGCTTCCTAACAGCAGAATCCAAGAGAAGCATCTGATCTTTGCTATAACCCCAGCAGACAAATCCCCCTCCCCACCTAAAGGAGGATAGTTCTTTCAGTGCCAGAGGTGGTCTAACAAGCACGGTCCCTTTTAAAACACTCTGGAAAATGTGTCTGACATGTGGGAAGCCTCCAGCGTCCATTAAAATGGGGCCTGTTGTGGCAATGAAAATACAGATCGGATTGCTCCCCTCCCCTGACTCATAAAAAAACCTAGCCTCCTCTGCTAGTCTTTCTCCTGGAGGATGATTTTATTCTCAAGTACGTGGTCCTATCTGTTGTGCCCTGGAAGGCACTAAGCCAGTTCTTGGGCTTCTGGCTGCCAACTATGGAGATGTTAAAAGCCTGTTTGGTTGCCGCAGGGCATTAATTCATTGCCTACCTTGTAAAAGTGGTGTCTTACTGCATTTTCCTGGCACCAGAGAAATCCCTGTACCTACTGTTGCATTTGGGTTTTCTGAGCCTGCAGGCAGCTCGGGGTTACTAAAGTTCAGAAAGGAGGCCACATGATGCTGGCTCTACCATCTCAATTCTCTTACTTCTTTCCCTCCCTTCCTCCCACTCACTGACAGATGAGTTTGGCTGTCTTGGTGCTAGGAGCTCTCAGTCACCTCCTGTAAGAATCTGAGAGGGAGATCATGACCCTCCTTGGGTGGAACAGAGTGTTCGTTGATTTTGTGTGGCTTTGAACGCATACCTGACAGGACAGCTCAAAAGGAGGAGAGGGACTCTGTTCGTGACTGGGAAGGCAGAGGCAGGTAGCACAGCGCACATCATGGCTGTCTGGGAAGCGGAGAAAGGGGGGTGCTGACATGAGGTGGTACATTCAAGGGTGGGTCTTCTTTGGAAATATGATCACAGACACAACCAACAGTCTCGCCTACCAGTCTTCCAGATGATTCTCATTCTAGTCAAGTTGGCAGTGAAGAGCCACCATTCCAGGCAGCTAGCAGAGATTCATCCCTTCCCTTTGGCTTCCTGGGATGAAAATTTGAGTCTAGGGATAGATGTAGTGCTGCATCTATAGTCTTGGAATCTCAGAAAGCTGAGGCAGGAGGATCATCTGAGCTTAAAAACTCAAGAGCAGGCTGCATGGGCAGCATAAATGAGACAGTGCCTCAAAAAATAAAACAAAATGATGTGAGATTGAGTGCACACACTCACCTCCTTCTGGAAGCTATGTGGTCTCTTAAACACTAAATAAAATCCTCCTCCTCTCCTCACAAAAAGGCCTTTCAGGCCCTACCTCAAGAGAGCAAAGACTCAGCATAAAGAGCCCTACGTTTCAAAGTTGTTTCCATAAATTTTGAGCCATCAGAAAGCTAAGTTAAAGACCCGTATCTACTTTTCAAAATTTCTGGTAGCCCACCTGCACATGACTTCCTAGTCCTATCCCAAATACTATGCTATGGCCAGTGGGGGAGGGGCACACGAGGTCTGAGCTATTGATACCTGATGGATGAGAGGAGAGAATCGGTTTTCTTTAGGGATGTGGTTGGTCCCTGGTAGTTCGACTGTGCGTGGGTGGGCGTTCCCCCACTTGCGTGTGGATGAGCAGCACTAACTGGACTCGAGGTTATTTGAGAAAGAGAGAGCACACGAAGTTGAGGGGGAGGTGTGAAGTTGGATCTTGAAGAAGTTAGAAAAGGGAGGATCTGATCAAAATTATTATTTGCATGCATTACATTCTCAATAAATAAAAAATACTAATAAAAAGTCATGAAGGGGGACATGAGGGTAGAGGAAATCCAGGAGAAGTTGTGAGGAAGGAGTAAATCTGATCAAAATATTATATGCGTATATGAAATTCTCAAAGAATACATTTTTAAAATGTAAGATAGCGTCACACTACATACCTCTGGCTGACCTAGAACTTACTATGTAGACCAGGCTAACCTCAAATTCACTGAGCTCCACCAGCCCCTGACTCCCAAGTGCTGGTATTAAAAGCATGTGCCACCATGCGTGGCCATAAAAATCTTGTTTTAAAAAGAAATTAGAGACTGGAAAGATGACTCAGCAGTTAAGAGCTGGGCTAAGTGGGTGCTCTTCCAGCACCCACTTCAGGGGGCTCACAATGCCTCTGGCTTCCTCACTCCCTTGCATGCTTGCGCTCATGCCTACAACACACGGATACACATACATACACATAATTAAAAACAATAATTTTAAGATGAAACTACATTCTGTTACTTTGGGAGGGGCAAAACCTCTAGAGTTACCTTTCATGACATCTCTGACCAGTCCTATTTCAATTTAATTTTCATTTTGTTGTTTGATATGTGCCAGTATAGTAGAAAGAACCGGAACTGATGTGATTAGCAATAAGGGTAAAATCCATGATCCCTCCTACACCCTCATACCTGGCTGTGGTTAAACAGTGGAGATAAAGGATCTGTTGAGAGAGGAATATCGGGGTGAGAGAGGTACTCAGTGCTGCGAGGAGACAAAATGAGGGTTACCCCCAGCCGCGATTGAGAATTAGCCAGGCAAAACCATCGGGTACTTGTGTGCTGATGATACTGAAGAGGAAGAAGCAGATGATAATACCATCAACGAGAGCTACTCCATGACTGGGCTTTCTGCTCATTCTTTGTTGTCAAAACTTTCAGTTTGCTCACAACTGCAGACACATGGGAACTGTGTTTGCTGAGCTTGGATGTGAGCTGGGGGGAAAAATCAAACAAATCAGGAACTCTGTTTCTTGCGGTGGGGCGCCCAGCTGGTAGAGGGCTTACCTATCGTGCAGGAAGTCCTGGGTTCATTCCCCAGTGCAGCATAAACCAGCTGTGGTGGCATAGGCTTGTAATCCCTGAATTTAGGAGGTAGAGCTGCGGGGAGCAAGAGTTCAAGGTCATCTTCAACTACACAATGTGTTTTAAGACAGCCCTGGCTTTCTGAGTCTCTGTTACAAATATACAATAAAATAATAAAAAAGCAGAAGGTCTCTTCACTCAGCTCCCACTTGACCAAAGCGCTCAGTTAGCCCACCCACTTCAACTGCCTAGCAAGTTCTCTCTGCCCAAAGCACCTGGCAAATCTCAGCTTCTGGGCCCGTTGCAGCTCCGTGGCACAACAGCCAATGTCTGCTCCCACCAGATGAGACACATACTTGCCAAGAGTTCCTGAACCTGTTCCTTCTGGTTGGACCAGTTCTATAATTAAGGGCTTCTACAGAACAACCCCCCCCAACACACACCCCCCAGCCCCAGGTCTTTTGCAGGTAAACATTTCAAGCCAACAGCCCTCCTTTCATTCTTTACAGCTAATTTTTTTTTAAAAAAACTTAAATGCAGTTGTGCCTCTCAGCTATGAAGATAAGTGTGTTTTTTCTTTGAAGCCCTGGATACTAGATTGTAAATCTAATTCCAAGTGTCAGAGCACGTCTCCCGGTGGGTGGCTTTGCTGGGAGCTGGGATGAAGTGTGGATTTGTACATCTTTCATTGTATCCCTTATGCACCCATGTGTAGATAGCATGTTGCCTGGCACACTCTAGATTCCCAGTGCTTGATCGTTTGCATGAACCAATACATAGATTTCTCTACTCATTCTGAACTTTGAAGCTATAACATTGGGCTCAGCATCCCCAGGTCTGTAGTTAGATCACTGCTGGCGGCAAGTGGCGGAGGGAAACAGTGGGGACCCGGTTCACTGTTCTGATTCATAACACAGCATCACTCAAACATGCTCTTTGACGGTGTTGATCAAAAATACACATTTCTAAGCTCCCCTCTCAAACATTCCAGTTCACTGGACCTGAAATGGGGCTCAGGATGTGGATTTAGTAAGGTTTTCATTCAATTCCACTTCAAGCAAGGTAAGGAAATGACCTGACTTCTGAGATGTCAGATGTCCACTGAAAACCCATGGCATGAGCACTGTTGTGCCCCATCATTCCCGTTTGCCTTCACTTTTCTTTTGCATGTATATGTGTGTCTGGTGTGTGTGTACATATATGTGGACATATGTGTTTGTTAGAGGCCAGAGGTTGGTGTCAGGTGTCTACTTCGATCGTTCTTCACTTGATGTCCTGAAGCAGGTTCTCTCCTTTGAACCAAGAGTTCACTAGCTCGCCCTGGGATCCGCTATCTCTGCCTACACACTGGGATTGCAGGTGGCTACTATGATCACCCGTGCTTTTATATTGGATGCTAAGGATCCGAACTCCAGTCCTGGGGCTTGTGTGGCAGGCATTTTAACTACTCAGCCACCTCTCCAGCCCCTGCCCTCAGGCTTCTCTGGAAATGCAGTGTATCTTACAAGGGATCCCATTGTATACATTTGTAATATATTTTTCTTCCTTCCTTCCTTTATTCCTTTTTTTTTTTTAAATTTTGGTTTTTAAGTCGGGGGCTTTTGTTTCTCTCTGTGACAGCCCTAGATGTTCTGGAAGTCGCTCTGTAGACCAGGCTGGCCTCAAACTCACAGAGATCCATCTGCTTCTGCCTCCCAAGTGCTGGAATTAAAAGTGTGTGTCACCACCACCTGGCGATATTTTTCTTTCTTGATAGCACATCAAACAGTAGCACAGTCACTGTCTGTGGCTTCTGAAAGGTGATGGACGTGACACATTTATAACTGTGTTTGTAGTGGGTAGAAGGAAAAACGTTTCCACATTGACAAAGGCCAGATTTTAACATTTTGGGCTCTCATTTCTTTACATACAGCTGGTATACATGTCTCACATATGTGTATGTTACCTGTAGGCTGAGGAGAAGAAATAATTTTGAAATAAAACAAACATTTTGAATTTTCACCTCCTATTAAGAAATACTCCCAAGGAGATGTAAATTGTTTATAAGATACAACCACTCACTGGTGGTACACAAAAAACATGCCAAAGGATGGCTTATTTCTTTGAGTAAAATAAACCTTCTGATAGCCAGCCATTCAAATAAAGATCATCAATCTTAATACAGAACTATGAGTGAAACGAGTTTTCGATTGCACCTATGCAGCCAGTAATAATGCATGGAACAACCCTTGAGTAGTTAAATCTCTGAGTTTATATTTCTGCCACAACTCCTGAACAACTGAACATGGTGATCAAGAGCCTAGAAAACGCCCAAATCTGCAAAACTGCTTCCCCCACTTCCCTGTTTCTGCTTACTTATATTTTATTGAAACTAATTTTCACTGGACTTTTGAAGGGCGTTTTTATATATGAAGTAGTTTTTTTTTCTTTCAGACAATAATTACACAAAACAATGGATTTCACCATGACATCTTCATAATGAATATACTGTATGTGTTCATACTTTTCACATTGGTCCTCCTGTCCTCCTCCCACTCCCACTGTACCCCATTCCTCTTCCCAAAAACCCTCTCTTCTACTTTCATGCCTAGATTCTAATTATGAACTAGAACATGCAATACATGCTTCTGTGTGTGTGTGTGTGTGTATGTGTGTCGAGTCATTTTCAGAAAATTATCTGTCTCTCCTTTCTTTGACATTCTGTTTTTTTCTCTTGACTCATTCATGTGATATGGAATCTGTTATTTGGCTAAGAGTCAGGCATGGACAGGTTTGAGACTAGACTGGGCTTCTTTGCACTCAGTTTTCCTTTGTCTGCCCAGCCTAAGCTGCCACCTGATCCTATCCAGCGGCCAAGGTCTAAAAGACCTTCAAGGTCAAGACCAGCAGATTCTTTAGACTGGGAGCCACGTTTCAGTGTGTTCTCTTAAGGCAATGCAGTGAGTGTAGCAGTGAAACTGTTGGCACTTCGGATGCACTCGTTCTTTGTTGTGGGGGGCTACACAGGTACTGTCATCACCAACATCCCAGCCTCTCCCCAATAGGTGCCAGTGAACTCTGGCATCTTCCAGAGAGAAATTTAAAATGCATTTCGCTAGGCATGGTGGTCCATGCTGGTAATGCCAACACAATGGAGGCTGAGGCATGAGGATTGCTGTGAGTTGAAGTCAGTCAGGACTACACAGTGAGTTTCAGGTCAGCCTGGGCTTCTGAATAAGAGTATATCACAACAAAAACAAAAAGCACATAGACATTGCCAAAGGTGTTCAGGAGATAGAATCACCTCTAACTAAACCGTTGCTCTGACAAACCAGAAGGCAAAAAATGCATACATCATAGCATATCAACACAGTCAAATTTTATAGATACTTTAATATGACTCTTTTTTTATTTTGGCATGATGGCTGACAATCCACAGAATTAGTTCAATGGGGGGGAAAGGTTTTTGTTGTGGAATATTAATTATAGATATGTTATATTCATTTATGCTGTGAAATATTGTTTGATGGCACAAAGATATGCTACATTCTTTTATGTTGTGTTTGTTTAACTCTGTGAAGCTGTGTTACTTTGCCTGTCTAAAACACCTGATTGGTCTAATAAAGAGCTGAACAGCCAATAGTGAGGCAGGAGAAAGGATAGGCATGGAAAAGGATCAAGGAGTAAGAGAAGGACAGAAGGATCCCAGGGACCAGCCACCCAGCTACACAACAAGCCATGGAGTAAGAAGTAAAGAAAGGTATACAGAAATAGAGAAAGGCAAAATGTAGACGGGATAATTTAAGAAAAGCTAGAAGAAAAAAAAAACAAGTCAAGCTAAGGCCAGGCATCCATAAGTAAGAAAAAAATCTCTTTGTGCATTTTTGGGGGGATCTGGGTGGTAGGCCCCCAAAAGAGCCGAAGAGTAAACTAAAACAACCAACAACAAGTTTTGGGTTTTGTTTGTTGGTTGCTATCATTTTAAATTCATTGTCTTTTCAGACTTGTTCCTGAAAACAGAACATTTTGGACAATGCAAAAATTAAGTCTTCCAGTTATAGAATACCCAGGGTCAGAGTTTTACTAATTTGTCTTGGAGCCAGGAGGCACATCCCCATGCAAGGAGAAAGTACCAGTGTATGTGACTTTAGATACAACCGTATGTGCATTTGCTGTTTGTGTGGCAGTAGATCACAGCCCTGATTCCAGAGTTCCCTGCTTTCTCCTCCTTCCTCCCATCAAGACAGAAGTTGAAGAAAGGAGAAGGAGCTTGATTACTAACTGGGACCATCGCCCAAAAGAAAGGGGAGGGGAGAGATGTTGGAACGTGTGAATGCCCAACATGTACTTGCTTGACCCTGTCTGGTTGGCCAGTAGAAGCTATGGCTACAGGTGCCAGGGAAGCTACAGGGGTTTGCATGGTGGGAGGCTGAGCCCTGATGGACCTGCTTCTTCTGTGATGCATAACTTGCCACAGAGGTCTCATCTGAAAGGCCATGTCTGAAATTGGACCATATTTATTGGACCTGCCCAGCAGGGAAGCTTAAGAATGGGGAGAAAACCAGAAGAGAAGTAACTAATCAAGGAAGCGTCCAGTACATATTTGATGAATGAATGAATCACTCCTCTCCATGAATGAATCTTTAAGAAAAAAAGAAATCCAACCCTGATAGTCAGGGCAGTGCTGATAGGAGAAAGCATGGTCCTGCTGGCTGAGATGGTCACAGCCACTTTAGCCTCTGAGGTTTTAGCCCATGATGGGTCTGTTCTGAGTAGGGGGTGGTCGGACTTCTAACCGCACCTGATCATTGGCTAGATTAAAAAGGGCTAATGACCAGTATCGTGCACAGCTGCAGCGTCCCAACCCCTCAGAAGCACCAGTGACCTGCACAGCACAAGTGAGACCATGGATTTGTGCTTGGCATTGTTCCTGGAAATGCAGAGCAGGCTTCTTGATTCAGTCTCCGGGATCCTGTCTGGAGACTGCCTGGTTGCGAAGTGCTTTGTGGGCTTGTAACCGATAGTGCTGAAGCAGAGCTCTGAAGGGTGTTGTGTGCTGTTGTTTTTAGGGGAGCTGCTGTTAGGCTGTGTTGTTCCTGAGCTGTAAACACACACGTGCATGTGCACACACACACATGGGCAGGGGGCGGGGTGCAGGGCACAACACCCCTGCTGCTCACTTGGGAGGCCTTACTGGGCTGGTCTAGTCTCCCTAAAATCAGCTGCTAGCCTGGCTCTGTGCTTGGGATCCCTCTCATAGGACAGCCTGTTGGCTAACAGTTTTTGGTCATTCACACCCCTACTTAGAGTCCCAGACAGTTTACCCAAATCCTGAGTCAGCAAATAAAGCAGAGGGAGAGAGGCCTGAAACCTAGAAACAAGGCAGAACTTGCATAGGGAAACAAACAAACAAACCTTAAAAGTTGTTACAATGTCCCATGGACCACATACAAAACTTGTATATCCTACCCCAAATTTCTGGCCTAGTGTATGGGATTTGTTGTAACATGTGTGTATGTACATATGTATCTTTAATATGTATGTATGTATCTTTAAGAATTTAAAGATGAGACTCCTATCTGGTGGTGAAACATTCAGTCTATGAGAACTTGGAATCGGAACCCAAGGACACTGGATATTTCCATCATCAGTTTCACATGCATATTGGAGCTTAGCCACTCTACAGTAGTTAAGTAGTTGTGGGCTATTAGCAATTCTCTCTTTTTCCCTTCATCCTTCTTTCCATCCCTAGATAAAAACTAAAAAAACAACATGTTTGCTGCATATATGTTATTCACTGATTCTATAGTTTCTAGTATTTTTTTTTTAAAAGGCAAAAAAAATCTTAAGAGAAAATGAAATGTGTATAGTAGGCTTCTTGTTATATGATTGTTATTTGCTGTAAAATAATTAAACTTGGGGTTCAGTTTCTGTCCCCCATTGTGTGTGTGCATGTGTGTGTGTGTGTTCTCATGTGTGTGGGTGTCAGTGAAGGCCAGAAGAGGCTATCAGAGCCTCTGGAGTTATGGGTGGTTGTAAGTTACCTGATGTGACCTCTGATCCTCCTAAAGGGAAGCAAGTGTTTTTTACTTCTGAGCCATCTCTGTTGTCCTCCTTTCTCCCATTTCTAAGGGTTTATTTATTATCACCCTATGATTTTGGTTACACTGCCTGTTCGGTCCTAAGAACATTGAAGAAAGCACCCCAATACCAGAGCTGTAAATATGTTTTTCAGCTGGAGAACAAAGCCCAGAAAACCTCACTAGGGATCAAAGCTCATTCCCAGATGAGCTGTTGATGCCCAGGGCCTTGTGGTAAGATTGTGGGTGAGCCCTTGAAGGAGAGGCCCGGGGGTGCTTTGTCTCGGGAACATGTCACTGCCCCTCAGACTGGCTTGGTTGGTTGTCCTTGGAGATGGGATCCCTTCACCCCTCTGCTGAACTTGGCCAAGCTTGCAGGGAGTATGATTGTGTTCATGAGGATTCACCTCTAGTGCAGCTCGGGCTGAAAAGACTGAGCAGGAATATCCCAGGGGAAACCAGCAGTTCTGACATGCCCCTTCCCACTCCCTGCCTCTTCTGCTACAGTTTTCTTCCACCCATGCAGGAGCCCTGTTTACACAGAGGTCCTTTCTGCAGCAAAGGCTATCATCTCTCCAACCGAGTCAGGCAAGATGGCGGGTGGGCTTGTTGCTGGGGTGTGGATTTGGTACCTGAGATGGAAGATCCACAAGCAGTTTCCTGCCAGGGAAAGTAAGAACTGGTGGGTTCTGACCTCATCTGGAAACGGAGAACACTGAAGCGGGGTCTAAATTTCTCCATCTCACTGTTTCCCTCCATCCAAGATGCAAAAAAGAGTCAGTACCTCCCTGGGCCAACACCTGGTGTATCTGTGCCTTTCACGTGCGTGCGGAGGGATACCACAGTCAAGTTTACAAGAAATGTAATCTGTACTTTGAGGAAATGATAACTTTTAAGAAGATTAACCTCTTCTTTTTCCTAGTGGCAGGTGAATATATTTTTATTGTGAGAGATTGAAAAACATCACCTGTAACTTTAAAGTCCCTGGCCACTAATTCTAACCCTTTTAATTTTAGATATTTCTCCTCTGCCATCAGGGACAGAGTAAGCTTGTTGCAGGTTCTTCCAGTCAATATTGTTGACCCACAACACTAAGAAACTACTCTTTTGTAGATATGCTTTTAACACAAATGGCATTGTGTTGTGTTGTTTTGTTCCACATTGTTATATTTTAGATGCCGGGAACTGAACTCAGGGCCTCACCCTTACTAACTATTCTACCAAAGATCTGAACTCCCAACCCTGTGCAATTATTCTCAAACTGAGGCCAAAATAAAGGAAATGTCTCAGTTCCACACCTATACCCATCTCCTTTCTGATAGCTATAGGGTGGTATTCCATAGAGAGGAAAGTTTACTTAAGTGCTCCCTACTGAGAATGTTACCATTGTTTCTAGGTTTTTTTGTTTTGTTTTGTTTTGTTTTTACTGGCCTGGGCAGGTTTGCAGCAACGACTTTGTAATCGCTTCTTGGGCATTTACAAAGTCAACACTAGCCCAGAAAATATCCTCAAAGGCGTGGTCTTCTCTTGGGGGAGGGGGCGCAGACGCAATCAATCCAGTGTGGGTATAGGGGTGAGTGGCTGGAGGGGACTCCGTCCGTGGTGGATTTCTCTGCTGTGAAGGTTGGTTACACGGTGCTTTTAAAGTATTCAGAACTCAGTGAACTGCAAACTTTAAGTGGGTGCATTTTACTGTTTGGGCTGCTCTTACCCCAATAACGTTCATTTAGAAAAGAAAAAAAAAAAGTGTCCAGGATAGCCAGGGATACATAGACAGTGGAAAGAAAGAAAGAACAGAAAGAAGAAAAAAAGGAAGGAAAGAAAGAAAAGAAAAGAAAAGAAAAGAAAAGAAAGAAAAGAAAAGAAAAGAAAAGAAAAGAAAAGAAAATATGAAGTCTGGCTTAGAACTTCCCCCTCTACCTGCTCTATCGGCGTTTGCCCGGGTCCAGCCTCCTTGAAACCGTCTGTTCTTCTATAAGTGGAGCTGTCTGCGGCTTGGCAGCTCCGTAGGCGTGTTCCCTGAGGCCCCAAAAGCTGGCGAAACTGACCCAGCCACCAGAGGTGTCTGCAAATTAGTACCTGGTGCTCCTAGGAGGGCGGGGTGGGGCTCTCTAGCCCCGCCTACCTACCCGCCCTCCGTGGGCGTGCCCTGAAGCGGCCCCGCCCCTCCCGCTGGATTCCTAGCGTTGAGTCCACCAGGTAGAAGCGGCTGTGAGCGTCCGAGTCGCTGCTGCCAGCACCGTGGAGCTCGGGCCCTCTTTCACCCGGGATTTTTGCTGTCGCCTGGGGTCAGCGGTGACATCCCAAAGGGCAGGCCCGGCAGCCGCCATGGTGGCCAAAGATTACCCCTTCTACCTCACTGTCAAGAGGGCGAACTGCAGCTTGGAGGCACCCCTGGGCAGCGGGGCGGCCAAGGACGAGGTAGGACGCGCGCCTCCCGGCTCCTCCGCAGCCTTACCCTGGGTGCCGCTCGCTTTCTTTCTGTCTCCCCTGCGTGTCTCGTTTCTCCAGATCGCCACCGCACGTCTTTTCTCTGGGGTCCCCCTCTCCCTGAGCCCGGGAACTACAGCTCCTCGCCGCTGCCTCTGCAGGCAGCGCTCTCAAAACCCCGGGGTCTGTCTAGAGCAGGCAAAGACACCTACCTCCCCCTGCCCTGTCAGGAAGGCCCAGGTGTCAGCAAAGAGCCAGTGAGTAAAGCAATGTCTCCCCTCCCCGGCCGGGGTTGGGAGAGCCTGAAGTTCTTGGAGATCGGTTCAGGAGACCGAGCAGACTCACTTGATTTCGCGGCTGTTTGAGAGCAAGGACTGGACAGGACACTTTTACCCGTCACATGTAACCAATTAAGGAGACTGGGTGAGGGCGTCCTTCATCTTGGGTATGAGCTAAATGAGTAATTGAGTTATTACTTCGTGACCGCTGAAATGAGTTATTCTCTGGTGAATGGGAAGCTTCTTGAAATACTGGGAACTTTGTTGTGCCTTTGAGTAATTGAGGGAGTCCTCTCGGTTTGGTTTGTCTTTTCCCCTATGTGTCCTGTCTCTGGCAAATCGCTGGCTGCCCTTTGAAGCTCGTTAGGTTCAGCTGGAGGAGAAGGCGATCTACATTATTTTTTAGAGGTTTGGAGAAGGCAGTTGCTTTATCAGACCCCAAATTTGCTGTGGTGGAGTCCATAGGACCAGCTCATCGTGTGTGTGTGTGTGTGTGTGTGTGTGTGTGTGTGTGTGGCTTTCCACTCTCCCCCATCTCACCCTGGGAACCAAGACCAGGGTGGGCTGTGGAGCTGGAGGCAGGTGTGTGCCCGGCCTTGTCACAGCACCCTTGAGTTCCACCTACACCCCACACATACTGCTCAGTGTGCGCACTTGGCTGTCTCACTCAATTATGTATAGGTGAGGAGGGGGCGTAGCGTCAGAGACTCATTTCTTCCTACAAGATCGCTCCCACCCGCCCCCAGCAGGACTCCAATAGGCTCTGGTTATATTCCCGTTTTCGTATGCTGAGTACAGGCTAAATCTCTCTCCTTTCCCTAGCTTAGTTGAATGTTTTTAGGGTTTTCGTCTCAGCAGCAGCGCAAGTGTGGTGGGTTCTCATTTGTTTGGACGGGCTGGCACCTTCGTGGAGTTCAGGTTGTTCAGGCTTGGAATGGATATGAATTTTCCATAACAGTGGGGCTGGTGGCTCCTCAAACTCCTGGGAGGAGAAAAAGCAAAACCAATTTGGTTCAAGTGGGCCAAAGAAAACAGTAGTGAGAATAGCTGTGAATTCTTTCTGCCCCTTTGTTCTGTGTTTTGGTGCACTTTGGTAAAGGCTTAACTAAACCTGCCTGCTTATTCATTCCCTGTTAGTCACAGTCTATGGATAGATGCTGTAACAGTTTATGAATTAGTATGCTAATTTTCTTCACTACTAGTTGGATTTACAAAATAAAATAGGCTTTATTTTTCCTTTGTGAGGATGTGTGTGTGTAAAAAGCAAGGATGGGAAATGAATGCTTTGGGGGAATAAGTTGGTAAATATCTTTCAGGTATCACCATTGAGTTTTATTATTATAATTATTTTTGCCTTAATAAAAATACACTTTACACAACTTGAGGCAGAGATAAGTGCCTCCAACTTTATTGGTCCAGGTATAACTCACTTCCTAATAATGGAGAGAGGCAAAGTTAGGAAAAGGAAACCTAAGTGGGTTTCAGGGGAAGTTTTCTCGGTTCCATCAGCACTAAAGGCTACTTGCTTCTGTAGACCAGACTTTTTGCAAGCTGTGGACTGGGATATATTTTCTGCCAGTAGGTGTCACCAGTATTTGAAAATGTCTTAAAAAAAAACCCACATCCACTTACTGTCTTTTAAAAAGAAGGTGATTATATAATTGTTTATAAAGTAGATATTGATAGTTAGATCCTATGGCAGTTTTTCAAGCGATAGTTTCTTTTTTGTAAAAACGACAATAGAAGCAAACCGGTCTATTTGGAGACCTTCTTGGTTGATAGGACTCGTTGACCTTCAGTGCTTGTGGCTGGGCACCTATGCCTGGTACAAATGTTTGATGGCAGTTCCTCCTGGGCCCTCTCTAGGGAGGACTGTGTGTGCAGTATGGCACTAGCCGATTCCTTCCAGCACTCAGCCACCAGTAAGGTGATGGCCATTTAAGAGAAAGCTTGGGGGGAGCAGGTTTTGATGCTCGCCAGATGCCATGTACCTGGGTAAAAATGATGCAGATTCTTACTCTTCTCTTAAAAGCAAATAATAAAATTTCTATTCAGGTTTTAATTTAAATGCTTCTTTTTTATTTCAATGACTGCTTCCAGTAAAGTAAAAATGATGCATATTTATATTTTTCTTTAAAAGATGTATCTTAAACTTTAAAAAATATTCTACATAGTGTATGTCTGATATTTTGTGTCAAATAATAAAATGCTGCTTCTTTTTTGTTGTTTTGTTGGTTTTTTTTTCCGAGGCAGGGTTTCTTTCTCTTTTTTAATTTATTTATTTTTATTTAATGTGCATTAATATTCTGCCATGGGTGTCAGGTCCCCTGAAACTGGAGTGACAGGTAGTAGTGAGCTGTCATGTGGGTGCTGGGAATTGAACCCTGGTCTTGTAGAAGAGCAATGAGTGCACTTAACCACTCAGCCATCTCTCCAGCCCAAGACAGGCTCTATTTGTGTAACCATCTTGACTGTCCTAGAACACACTTTATAGACCAGGCTGGCCTGAACTCACAGAGATCCACCGGCCTCTGCTTTCCAAGTGCTGGGATTTAAGGCATGCTCCACCACCAACATCCAGCACAGATGTTCCATTTTTATGCCTATGACTAATTGTATCCTTCACCGCTAATCATCACTGCGAAATTTGAGGAGCTTGGTGCACGGCTCTGGATTTTCACAGAAAAATGTCATATGACATGAACAGTTTATTTCTTCTGACCATTGACACAACTTTGCCCCATTTATCTCCGTGTTCACGGGAACTTTGATCACTCCTATGTTGGGAGGGAGTGCTTACTCTAGGACTGAGAGGTGCTACGAATACCTAAATATTATACCTAAATAATAAACACCTAAATACTAAAAGGGGAGCTGGTACTGCTAATGAACCAGGCTGATTTCCAGTTAGAAATCTGTTTCCCCATGGTGAGGTTTGTTTTAAATAGAAGGTTCAGTAACCAAGTATAATGAAGAAAGTTAAAGTAGTGGGGATAGGCTGTTAAGAGTTGTGGGTTAACTCTATTTTACTGTGTGTGTGTGAAAGAGAGAGAGACAGATAGACAGAGAGACAGACAGACAGACTGCACCCGCACATGTGCACACGCAGGCAAGTGTGTATAGGTTCAAGTGTGTGAAGGGGTGAGAGGAGAACTTCTCTTCTCCCAAAGCATGATGGGATTGAACCCGTGTCGTCGGGTTTGCACATCAAGTGCTTCTGCCTGCTGAGCCATCTCATTGACCCTCAGTTTTATTTTTAATGGAAATCCAAACAGACATTTCGTTGTGTTTGATCTGGCATCCTGGTAGACTGCTCACTTGGGTATAGATGTTTCCTGGCATCAGGCCTCATTTGGTTGGTGGTATTTTTGCCCTTGTCTTTGTCTCTTGGCGTTTATGCACACCGATAATAGGTGTAGAGCATGAGTAGTGGGGTGTTGCCCTGGGATGCCGAAAGTATAGGTTCTAGGTTTTCCCCAGTAGCCTTGCATAGTCCTATGAATAATGGCATACACTGGATAGGAAGTTATAGCATTCTACCCTCTTTCGAATTCTCCCGTGTCTAGGTCTCTCTTAAAACTTGTGTTGTAGTTCATCACAGAATGTGTATTATTATCCCAGCTTTGTGAATAAGGACAGCAAACAGAGGCGACTTGCAGGAATAAACAAAGAAAATCTAACTTGATCCAAGATCCAATACTAGATTTCCTGATGAATTTAGCCCATTATTCAGTACTTAAAGCACCTAATGGAAAAACAAACAAAAACTGGAGGGCAATGCAAACCAGTCTTATAAAATGTTCCACGTAAATATTGTCTTTTAAAGGATGCAGTCTTAACCATATAACTGTGAAGGTGCCTCTGAAGTTTTAGCAAGGCGGATCCTGTGTTCTGCTATGATTTATGCCCCCCAGCCAATACATAAATAACTAATTATCCATTTGCACTTCTTGAGTGTCAGTTACAGAGCTAAGTGGTCACTGGTTTCCTGTGCTTGGCTTTTCTTGGCATCTGCATCATATAGCATCAAACTGTCAGTATATGTGACCGACAACATGGAAACAGCTGTGGCAGCTATTACAACTGGACCCTAAAATTTCTTTAGATGGCTTAGCTGGCCCCAGATTTTGCCGAGTGAAAAGCCCCAAAGTGTAGGGATAAGTCCCGCCCCTTAGGGGGCGTGTTCGCCTCCCTTCTGCTTTTCTGGTCTCCGCTGGACCGGTGGTTCTGTAAGTCTATTAAAGCTGTATATATTTTTACAATCTGTCTGCATTCGTTTACGCCGTTACACGAAAGTTACCCAGAGAAAGGTCATTACTCACTGGAAGTGTTAGAATGTGGTCACTAGGCCATCACTCCGAGGCTTGTTCAGCTGTCAGGGTGTCTTAGAGATATGATTCTCCAAGATGAACATACGTGGATAAGACAGAGGAAAGGAGGTTAACTCTAACGTGTTGACTTTAAGGCTGTTCAAGGCGTTGACTCTGGAATAAGACTATCTGGGTCCCCTCATCTTCCCCACCACCTGATAGTGGAGTGACCTTGGGCAAATCGTCGGGCTTTTCCAGGCCTCAGTCTTCTTGAGATAATGATAGTGCAGCTAGAATTGTAGTGAAGGTCAAATGAGATCATTCTTGTACTGGCACGTAGTAAACTCAGTGAGTATTATCAGGCCCGGTGTAGTGACTCAAACCTGTAATCTTAGCACTCAGAAGGTAGGGTGGGAGGATTCACGAGTTCAGGGCAATCCTGGACTACAAGGCCTTGTGTCCAAAACAAAACAAAAACAAAATAAGTGCATCATCCTAATTTACCAAATGCTGCTTTATACGTAGCCATGCATGGGGCGGGATGGCTTCATTTGTCTGTCCTTCCCTTTGAGCATGATCACAGGAATCATATGATGTCAGTGCTAACCTCCTGTCTTCGTCAGGGTTCCTGTTGCTGTGATGAAACACCATGACCGAAAGTAAGCTGAGGAGAAAGGGTTTACAACATCACAGTTCATCATCAAAATCAGGGCAGGAACCTGGAGGCAGCTTACTGCCTTGCTCCTCGTGGCTTGCTCAGCCTGCTTTCTTACAGAACTTGGGACCACCAGCCCAGGGATGGTACCACCCACAAGGGGCTGGGCTCTCCCAATAATCACTAATTGAAATGCCAGCCAGGCAGTGGTAGCACACAGTCACATGGTGATGGGTACATGCCTTTAATCCCAGCTCCCAGCACTCAGGAGGTGAAGGCAGGTGGACCTCTGAGTTCAAGGCCAGCCAGGTCTACGAGAAAAACTCTGGTCTTCTCTCACAAAAAAAAAAAAAAAAAAAAAAAAAAAAAAAAAAAAAAAAAAAGCCCTACAGAGCCCTGCAGGCTGATACAATGATAAAATGATAGAATCATTTTCTTAATTGATGTTCCCTCCTCTCGGGTAACTTTAGCTTGTGTCTAGTTGATCTAAACTCTCCAGCAAGTCCCCTTCTGTAAATGGCGTGGCTCTCCAAGATAGCTGAGCTATGTGGTAAGGGATCCAAGACTCACAGTCTGACTGTGAAGTCTGTACTTTCCCAACCGCATCACATTGCCACAAAATGACTAAATCGCTGGTCTCCTTACCACATGGCACAGGAAGGATGAACCTGCCTGCCCCAGAAATTGCTTCACAATCCAAGGCTCATTGTTTTTGTAATGAGTGAGCAACCCAAGCCTTAGCCAGTACCTCTGGCAGCCCATCTCCTAGAGTAGCAATACCTACCTTGAGAGGGTTTTGGTGATTTCATCTGTATGTGTCTCAAGACCACAAGGCAGGTCTTTGCCAGGAGTCTACGTGGTCATTAATGTGGAGACGACAGCATTGATCCTTCTGTTCATCATTTGGCTTCTCTCCATGAGCCACCAGCCTTCCTCATAAACCAATAATGAACACCCAACTACCATCTATTTTTAAAAAATTGTGTCCCACCCCCCCTTTTTTAAGACACCCCAAAATTGTGGACCAGTGCTGCTATTATTATAGCTGCTGGATCAAAATAAATTACTGACCACATCCTAATTTTGCAAAACCCTCTGTAAATTGAATTAGTGTGTGTGTGTGTGTGTGTGTGTGTG
>NC_022013.1:62323484-62357159 GCF_000317375.1 Microtus ochrogaster | reverse complement strand
CTCTGTGAGTTCGAGACCAGCCTGGTCTACAGAGCTAGTTCCAGGACAGGCTCCAAAACCACAGAGAAACCCTGTCTCAAAAAAGCAAAAAAAAAGAAAAAAAGAAAACTACTGTCCCTCCCTCCCCCACTTCACATCCTTGCTCACAATCCACCCAGCTGTGTCCAGTCTGTCTCCTTGTTTTTGCTTATTCATCTGGACTTCCTCATTGTGCCCAGAAATCATGAGCATTGATCAACCTGGAAACACTATGATTACGCTATGTTATGATACAAAATCAAAAGTTTCTTTTTTATTTAATGTGCTGCCTTAGAAAGGAGAAGTAGAATAATACCTTGAAAATATTTTAGAAATAAAAACAACAGGGCAAATATTAGTATCTCCATCATTTAATCATCTATACAGATATAAAATTGTGTGTTGACAAATAGACAAAAGGCAGCATAGGCAGCTCATATACAAAGAACTTAGGGCTAAGATTATTTTAAATTATCATCTTAACAGAAATTGCAAAAATAAGAAGGGCTAATTCTTACCCAAATAATATTATAGCTATTTCGTAGACACGACAAGACGCAGTGCTATGGATATTGTCTAACTGCTCTTTTTTGTATATACTAAAAGACAGAGGGCTTGTGTTTGCCCTTGTAACCTTAGCACTAGGGAGGCAGAAAGAGGCCAATCCCTGGACTTTGTGGACCCCCAGCCTAGCCCACTTGATGAGTTCTAGGCAGCAGGAGACCCTGTCCAGACAGTGCTTGAAGAATGACCCCCAGGGTTGTTCTCTTGCTTCCACACATACAGGAACACAAGTGCCATGTACACGCAGAGACATGCACACACATACAAAGATGAAAGAGGTTTGATTCGAATCTTTGGTCTTGATGTTATAGCTCTTAGGGAGAAATGTGTGTCCGAAATTGTTCACAGTGACACTTGTAATGATGCCCATTCTTTTGTGTGTGCGTTTTATAAACACTTTTATATCCTTTGGCTCACCTGAGTATAGAAAGGGGAAGTGAACACCAATGATTTCCCAGGAGCACACAGATGGAAATGGTAAAGTCAGAGGTGGGAGTGAGCTGCCAGATTCCAGTCTAAGCATCCTTTCGTACTTACTAACAATAGGCAGAAGAACCACAAGATGATTCCCATGTCCCATTGGTCAGGGGCATCATCTGTAACCATCACTGCCTAAAACAGAAATATACCTTAGCATCTCTTGAAAAAAAATCAGGAAGAAAAATAATGATAAGTACAGTGGAATCTGATTTAAACCCATGTAATACATAAATGGAAGTAGAGGAGTATGGGGGAAGGGATGTTGCAGTCAAAGCACCCCCCCCCACACCCCGCTTCCATCTTGCTCCCTAATCTCTTAATGTTGTCATCCGATGCTGACATTTCACCTGTGCTATCTCCTTTGGCTCAGCGGAGGAAGGTGTGAATGTGTGTCAGTTGTGACAGAAGAGGTAAAAACAACTGCAGGGGTGGGGTGGGGGGGTCTTGTTTGAGCTCACAGTGTCGGGGATTTCAGTCCATCATCCTGGATCGTGGCTGCAGGATCATGTGGCAGAGGCTGCTCACCTCTTCATAGATGGGAAGCAGAGAGAAACAAAGGGACTAGAGACCAGGTGTAACCTTCAAGGCATGCTCCCAGTGACCTGCTCCTTCCATCTGGCCTCTTGCCTCCTAAACTTTGTGAGTACTTCTCAAAATAGTGCTAGCAGCTAGGGAACAAGCCCTCAACACATGCCCGGGAGACATTTCATATTCACACTGCAGCAATTGGTGAGGCAAGGACTATTCTTTTTATCAACCAAGGCAAGCAAAATGGTGGCTCCCTCTTTTCCTAGTCTTGACGACATGGCTTGCCAACATGTTGACTGAACATGCTACTAGTGTACATGCTACTAGTAACATGCTACTAGTTATGTTGCTTAGTGGAGTGGCTTGTAAGCAGAACTGTTTGGAAAGGGTTACAGATGAACTCTGTTAAGGTTGGCTAGAACTCTGCACTAAGTGATGTCATGCTCGGGTCAGTGAACTGGTGACCTTTGCCCTGGCCTGTGCTTCAGAATCCCTCACTGCAAACAAGGCCTTACTTTGTATTTGCTAGGAGATCACTGCTAGGGTGGAAAGCAAGCCCACAAAAAACGGATGGGCACAAACTTCTGCACATGGAGGTGACATGTGTTGACCTGATGCCTTCTGAGTTGTCTAGATGGAATAGCTACAGAAGACATGATAAGTAGCAAAAAGAAATACAACATTTCCCAAAGGTACCCTTTCATAGATGGTATTAGATGTTGGCAGCCTGCTTGAGTTAATTAGAACTGAGAAGCTAAGTCAGGACCTTATAATATGTTATGTTATGTTATGTTATGTTATGTTATGTTATGTTATGTTATGTTATGTTATATTATATATATAATTGCCACCAGTTGCCTGATCTAGAAAGTTGAAGTATTTCTGAAGGAAGATGCCACAGAAAGGAGAATAAATTAAGTAATGGAAACAGATAAAGCTGGGCCTGATGACCGGAAGGGCTGAGGGTTCCTTCTAGCCATTCCTGGCATGAACTAATGGCCAGTGCAAGCTCCCTTCTCAAAGGTGTTATAACAACCCTAGGTAAATACAGAAAAGAGAACTAAGATAGAACTGGTGGAGAGGTCTCTCACCCCCAACCCCTGAGTGCTGCGGCCTGGACTTCCCTATGCTAAGCACGTGCTCCCCTGCTGAGTTATCATCCCCCATTGAATTCTTAATTTTAGAGTTCACACAACCTGGGTATGGGTGATGGTGGGCCATCAGTAGCCTGTAGTCTCAGTTCATTTTCATAGGCCTTCAATCGTTTCCCAAAAGTTTAGTTTCGTGCTATTTGTGATAGCTAAATGGTACAGAAATAAGATTCAGAGCAATTCAAATCACTCTTCATGTCCAGTTCTCTTCCCGAGTTTCTGATTTGGACTTAGCATGTCTTTAACACCTCTGTCGCTTGCCGACTTCCCTTTTAACAAAGTATTATCATCTTGGAAGCTTCAGGCAGGGGGAGGTATTTAACAAGAGCCTAACAGGTAGGTAGGGGTGTGTGTGTGTGTGTGTGTGTGTGTGTGTGTGTGTGTGTGTGTGTGGCATGTGTCTGTGCCTGTGCCTGCCTACCTAAAATTCCTAATGTCTACCTCTGGGAACACACACACCCAACTCCATTTCCTGGACCCATTTCCCCCTGTGCTAGGGTTACAGGCACATGCTGCCACAAACAACTTTTTACATGGTTGATGGAGATCTGAACTCAGGTTTTATGTGATTCTGTTTGTTTGTTTGTTTGTTTGTTTGTTTTTGAGACAGGGTTTCTTTATGTAGATCAGTCTGTCCTGGAACGCCAAAGCCCAGGCTGACCTCAAACTCACCACCTGGCTCTGAACTGAGTTCTTTTTTTTTTAATATTTATTTATTTATTATGTATACAATATTCTGTCTGTGTCTATGAGACCCCATTACAGATGGTTGTAAGCCACCATGTGGTTGCTGAGAATTGAACTCAGGACCTTTGAAAGAGCAGGCAATGCTCTTAACCTGTGAGCCATCTCTCCAGCCCCGTGAACTGAGTTCTTGATCCCAGCTCTGGACCCCTTGTGAGTTGAAGAGACTGGACTCCGTCCTCCTAAATCTTGCTTTCTTTACCTGTAAAGCAGGATTTCCAAAAGAAATATAAAGTGTCATCTACAGACATCAGGTCGTTAGTAGCCACAACGGCTTCTGTTTTGAGTGTCTGTCTACTGCGAGTAGAAACTGATGTGGTCATTTTATGAAAGGAAGCTACTCTTTCCTTCGTAGGCAATACCAAGCTGGTTTCCCAGGAGTCCAAATGGCATTGTTTGTTTGTTTGTTTTAAAAGCTGTCCCAGGCACACTGCAAGTTTCACATTCCTTTCTTACAAGTAGGATAAAACTATCTGGTGTGAGCCAGGTATAGTAGTACACGTCTTTAATCCCAGGACTCAGGAGGCAGAGGCACGGGTTTCTCTGTGAGTTTGAGACCAGTCTGGTCTATATAGTGAATTACAGGACAATCAGAGCTATAAAGTGAGACACTGTCTTGAAAAAACCAACCAACCAACCAACCAACCAAAAGAATGAAAGAGAGAGAGGGGAAGAAGGAGAGAGAAGGAAAGAAATCTGGTGTGGTTTTATAGTTCCTGGAATGGCTTTTAAACAGGAGGTGGCATGTGCGTCTGAGTAGAGAGGCACCTGGCCATTGCAGCAGCTCCCCCTGGCATGGATCATCCGGGACTCAGCCAGCACTGACCACTGAGTAGAGAGGCACCTGGCCATTGTAGCAGCTCCCCCTGGCATGGATCATCCAGGACTCAGCCAGCACTGACCACAGACAAAGGCAGGCAGATGAGGGTGAGCTTGATTGCTTTGAGTTCTGCATGACTTACTGAAGCGGGGTACTTTAATTATAAATAGGTCCTTTGTTAGAAGGGTAGGGGAAATTCCATAGTGTGATGACTAGATTGATAAAGAATTCAATAACTAAAATATGGCCTCTAGTGTTCTTTAGTTGTCAGTGAGCAAGTACTGAGACCTGAGTGTGTCTCTTGTTTCTTCCATGTTGAGAAACCAAAAGTCATGCTTTCTTTTCTCAAGGAACTTCTATCTGAATTTGACCAAATCATTAGCAAACTAGCATACAGATAATGACCACCAATCTGTGATAGGGGCACTCAGGGGGCTCCTCAGCTTATGATAGGAGCTCCTCAGCTTGGAAGCCTGTGAATGCCATGTACTGGAAAGTGGTCAAATGAGACCACTGTTGCTAGGTGCCATCTACTCCAGATGTGTACTTAGAGGATCACATGTGCTTAGAGGCACATGGGCAGAGCACCTCACATCTGTCTTTCATGCTGGTCCCAGAGTGATAGGGCAAGACCATAGCAGGCTCAGTTTCTCCTCTTTCCACTCCCTGCCACAGACTCTATCTCTCTTCTGACTGTGAAGTCAGATTTCCCATCCTGGTTCCCGTGGCTTAGGAAGCTAGCAGAACTCAGACCTTTCTGACAGGTGTGTGGCCTTGGGCTCTGTATCGACTGGGTGACCCTGGGCCAATTCTAAACCCATTTAAGTCTTATTTGCTTGTTCTGTGAAGTGGGAAAATTAGTAACACTGACTCAAGGCATTATGGATAGAAAGCACAGGGAGGCACACTTGCAGGATATGACCCTGTACGTGCCATGATGTTGTTAAATGAGGATGTTGTGTACCCTGGGAAATCAGTGTGGGGGGTGGCAGGAAAGGCTTTCAAATCAGGTAGACTTGAATTCGAATTTCAGCTCTGCCAATTAATCACTGGGTAAGACTTGGAGCAAGTGGTTTCCTTTCTCTGGACAGCTGCTTCCTCTTCTCTCCAATCAGGTCCTGGAGTGTCGTGAGATAGATGGGAGGGTGCTAGGGTCAGGCAGAGAGAAGCCTTAGCAACAATTCTCTAAGGCTTTGCCGGCCCAGGTACCTAAGTGTAGAGGCAGAAGGAAGAAGGAGCTGGTCCAGAATAGCCTCTACTCCATCCACCTGTCTTTTACTTTCCCTCTCTGCTCCAGGAGCCCTTTACCCCAGAAATACAAACTATAGTCAGCAAAACTGCTTTGTCTAGAGACTTACTGGCACCCGTTGCTTCTGACTCCAAGGCTAAGGCAACATGTTGTTTCACCAAAGGTCTGTGATTTGGCTTCTGTATTTATAAGTCACCTGCCATTATCCTTCATTTTCTTGATTATCATTTATCATTGAAATGAGCTGAACTGGGGCTGGAGAGATGGCTGAGTGGTTAAGAGCACCGACTGTTCTTCCAGAGGTCCTAAGTTCAATTCCCAGCAACTACATGGTGGCTCACAATCACCTGTAATAAGATCTGGTGCCAACTTCAGACCTGCAGGGACACATGCAGGAAGTACATTGTATACATAATAAATAAATACATCTTTAAAAAAAAGAAATGAGCTGAACTTGATGTAGTGGGAGCTGCATCTCCAAAGCTCCTTTTCTTCTTTGTCACGTGTGAATTTGAATAGACTTAGATGACCATACAGTCTTAAATTCTGGGAGTTAAAAATAACACACAATCATTGTGCTTCAAGGTTGCAAATGGAGAATGGAGAGAACCAGTGTTTGCAGTGCGCTTTTGGAAAAATCCATTGTCAGTGAGCATTAAAAAAAAATCCAAACTCTTGTCTTTCAAAATAGACCGCAGAATGAAAATATGTGGCCAGGCCAACAATATCGTGTTCCGTGTGAGCATGCAAACCCATCCTAAGGAATAACATTTTGAAACTATTTGCGTACTTACTCAAGGATGCGTGGGCTGACAGGAGGACCTTAGAACTCTATTGTAGAGCACCGCCCTCAAGTTTCCTGAGCAGCATACCCTCTGCCTTCCCCCCCCCCCACATGCTGTTGCTCAGTGTGTGGCAAAGTGTCACCCCAAATATGAAAGTTTAAATTTAAAAAAAATTATTTCCAATTCACTGATCCTTATATAGTTGTTTGGTGGCTTTTTCAATTTAGAATGATCAGATTTGGGTTTATTCTGTTCTCACTTGGGAGCCGAATGTTCTAAAATGTTCTATGTTTCCTGGTTGTAAGTGTGGGAAGGTGCTGCCGAAGACACACATGGGCCAGGCATCTGAAGGGATGAAGTGGTGCTGGGGACAGCTGGCACAGAAAGCATCGTGAGTGCTTTGGGTTTCTTTCTGGAAGTCACATCCCCAAAAGGCTTCCTTGCTTGCTCAAAAGACGTGGCCTCAGTCAAAGCTAAGGAACAAATGGACAGCAAAGATGTATATCTGTTCTCTCCTGCAGTCTGGAACTCTCAGCCAGACGAACATGCAGGTTTTACTTAGCAGGCAAATGTGGTCCCTGCCTTATCTTCAGTCAGACAGCAGACCTGACAGTCTGAGATGATCAGCCAGCCTGAGATGTACGTCAGCATCCCAGATTCAGCTAGAACAATCTGTCCTATCCTTTGGGACATTGAGACCAAGATCTGTGCGCCACTTTTCATCTCTGTACTTCTATTTCATTTTCTGGGAAGCTAAGATAATGCCGAGCTCCAGAAGGTGACAAGTGGCTAGAGAGGACACACGTGGGGCTTGGCAGTCCTTCCTTTCCTGAAGCAAAAGACACCGTGCTTGCATGAGAAAAGTTCTGCTTTGTATATCTGATGGATTAAATGCCTGGAGTACCTATAGTTGCCTACTTCCAGAAAGTACTGGGTTCTGCCAAGGCTGCACACAAGCTGCCGCAGCACATAATTCAGCTGGGTGCTGGCGGGGCCCGTCCTGTGCAGACCTTAAGACCCAGGTACTGACTCCCTCCCCCTCCTCAGGCTGCTATCACAGAATTTCACCACTGTTTCCACGTCCTCCAGCATAGCCTTGATTCCTGCCAAGCCACTCCCAGTTTTCCTCTGTCCAACCAGAATTTTAATGAACAGATAATAAAGCCACAGGAAGGAGAAGGCAGGAATGTGGAATGAAAAATACGTGGCCGGAACACGTCAGTGGTACGACAGTGTAAAGCTTTGGAGATGGCCGTGGGCTGGAGAACAGGCTGGAGGAGAAAGCATGCTGCTTCTTGGGCTTTGGACTAGGCTAGAACTCTGGTCTTATCTGGGTCACACCGAAGTACACATTCACAGCCCTAAGAGGGCATTGCATGTCTTCACAGCTAGCAAACCAAGCCAGAGGAGGTTACGTGATTGGGCTCAAGGTTAGAAAATACTGGTCTCTGGCCAGAAAGTTTGGTTCATATTTATCCATGGATACTTTGCAAAGAATTGATGGATTCTTTGGTGAAAGTGATAGGAACTGTGTTATGTTCCACAGAGGCTTTTGAGTCATTCCTAAGCTCTGAGGGAGCTCACAGTAGTCGTGAGATTTGTACACACCAGCGTCCTCAACTCTGAAGCAAGGATGGAAGCCTCAGTGCAGCTTTTTCTCCTACCCAGCCCAGAGGGGTGGGAATGGGAGCCAGGATGTCCCTTCAGCGGGGATAAACAAGAACAGAACTAAATCCCACCCACAAGTTCCAAGAAGTCAGTAGGAAGTAACTAAGGAACTCCAAAGCCACAGAGACCTTCCTCAAGACTCAGTGGCAGTGATCAGGCTACCCTTGCTATCTCCTAGGTGCCCTGTTGGTTTCCGTCGAGCCAGGACCAAACCCCGTTTCTCAG
Organism: Microtus ochrogaster; assembly: GCF_000317375.1. Classification (NCBI taxonomy): domain Eukaryota; kingdom Metazoa; phylum Chordata; class Mammalia; order Rodentia; family Cricetidae; genus Microtus; species Microtus ochrogaster. The sequence goes on along the minus strand of NC_022013.1, from coordinate 62,348,927 downwards.
ATGGGAATAGCGTGCTGGACACATCACTTGTGTAGCATTCATGCCCCAAATGCGCTGCATCTTTGTGTGCCAGGTTGACCTTCCCGTGGTTTACAGCTCAGGAACACAGCCTCGCTGGCAGGCCTCCTGTTTTGTCAGATTCCTGAAGTGTGACACAGTTCTAAGATTCTGGGCCCTGTCTGCCTCAGCAGAGTAAAAAGTTCTGCTTGAAGTTGAGAAGGCAGATGTGTAGCTGGGGACTGCCGAGAGACCTAACTATTTGGCTTCCTCTTTCTCTGAAGGTCTGTAGAACCAAGTCTGGGCTTGACCAAGAAGAGCTTCAGGCTATAGGGGCTGGCGCTAGCTGAAAGGAACTCACAGGGTGTGGGTGTGTGTTTCTCCTTCTGCCTAGAGTTAAGTAATAGTAACATCCTGTGTAAGAGAACGCGAATGTGGTTTTCTGCTAAACTCCAATATTTTAGGGCTATTTATTGGATGTGTTTAATCTTGGGCCAATTTAGCCAGTAGCAGACTAATAAAATAACAAATGTGGGCTTGCTGCCAGGACAAATGTTGACTTACCCTTCTCATGTTGACTAAAATGAATAACTTTGAAAGTAATTGAGGAGTGCGGGCCTTGGCCAGTGCCGCAGTCTGAAACAGTGCTGCTGTTTTATTTTCCTGGCACTCCTGAGAGGCTGTGTGAGTGACCTGTGCTGCTGCCTGCTCCAGCTCTGTGACAGGCCCATATTTTACGGAGTTATTTTCCAAACTTCTTTCTTTTTTAACATCCCCTAACCCCCAAGCCCATAAACCTTCATTCAGTAAAAAAAAAAAAAAATGAATGTCCTTGTGGCAGACAAGAAGAACATTACACTTTTCCAAAATGGGGCCGAAACTTCAATGAAAATGAGAATTGAGGCAATAATTTAAGCTGGGCAGGGGGGCGCATGTAGCATAGTGTAGTGTTAGGACAGACGCTGAGGGAAGAGAAGGACCCTTGTTTGGGACCAGATTGAGCTGCATAGTGAGACTCTTTATCAAAATAATAATAATAATAGGGGTGGGGGACTTAACTCAGTGGTAGAGTGCTTGCCTAGCAAGCGCAAGGTCCTGGGTTCAGTCTTTAGCTTCAAAAAAGAAAGATGACAAAAATAATAATCGTAGTAAGTTCAGATTCTTCCTTCAGAAACAAACCATCATGCTGGACATTTCCCCTCGGTGTTTGTTAGAAACGAGTTGCTTCTCCGGGGTCCACGGAGTGAGAATGGCTCCCTCCTCACTTTCTCCAGCCACCACTTCTCCTGCCTTTTGCCACTGCGTTTATTCAAACACGAGAGGGCTGTAACTACTTTGCCAGTGTCGTTTGGACTTGAAGGAAGCCAAAGACCACAGAAGTTCTCCTAGCAAATGTGTTCTTTTCTTTCCTTACTGTTTTGTTTTTGTTTGTTCTCTTGCACTGGATGGGAAGCTGTTTGGATGGGGCTCTCTGAGTTCAGCCAGCTGTCTTGATGTCTACTCGCTAACCAAGTCTCTCCAAAGTTGCTGCCTCCCAGGCCAGTGCTAGCCCATAGCTGCGGATGGGTTTGGGAGGCTGTGTGCTGCAGGAAGCAGGATGCACAGAAGATGAATGTCCTTTCTTCAGCCTTAGCATGCTCACAGTGGGGGAGGGGGCTGTGTTTTAGCGGTTTCATTTTTGGTTTTTCAATTTCTTTTTCTTTCTGTCTATCTTTTGTGTGTGTGTGATGGGTATTGAATCCAGGAGCTCAAGCATGTTGAAGGCATGCTCTGCCACCATTATGTACCTTAAGCCCCTATAGATCCGGTTTTATGACCCTTAATCAATGGTTCTGCTATAACTTTCCTGTCATCTACTTGTTTTGTCTAGAGACAGGGTTTCTCTGTGTAGCCCTGGCTGTCCTGGAATTCACTCTATAGACCAAGTTGGTCTCGAACTCAGAGATCATGCCTGCCTCTGCCTAGCGAGCGCTGGGATTAAAGGTGTGCGCCACCACACCTGGCCTGTCATCTACCTTTGAATGTTTCTGCAATCAAAGGTGGGAAGACTCTTCAGCACCTTGGCCCAGCTATGTGGCAGCCTGACCGCAGTGCGGTATGAGCCTGACCTGATCCAGTGTGCTCCTGGGATATTATTTCTCCTGGCTCTCCTTGTTCCCCTCATTAGCAAAACAAAACAAACAAACCCTAGCTTTTCAGTGTTTTGTTTTTCTTTGTAAGAAGGAAATTGGGGTGTTTTCCTCCCAATACCCAACACGAAAGAAAGAATCGAGCCATTCCTTAAAGGGGAAATGCAGTTTCCCTGTGTGCCCAGTGCAGGGCAGACAGCCAGACTCACAGCTGGTAAGAACAAACAAGGGTGTGGTCTCCTCTCTGTGGAGATCAGCTAGTCCAAAGCTATAGGGGATCCTTCCTGGCTCTGTTGGGATGCTTGAGAAAGCCCAGAATCCCTGTCGAAATCATGGATCAACATCTGTAAAGGAAAGTTAGAGTTCTGAGCTGAGTTTGAAGACCAGTTGCCATCTTGTGGGTTCAAAACCAATCATTCTGAAGCCAGTGTCACTTGTTTAGCCAATGAAACCAGGTTTCCTCTGGAATTTGCGTTTTGTTATTTGCCTTTCATCTTCTGGTAACAGACAACACCCGTCTAATTAACTATGTGCCAAAGGAAAGAGAGCAGGATAAAGAATAATAGTGGAAATTTTGGAATGATGAACAATTATTTCATTATTGTCTTTTTGTTTCCAACCAAGTAAGGGAGACTCGTCAGCTCCAAGAACCTTCTCTAATTGCCCTCCTGCCCCCTCCCGACCAGCCACAGCTAACATTGGCTCTTGGGACTCTGTCAGGGCCCACCTTGGCTTTCCTTTTGCAGCTGGGAGACACTCCCTGAGAAATGATACTGCAGGTTTCAGTGAAGCCCACTTTGCACTTACTAGGTTAAACAAATACTCTCTCCAACAAACACGTTAATTATAAACGTGCCGGTGGCACTTTCATCATAGGGAAATCCACGGAAGCCACGCTAGTTTCCTAGCTCCTGTGACAAAGACCCATAAGGCTTAAGCACCCATGTATTGTGTCTCTGTTCTGGAGACAAAATAACTGATAGCAAGGTATCCCCTGAGCCTGCCCAGGACTGCTTCCCTGCTTCTTCTGCTTTTCTCTGGCTTGTGTGTTCACCTCTCTGTCATTATGTGTCTATATCTCTGTGTCTCTGTCTAAATCTTCCCTTCATATAAGGACATCTGTGATTGGACTCTGACTAGTATGACCTCATCTTGATTTATTTACGAAGATCCTAGGTCCCAATAAGGCCACATTCACAGACAGTGGGTTTAGAGCTTGTGTGTACATTTTCATAGGTACCTGGAATATATGTGTCTATGTATTTTTGTGGGGGGTTCACTCACCTATAGCAACACTGTAACCAAATGTCCAAGTTGACATCACTGGTAACCAGCCCTCACAACATCATGTCCCCTTCGATGTAATATGCTAAGGCATGCTCTTCTGATGCACTCTCACTGAAATACAAGCAGCAAAGTTTCTAAACCTCGTCAGGAGGAAACCTCACACTGCTCCACTGAGAGGCATCTATAAAGCAACTGGCCAGTGCGCCTCCAAAGTCTCAGCTAGACAGCTGCAGCATTGTGCTGTTGTTGTAATTGGAGCAGCGGGGCTGCGTCCCCAGCACCCCAGCCGCTTGGCTAGCTTATGCCCCGAAACCTCCTCTCATGTTCATGCCATACACAACCAGGGACATTTATGCAGGTTTGGTAAAAGGTTTAGGAAACACCCTGTACTGTCTTTGCAACTTGACTATGAATCTAAAATTATTTCAGTGTCAATTTTTTGAAAAAGAATATACATAGTTGGGCTGGAGAGATGGCTCAGAGGTTAAGAGCATTGCCTGCTCTTCCAAAGGTCCTGAGTTCAATTCCCAGCAACCACATGGTGGCTCACAATCATCTGTAATGAGGTCTGGTGCCCTCTTCTGGCCTGCAGGCATGCATAGAGACAGAAATTGTATACATAATAAACAAATATATATATATATATATATATATATATATAAAAGAATATACATAGTGGACTGATAAGTTCACCTTTTCTTGGCAGAAATGGAGAAGGGTCATAAAAGACATACCAGTTTCCCAGTCCTGTTCACTGAGTATGTGCTAGTCACAAAGCCCATGGCATGTGTGCCATCATCTGCAAGATGGAATAGCAGAGCAGAGGTGTATTGTCCACATTTGCCTTTGCTGTCTGAGGTATGTGACCTCATGGTGGTCTTTACGGTCCCCAGATGTCTGTGGACTCATCTGTAGGATGAGGATAATGCCATGAGGGACATTCTTAAGATACCATGAGCATACCATGAAGAGCTCTAAGTCCAGTGACTGCCACAGACTCAAGGCCCCAATAAAAGACAGCTGTTTCCCACGGAGTTTTCCATAAGCATTGTGTGGTTATTCCCCTATTTCCCCTTGAAGAAATTGTGAATGACATAGGAAATATAAGAGCCAGGCTAAGATAGACAACTGATTGATGTACAGTATATAGCCCATTCACATCTACTTTGTCCAGAAAGCATCAACATGAGAGGGGAGATATTAGCAATCCTTGGAAGGACAAGCTATGAAGCAAGTTGTCACTGTCCTCTAAGGGGAGAAACAGGGCTGTTGGAAGTAGAGCTTACGGCTTGGTGGGAAGAGAGCCAGTACAAGTGTCAGCTAGTGGTGAAGGACAGCCACTGACAGGCAGGGAAGGCCTTGGCAAGAGTAGGTGCAACCTGGAAGTCTTGAGCATAAACTGTCAATCAGTGTGAGCAGTTTGGGGCACTAAGAAGAGGACGGGAATGAACTTTACACTGGTTTGATTGGCACCAAAGGGTGGGGAGCTGGGAGGCCTTACTTCCTCCTTCATAGAAGAGTGGAGATGGAAAGAGAAGCCCGATTGGGGGGAGCCATGGGGAAAGCAAAGCATGTTTTCAGATTAAAACAAATACGGCAGGGGCAGCGGACTCCTGCCTGGGGACAGTCTGATTCTGAAGGGAATCTTTTTATTGTGTGCATCTAAAGGAAGTCAGCTGACCAGCATCAGATCATCTTAGGAAGTGTAGTGATTAGGAGCCTGTGTGTGAATTCATAAAAGCTGAAGCAACAACAACAGCAAAATGGAACAAAAAACAGTAATAGAAAAGGGCTCAGGGAGCTTGGAGCTGGACTGGTGCCTCCCTGACTTGGACTTCAATGTCATAACGTAGCTCTCCCAGCTTCCATTGCCCCACTAGTGCGTGTCTTCACTGAGTTACTGATGCTTGGCGGTGGTGTTTCTTCTGTGCCAATGATGACTGCTTCCGGTCCCCTCCACACAGGGCTCTACGAATGAGCTCAGGGACTCATCTTTCCCCCTTCTGCCTTTGATGATACATTTTTCAGAATAATTTTCTGTCCATTATAAAAAGTTCTTTTTTAAAAAAGATAATTTCGTTTTCTGCCACAGGCAAGATTGCGGCTGAGACTGTGCTTCTGATGGTTATCAACCTGTGGCGGTCTGTGCATTTTGACAGTTAATCGACCTGTGGTACATCCTGTTTTCTTCATCTCAAATCACCCCAACCTCATTTTATTGTGAAGTGGATCCAAGGGATTGTGTCGTTTAAAATGGCCTTTATTCACACACCAGAGGAAGTTGATAATGTTTGGACTGATTTCTAGGCTGATTTTTTTTCATCAGGACTGTCAGTTCCCCAGTGGTGACAGGGAGACTTATTATTAATTATAAAAGTTTGGCCTATACTTTAGACTTTCTTCTAATTAGCTCTTGTAATTAAGTTAAACCATTTCTATGAATTTGCTTGCTGCCGTGTGGCTTTATTACCTCTACTCTGTACAGCCCATGCTGCTTCCTCTGCGTCCTCCTCGCTACTCCACCCTTCTTCTTCCTAGCGTTCTCTCTGCCCCCAAAATCCTGCCTGGCTGTTGGCCGTTTAGCTCTTTAGTAAAGCAATCACAGTGAAATATCTTCACACAGTGTGAAGGATATTCCACAGCACTGATTTACTTAGAAAGTAAAATGTACTGGAATAGGGATTACTCATGCGGAAACAAAGTCAACCATAGCCCCTGTTCATCAGGGAAGGACCCTACATGTCCAGCCCTAGGTAGAAACTGCAAGTCAAGTTTGTGATGTGGCCCTGGGTGCCTGTGGGAAAGTACAATGTCTGGGGGTGTCACCTTGAGGTTTGTCACATTCTGAGGCTGAAGGCTACTGAGTAGCAGTGTCAGCAACAGTCAGCTCTGGCACACTTCCTGTGAGACTCGAGTTAAAAATAATGTGTTTCTAATAGTTGGAAAATAATGCTTCTGCCATAAAAACTATATGACACTTGAATTTTTGTGTTCATCCATGAAGTGTTTAATGGTCCACACCCATATTGGTTAATTTGTATATTATTGATATCTGGCAGAAGAAATAAATGTTTATTTTAAGACAGAGACCGGATGTTCCACAGAGTCTAAACTCTTTACTTTCTGCTCTTCTACAGAAGAAGTTAGCTGGCCCCAGGCTGCTAACCATGGCTCTAATGTCAGCCTGCCTTAGATTATGGCGCCCCTTCCACTTTTTGTTAATCCAACTGAATGGTTTTAATCCAGCCAATCACCTGAGACCTCGGTTTCTTCACCTTTCAAATGGGCATGATAAGTAGTTAACTTAAAAGCATGTTGAGAGGAATAACTAGTGACTTTTAGATGTTAAGCTCTGAGATAAGACCCTGTAGCCTTTAAAGTCAAAAACCTTTAACCCCAGAACTTGGGAGGCAGATGTAAGTGGTCTCTGTGAGTGGGAGGCTAGCCTGGTCTACAGAGTGAGTTCTAGGTCAGCCAAAGCTACATAAGACCCTGTCTTGAAAACAGCAGCAACAAAAAGGAGCCTTTTGCCAGTATTAGTATGATATCATTTATTTATTGGAAATCAGTCATCATGAGATGGTAACTTGGTATTTAACATGAGGGTGATGAAAGCCTCCTTAGAGAGTCGGAGGGTGGACCAGAGGTAGTGCCAGCACCCGCAGCTGGAGCTCTACAAAGGCCTGTCATGTCAAAATGGTTGAAAGCTGTTTGTTCACGTGACCCTCTCAACTCATGGGCAGAGGCAACCATCGACACAAACACTTCTCACCTCTGCCTGACTCCTGGCCGGAAGCAGGGCCGTTGCCTTGCCCTGCAGTAATGTGGTCTAAGTGCCTGTGCCACCCCTGGGGAGTGGTGGTGGTTCGGTAAAGGTGGGATCCCAGGGCAGCTGCAGACATGATTGATATACACTGTTTTCATACTGTGCCCAGCCCCACTCTGTCTGAAAAATGAAGAACAGAGAAAATGAGGTTCCCTGTAGGTCTTTTCCGGTGGAACTGTAGTGAAGGAAGAGAAGAGAGAAACGGTGCTGCAGTCTGTTGCTATGGTAGGCAGTTTCTTACTTGATACTGTCTGCTTTGCTTTTTACATCTCGGGAGGCAGAGTAGGGGATAGAAAGGTCACTGTGCGTCCCTAGCAAACGAATTTAAAAAGACATTAAGAAAAACTCGTGTTAAAAGTACAGTCACACAGAGTGCTGTATTCCCTTTTGTTTGCAGTTGGCTCATTGATTCTTTAGGGGAAAATATGGCCATCTTTATTCTCTTTCCCACCCACACCTCCGCACTTCTTTTACTTCTTCTTTTTCTCCTCCCTTTTCTCTGAATAGAGAAAAAATTTGCATAAAAGTCAATGTTGGTTCATGGTAGAAATCCATAGCAAACTTGATATCAAGAGAACTTTCTCTACTTGATAAAGGGTCTCTCTTTCATGCTCTCATCAAGTACAATAAACACAAAATGAATGTTTAAAAATAGCCACTTTGGCAAGTAGGTAGTTGGAGATCTGGTTCAGCAGTCAGGAGCACTTGCTGCTCTTGCAGAGACCCAGGTTTGGTTCCCAATATCATAACTCTAGTTCCAAGGAATCTTGCATCCTCTTCTGGCTTCCAAGGGCACCAAGCAAATACATAATATACATATCTATTTGCAGGCAAGTATTCATACACATAAGAATGTTTTACGTAGATTAGTGTGAGAATTTACAAAAGTCTTTATTCTGGGGATTCAATGGGAAATACAGATTCACAAATACAGAACAAGATGGAAGCTGTTGTGGGTTCAGCTGCCATTCTGCCCAAGGAGATATGAACAACCATAAGGTTTGCTTCTACTCCAACCTGCCAAATAGGGGCAAGAGAGACCCTCCTCTTCCTTATAAGAGATCATGTCCACACACAGAAGCTGTGCCCTAAGGCTGGTACCCCACAACTGTTGGGAGAATGAATTCCCACAACACATAGATAAATATTTCTTTAAAATATTTGTATTTTATTTTATTTATTTTTAAACACTTTGAGAGCTAAGCCTGGTGACATGTATTTGCAGTGCCACCCTTGGGAACTAATGGCAAGAAGACAGGAATTCAAGATCAGCCTCCACTACATAGTTCTAGGCCAGCCTGGACTATGCAAAACTTTCTTTAGAATCAGCAATTAGACTAGTGTACTAATCTAACTTGTAATAAACACTGTATAGGCAGTCCTAATTAGTGTAACAAAGCAATAAAGCCTAGAAAAGATTAAACAGAACTTTTGCTATTCAAACTTACTACCTCACCCCCCCCCACACACACACACCCTTTAAGAGTTCTTTAGTGATGGGCCTTCCTGCCTGCCCTTCGGATCCCGCGGTGGTGGTGTGTGCACTGGAAACAGTACATTTTGTGCTGGGTGTGGCACTGGCCTTGCCCAGCATGGTCTGGCAGTGCGCGTTGTTGGACCAGACAGGCTCTCTGCAGGCTATGTTCTGTCGTCTTCCTGCAAACCAAAAAACATCCTCGGTATTGCGTTTGCTCGTTCTCAGTAATGCTATTTACTTAGAATCTGGAAATATTTTCTCAGAGGGCCCTTTAGACAGTAGTAAGATGTAGCTGGAGACAGACTGAGTAAACGGAAAGGGAAAATCGAATTAGGCCAAGAATTGTTTTTAATCTCTTATTCTCACAGCAGCCCTCAAGGATAGCACCATAATTCATATTTCGCTCGTATGGGTCAGACATAAAGCCCACCTCCCCCTCCACTTAGATCCTATAACCTGTAAGTATTTAAGTTCTGAAGTTACACCTGCCTGCATTGTTGGATCACAGCATGAAAACACAGGGTGGCTTCTGGTTCATTCCTCTTGGCTTAGGAATGTCAGATCACCAAAGTGCAGCCTGCTGTTGACTCCCTTGGAGGCCATGTGTCATTGAAGCAGTTCTGACTACCATTCCATGAAGCATCCCTGTGCTGGGCCAGTGTTGGCATTGACTATGTATCCTATAGCTGTATGGATAATGGAGATCCATAAGTGGGCCATCTAAACTGGCAACAAAGTCAGACATCCATGGAAGGCCGAGCAGAGCTAGGTCTCCCGGAGCCAGCCAAGTGCATTCCCTGCCCTGCTTTAAAGCAAGACCAGCAGCTGCTTTCACCCTTCGACCTCTCCATTCTGATACAGCTTTAGCTATGGAAATGAGACTCCTGGCTCTCTGAGCTCCAAGGTGTGTGCAGGATTACCCGAGACCAAGCCCTTTCCCCCTAGGACTATATTCACGTGCTGCGATGCAGTTTATGCCGCCAAAGGGAACGATAGCGCAACCCTGGCCTTTAGACGAAAGTAGGAGCATTTAGGGAAATTCAGGGAGTGCTTAAGAGGCTGCATGTGCACACACATGTGTGGACTCAGTATGCTGAGGGTGTAGATATGATGTAAAGGGGGGGCAGATTTTAAAAATTATCGTTCAGGCACTGGTGACCAGGAACTGGGCAAGGAGCATCCTGAAGGACGTCACCACAGGACGCTGGATGCAGACAGCTTTTGGACCTTTCTTGTCAGGACCCCCATCCTTTGTAGTGCAGTCTCTCATGTTAGGAGATTCGCCTATTGCATTTTAAAACTCAGCCTCTCTAATGCTTCAAGGATTGTCTGCTGTTGGCTCATTTAGTGTGCCCAGAAGTCAGAGAGGTTCCTGGCAGCCGGGTCCATCCTGTCCTAGAAAAGCAACTGACTGCATTATGAACTCGCAGCTCACTCTCTGGCACCATGGGATTGTTTTAAATGTCTATAAGTTTAATTTTTTTTCTACTTAAAATGTCAGCAAGTAGGGTGAGTCTTAAGAGGGCACTTCTAATTTCTGAGACTGGCAAGGGCATCAGATGACATGAAAACCTCCCAGCCGGGTTCCAGATTCAGGAAGGACTTCTCCAAACATCTGTAGGAATCCCCTGAAGAATTGGAAATCCCAGCTCAACCCTCCAAACTTTTAGAACAGTGGATGAAAAGGAAAGATGAACACCTTGGGTGTATGGGGGGGGAGGGGGACAGGAGGCTCCCGTAGTGATTGATTGGTTGAAGTCTGCTGCAACTGGCTGATTTGGCATTTACAGGTCAGATGGAGCTTAGGAAAATGGGGGTAACTGTTCTCTTTCTCTTGCAAAGTGTTTGCTTCCCTGACTAGTGTCCTTTGGAATAGGGAGCCACCCTCTCCTCAGCCAGCTCTGGAGTCACTTACAGATTTGCAGCTGATGTTTGTGTGGAGGTGACTTTGAAAATGTGTGGCTATAAATAGTATGGAACCAGTACCCATGATGCAAATTTCTCCCTGTACATTTTCTTTTGCCATTCGATATTTTACGAATTTTGACATGTGTTTCTCCATTATTGTAGCCACAAAGATACTTTGTTATGATCCTAGAAATAAAACCTATTATAAAAAGACTATTTGGAGCTGGTCCGATGTCCCAGTGAGTTAGTGTGCTTGCCACTAAGACTGACAGCCTGGGATCCACATGATGGGAGAAGAGAGACAACTCTGGAAAACCATCCTCTGACCCTTCCTCTACATACAGAGAGAGTAGTAAATGCTTTAAAAACAGGTTTTTACTTGATGAATTAAAAGCAATCTTTGTACTTTCAAAAAATGAATAGATAAAGCATACAGAAGAATGGCTCTAGCAAGGTGTGCTGGGAAGGGTTTTTAAAGCATGAAGCCAGAAGCAGCAAAAGACACGCCACTGCCTGGCAAGATCCTTGGCTGGGAGACCTTGGCTGGCTTTTCTCTCCAGCAACGGAAGAAGGGGTCCACTGAGTGGAAGCTCTGAATGAAACAATCACTGATGGGGGGTATTGGATATGGGGATGGGGGAGCAGGGTGGATCCCTACCCTTCTGCCTCTGTGTGCATCTCTTGTCGCTTCTCTTCTCTGACTGCTCAGCCAGCTCATCCATGTAGATGCTAGGGCACTGTTCACGGTCTATAGATCACTCTACCATGGAGCAGGATGGTTGTGATGTGGCAGATATATTCAAGATCGGCTTTAACATTGTCCTCTTTTTTTTTTTTTTCTAACTCTACAGGAACCTAGTAATAAAAGGGTCAAACCCCTTTCAAGAGTCACGTCACTAGCAAACCTCATCCCGCCTGTGAAGACCACACCGTTAAAGCGCTTCAGCCAAACCTTGCAGGTAAGGGAGCGTGGACTTGGGTTGCAATCAAACCTTGCAGGAAAGGGAGCGTGGACTTGGGTTGCAATCAAACCTTGCAGGAAAGAGAGTGTGAACTTGGGTTGCAGAAAGCTATGCTGTGCTCGTGTCCACAATGTCTGTTGGTTTCAGGCCGACCTGCATCATCCTGCTACTGTAGAGACGTGCAGATGAAGGGTGCCGGGGAGAAGGTGTGTGCAAGTTGTAACCCCGGTCAGGCAGAGTCAGGGCCACTTCTCTTCGGTTTTCCTCACAGTTGCACTTTCCAGAATGTACTCTTAACACTCTTACTGGTTTTGCCCAGCAATGTTTCTGGACTCCTGAGATATCACCATGTGGTATGAGCTGGATGGTAGCAGAACTTGGTGGTTTCAACCAGGGTCAGCGAGGTGTGGGGGATGGGGGGGAACATCTGTCACCTCTTTGTTCATTTCTCATGAACTAATGATGGTTTCTACTTTTTTTTTTTTTTTTTGAGACAGGGTTTCTCTGTGTAACAGTCCTAGCTATCCTGGAACTAGTTTTTATAGACCATGCTGACCTCGAACTCACAGAGATTCACCTGCCTCTGCCTCCTGAGTGCTGTGATTAAAGGCATGTGCAACCACTGCCCAGCCAGGGTGGTATTTCTTATATGTGGAAACCACAGGAAATTCTAATTTTGAAGTCTATAAGGAGCTTGATTTGGACACAGCTGTGCCTGTCTATTTACAGAAAATGTTTGTTGACCTCCGGGTTGAACAGAAGCCCCAAAGTGTCTTGGCTCTGACTCTGGGTCTCTGTTTGGAGACTGCCAATCTTGCGCAGACAACTTAGCACTTCTAAGTCTTGCTTTTATTCCTTAGAGGTAAATTTATCACACAGTCACCACTGTGGCTTATAAAAGGCCATAGCTCCTTTGTAGAATAATTGTGAAGATTTATGAGATAATAAATTCAAGAGCCTTTAGTTATGACTAGCTATGTAGTGAGTATTGTCTACAGTAGTAATTTTTAGTTAACAAGTTGTTTTCAAGCACCGTTATATTTTTATTTTGTGTGTGTGTGTGTGTGTGTGCATGCGTGTGGAGAGGGGAGGCATGTATGTGCCGTGATGCTTATGTGGAGGTCAGAAGACAGCATGGGAGGAGTCAGTTCTCTCCTCCCACTGTGAAGCTCCCAGGGATTGAACATGGCCACCAGACTTGGCAGCAAGTGCCTTTACCCACTGAGCCATTTCACCAGGGTTTCCCTGTAGCTTTGGAGCCTGTCCTAGAACTTGCTCTGTAGACCAGGCTGGCCTCAAACTCACAGAGATCCTCCTCACCAAGCCTATTCTTTAACCTTTTACTGTAGCTTGCCTTTTGAAGTGAAGGTTGGGATCTAGCCACAGCCTTGGAACCAATTTGTAATCATAAAAATATCCTTTTAGACTGAGTCCCACAAAAGTCAACCCATGAGGTCTCATGCAGCACAGCTAAGCAAGTCAATCCTGCCATTTCTCATTTGTCTCGCGTACTTGTGTTTAGCAATGTTTTTATCTTGACCTTGAACATTTAAGAAAATTGTTGCCTGGAGAGGTGCTTCCAGGTGAAGATTTCTCCTTGGTTCTTATCTTCTCAAAGGAAAGAATTTAGGTAACCATGGAGCTTAAGCAGAAGTTTATGTAGCAAAACAAAGCTTTCACACGGGAGAGGTTGAAGTGATTGACCCAGAGCCATACCTCATGCTGATAGTTATTACCTGAGAAGGTTTTGAGCTTCTCCTACAGCCCTTTTCATCCCTGCTTCCTTACTGTTTGAGGTATGCACCACAGCCCTGTGATGCCATCCCTCCCTACCACTTGTCCCTCTATACCCACCTCTCTGTTAACTCTGTTGTCAATCATGAATGAATATCTTAACCACCCAGTTAGGTCTGGGTTTGGCTCCATCTGTCTCAGTACCTGGGACTGTGGACTCCTGGTTACCCTCTGGTCTCTTAGTGGGAAGAACAGAGAAAGAAAATAAGATTTTGCTAGAGTTGGCCTGCAGAGCAAGCAGAGAAAGACATGTTTGCCTACTGTCCCTTGTGACCAGTGTCTGCCCTCTGGACGACTTCACTGTGGGCTTTTCCTGGAAGATTCATTATCACCTGAGTCCTGCACATCTGGTCTTTTGCTGAGTTCTGCATTTTGAAAAGTCTTTAGACTGTCAACTGTGTTTGACCCTTTCCTCTCCAGCCTTGGTTCAGTAGTGAGAGTCAATAGCTCACTGTGTGCTATTTCATCCCTTGATGTTGGGTCTCTATACTAATGGCCTCTCTTGCTACTGTTTCTCGCAGAAGGTTCACCCTATACCAGGGAGGGCCTCACTCATTCTACAAGTATCAAGTGAGCCTTCACCTTGCATTGGGCTCTTCCTGCGTCTAGGTTCTTTTCTCAGGATGGAGTTGCCTTCTGGTAGATTCATGGCAGGGCTGGGCTTCACTTTGCCACATGACAGTAACAAGCTAGGGTCGAGTAGCTAGCCTACTCTACAATTGCCCTTGGAGCTGTTGGTCCCTGTTAGTGCCTTATCTGGCTTGTCAACCTTTGTGTTTGTGTATAGGGGAGGAACACTGTATCCTCCCCTGTAGCCCATACTGATTTCATACTTCACCGATTTTCTTTAGACTTCCCAGGCTATCTTTATTTTTTTTTCTTCTGATTCCTAGGGTTCCTGCACAGGAAACACTATAGTAAAAAGTTGATCATCTTAGAAATGTACATTGACCTAGAGAACTGGGAAAGAAAGTAATTAATTAAGCGATGTCTGAAAACCAGCAGACTGAGCCCAAGCAAGGATGAGACAGCCGGACCCGAGGGAGGGTCTGCCATGTTAAAATTGTCTTCTAAATCTTCAGAGATATTTTTCTCTTACAAAATAAATTTCTGTTGACCTTTTTTAACTGTCATGATAAATAGCTAACACTAGCTATGGAACAGAAATAGAAAAGTTATTCATAATGGTTATGCACATAGAAATATAGAATTGAACAATATGGTGTTTGAAGGGAAGAGGTTAGTGGATAGGAAAACACCTCCAGCCTTGTATTTGAACACCATGCTCATGGGATGATCTGAGAGGGTGCTGAATGCCAGCTCGCTCCCTTGGGACATGCAGTGTAAGCTTCTGAGCACTGTTTACTAAGCTGGTATCCTGCTCATTGCCTTCTCACTTCATTGCTTCCCTTGCCAGCTAAAAAGGGAGAAAGTGCTGACGCAGCCAATGGAGCAGGGAGGATGAAGAGGAGTGGGCCCCAGGGGCAGCTCAGGATCCAATTTCAAGAGGTTTCACCATTTGTTTAGCTATCCATTCATTCGTATTAGGGGAGAAGCCAAATAAGGGGAACACAGCATGGCAAAACCACTTGGCACTTAGCAGTCGCTTGCCTTATGCACCTGTGTGTATAATTTTCTATTTCAAAAAATCATGAGCATGAGGCAAACTGCCTTATTTACTTCCCTTCTCTTAGTTTCTTTTATATTTATTTTCAGTAACGGAGATAACAAGGCAGGTGGTTTCCTACCAAACTTTTCGGTTTGTAGATCTTTATTGCATTTTTATTTGGGGGGAGGAGGTGGTTTGTACCTGCCATGGTGTGCATGTGGAGTTCAAAAGACAATTTATGCAAGTCAGTTTTCTCGTTCTACCACGTGGGCCCAGATGAGTGAACTCAGGTCATCAAGCTTGGTGGCAAGTGCCTTTATCCACTGAGCCATCTCATCTGTGTGTGTCCAACTCATTCCCCCCCCCTTTTGTTGTTACTGAGACAGGGCTTCCTTGTGTAACCCAGGTTAGCCTAAGACAGTCCATGTATATAGCTCATCCTCCTGCCCTTGCCTCCCAAATGCTAAGATTAAAGGCATATGCCGCCATACGTGGCCCCTTTTTATATTTTTTATAAACAAGGTCTCACTAAGTTGCCTAGGTGAGCCTTGAACTCCCTCTGTAGCCCAGGCAGTCCTTACATTTTTGATTTCCCTTGCCTCAGCCTTATGAGTGACTGGGGTAGCACACCTGTGCCACCAGACCCAGCTAGCGGCTTGGTTTTGTGTTGCACTGTTTCTTTTCCCCTGGCTCCTGGCACTTCAGAGGCATATAGATCCTTTTGGATATCCAGTTTCATCTCTCAGGTTGAGTTCCTTTAATTATAGGCCAAGCAGTGACTCAGACCCAAACATGACGCTTCCATCAATTCTTAGCGGTTCTCTCCTTGTGCGTCTACAGTCAGTGGAGGAGGATACTGGGCACTCTGAGCTGGCATCCTTTTCCAGAAAGATTAAAAACCCATTTACAAGTGTGAGTGGTCTCGGAGGCAACACACTGCCGGGTTTGTTTCTCTTGCCTCCCGGCACTGATATGGGCTAGGGAGTTAGGCCTCAGCACAAAGGCAGCATTTATGGTGACGACAGGGTTCTCTGTCAGTTCCTCACCAGAAAAGGTGAGCACAGGACTGTGGGTAAACCAAAGCACAGATGTTTGGATCCCCCAGGCCCATAAATCCCCTCTCCAGCATGCCTGAGAGGGAAACCTGGCCCAGCTCTGAAAGGGGCCGGAGTGTGCGC
The DNA here is from genome assembly GCF_000317375.1 of Microtus ochrogaster. NCBI lineage: Eukaryota > Metazoa > Chordata > Mammalia > Rodentia > Cricetidae > Microtus > Microtus ochrogaster. The sequence goes on along the minus strand of NC_022013.1, from coordinate 62,332,760 downwards.
CTCTCATGTGGAACAGGGAATACCAGCTCCCATGGGCCAGCTGCATGCTGAGCGCCGCCTCTCCGTGCACAGCTGGCGTGGCTGCTAAACACATTTGAGTCAAGTCCAGCAAGGACGGAATGCATTGCCCTGGGAGGTTCATTCTCTTTGGACGTCTTTCTTGTCTGTTACAAAGTGTGTGTTCCTTATGGGAAAACACAGAAAAAGAGGAAGAAACGGAATGTGCATGGCCTTCCGTTCCAAAACTGCATTTTAATGTTTCTTCTCGGAATGACTTTGAGTATTAGTGCATACTTTGTATTCCCTGAGCATAGCTCAAGGTCACTCAGTCCGTCTAAACCTCACTTGTATGATCTGCTCACTTTGGGGTGCAGCTGTACAATCAGCCTCTCTTAACCTCACATGGGGGCACTCCCACTTTCATTAAGGTTACTATCTTATTTATTTTCCCTAATAGTTTGGTTTAGGTCTCCCCTACCACCAACCCCCCCCCCCCGTTTTGTTGTTGTTTTGAAACAACAAGGTCTCATATAGCCCAAGCTGGCCTTGAACTTGCTGCCTGCCCAAGGACGACCTTGGTCTACTTCCTCAATGTTAAACTTGCTGACAGTACTACTGCACCTAGTGAATACAGTCCTGAGAGTTGAACTTGGGACCTCATACATACTAGGCAAGGGCTTTACCAACTGAGCTAATGGCTCTGTGGGTTTTGTCCTGTCCTTTTTCTACCTACATCCTCCCTTTGTCATTTATCTGGGTGCGGAGCTTTTATGTAGGATCGAAAGAAAGTATTATATGACACTTATATTTGGAAAGTATGATCTTTATGAACTGTGTATTATACTAATGTGTTGATAGGATTTATTTCACATAGCTGGTGTCTCGTAGTTATGGATACTTGGGCTATGAATGCTTTTAGGAATTTTCATGTGCATTTTTAAAGCATAATCGTACAGTACATAGGGGTTTTGTTTTTATATATGATTTAGACTGTGTAGAACTTGGTAGATACTATTACTATATTATTACTGGAAAAGTTAACCACTGCTGCTCTAAGGCTCTCTCAAGGCACTGTCTGTGGGTCCCTGCCTAGTGATGGGGTCTGTCCTTCTTCTTGAACTGACACATAGAACACACTCCACAGAAAATCTTTTGGCTAAGGAAGGAGTGTGGTAATCACAGCCTCTCAGTGCTTTGTTCTTTGGTCTTTAGATCTAGGAGCTTTCCATGTGACCCAAGAGCAGTCTAAGTACATGGTGTGAGCCAGTGATCTTCCTGAATATCCTACTGTGTTAACTATTCTGTCCTACACTTGATGATGGAGATGTGACCAATATGAAAAAGGAGACATATGTGCTGTAGAAACCTATAAGATCTGGTTGGTAATAATTTTCTAAGATATTAGGAAAACAGAAAATGAAGAGTTCAGAGCCACTGTATCTCAGTCATAACACACGAATTAATATATTAATGGGGAAAGGAGATAAAATTCTTGAAAGTAGTTATCCTTGAAAATATAATTATGAGCCATTTGCTCTTTTATTTTCTGCTTGCATTATCTTTTTCATTATCACACAAGAATTAGAATTATTACATAACAAATATAAATCTTATATTTAATTATCTTCTATAAGTGGGCAGAGAATGAATCATGAACTGGAAATACTTCTTCTCCATCATATATTTCTGTTACACTTAAACTTAAAAAATAACCATATGTTGCCTCTTCCAACCATATAGAAATAAATAATATCCAAAAATCTCATTGGATAATGTACACTATATATAGCATTATTGTACTAGGAAGGCAGATTAGAAATCTTAGTAATGGCCTGAGAGTTAGAGCATCAAGAATAGAGGTTGGATTGGGGGTAGCCTACAAATGAAATGGAGAGAGGACACTCCAGGTTTGAGAAGGGAATGAAAAGTCTGGTCCCATCTACACATGCGACATAAACAGGAAGATAGGTGTATGGACTTCCATAACCAAGTCTGACAACCTTGATTTTCATTTCATAAATACCCTGTAAGTGGTGAGCCAGGTGACCTCTCTACCACCAACTGTGTTCTCAGCTGGTTATTTCCAGATCTTTTGTTCTTAGTTATGCTGATGGGTCCCCTGTTGGTTATTCTAGTGAAGTTCCTCCAAGAAGCTATTTGCTCTTAAGTAACTTGGATATGTTTCTGCTGTTTGCTATGGATAAAAGCATCCAAGACTTCCCCCCTTATCTGTGATTTCACTCTCCCCTGTTAAGGTTACCCATAATCAACTATGATAGGAAAATGGTAAATGAACAATGCCAAGAGTGAACAACTTATACATTAAAAGTAACTTTGACTGTTGTAGGAATTAGTTTTATGTAGCTGTGACCAGATCTCTGACAGAAACAACAGAGGGAGGAATGAGATGTTCTGGGTCATGTTTCTACAATTGCTTGACACCATGCATTTGAACAGAATATCATGGTAGCAGGAACACATGATGGAGGACCGTCATTTGCATCCTCATGGACCAGGACGCAGAAGGGAAAAAGGCCTGTGTTCTGCTGCTTTTCTCCCTTCCCTCTTCCATTCTGGGGTTGCAGGAAGCCCAGTGGATAGCACACACTCCCCACCTTCATGTCTGGTCTTTTCCTCTCAATCTTTTCTGAAAACACCTCCATAGACACACCCAGAAGTTTGTCTCAGTCTGCTAGGTAATTCTAAATCTAGTCAAGGTAATAAAGAAAATCAGCCTTGAACCGGCTGGTAGAACACCTTTAATCCCAGCACTTGGGAGGCAGAGGTTCAAGGCCAGCCTGATCTACATAAGTTCCAGGACAGTTAGGCAACACCTGTCTCAACTTCTGCTCCCAAAAAGAGAGAAAGAGAAAAAGAAAACTAACCCTTCTTATTTATTGTATTATTACAATTGTTCTTTTATTAATTAGTGTTAATCTCTTAAAGTACCTAATCTAAGAATTAAACTTTGTCATAGATATGTATAGAAAAATGGTTCTCAACCTGGGTGTTGCAATCCCTTTGGGGATTGAACAACCCTTTCATGGAAGTTGCATATCAGATATCCTGAATATCATATATTTACATTATGATTCATAACAGAAGCAAATTACAGTTATTAAGTAACTACAAAAATAATTTTATGGTTGGGAGTCACTGCAACATGAAGAACTGTATTAAAGGTTCATGGTATTAGGAAGGTTGAGAACCACTGGCATAGGCAAAGCGTGGTTTATGTTTGGATCAGTACTATGATTGTACACATCTACCAGGGACTCTTGAAAAATATTTTGATAGATAAGAGGGGACCAATGGAAATAGACACTCATGGTAGCAATATGGTTGATAGTCTAAGAGTGAAGTGATAGTCTTCTATTGCTCTACTAAAGCACCATGACCAAAAGCTACATGGGAGGGATGGGTTCATTGTCTTACAGATTACAGAGCATCATTAGAGGAAGCCAACACAGGGAATTAAGGTTGAAACCTGGCTGTAAGAAGCAAAGCAGAGGCCATGAAGAAAACTGCTCATTGGCTAGCTTCTCATGATTTGCTCAGTATGCTTTCTTATATAATCCGGGACTACCTGTCCAGAAGCGGCACAGCCCACAGCAGGGAGGACCCTCCTACATCAATCACTAAGCAATAAAATGACCCCACGGCTTGCTTGCTTCTAGGCCAATGTGATTAGGCAACTTCTCAATTGAGATTTTCTCTTCCCAGATGACTCTAGTTTGATCAAGTTGACACAAAAATTAGCCAGCACAGGTACTGACCATCTCCTGCAGTAGGCATCTGGCCAGCTGTTGACCTACTTTGACTTGGCCAATCCTCACTTTAGCTTTTTGATGTTCTAATTATGATGCTGCCTCAAGAGATGAGAATACTGAAAGCCAGAGAAATGAGTTTGTCCAGGTCCTTCAATCATGTGAGTTGATTTAAAGCCAAGTCCACTTTAGGAGTAAAGCCTTTTCTTTCTCTTTATTTTTTCTTTTCTTTTTTTCTTTGTTTGTTTGTTTGTTTTGTTTTGTTTTTCAAGACAGAGTTTCTCTGTAGCTTTGGGGCCTGTCCTAGACCAGGCTGGCCTTGAACTCATAGAGATCCACCTGCCGCTGCCTCCCAAGTGCTGGGTTAAAGGCATGCGCCACCACTGCTGGGCTAAGCCTTTTCAACTCAAGTCTATCCTTACCTTCTCCCAGTCCCTCAGACCTCTAGACCTTGACTTTTTCCTGCCCTTTCCCTTCAAAAGATTAACACAAAGGTCAAATGTGGTAGAGCCAAACAGTGGGAAAGGTGCTGCTCCTCATTTTAAGCGAGAGACTTCTGGGGGGAAGGGTGCTATGCGGGAGCCTTTTGTGACTGCATGTTGGAACTTTTTGGTTGCACCCAATGCAGCAGCCACACTGGAACAATCCCATCCTAGCTTCCAACCTGTTTACTATTGAACCATCTACTACCAAATAGCCGTGTAGTCGGGATGGTGGAGGGAATGTGCCTGGCCTGAGCTCTATTGGAGCTTGTTATCTTTGGCTATGGAGACCTTCTGTTTTTGCAACCCGACAGAGCAAGCACCCTGCTGAACAGGCAGCATTAACAAATCAAATCTGTGTGTGTCCCCCCCCCCCCGTGTCTACCTGCTGGGCTTTCATTTCCTCTGACATATGTAAATGGACTGGTTTCCTACCCTACTGACAGTCAACCCCCACCTGCAACAGCTTTCCTACATTCCCAGCTTGGGTACAAACATGAACACCATTTCCAAAATCTGCTTTTGTCTGTCACCTGTATGGCCCTTGTTATTTTAGCTGCCAACCGTTACTGAGCTTTGGGTTTCTACTTATTTGCCGGGCTGGGTTTCCTCGTGGAAACTCTTGTTTATTCTGTAACTTTTTATGCTATCCCAGGATCCTCCCCACCCCAGCAGATCCATCTATTTGTGTCTGTGGTTATGTGGTCCCTCCCAAGGCTGAGTCCATTACTTTGAAATGGACAGTGTTTCTCCCCCAAGGGGACATAGGCAATGTCTCTAGATGTTTTGGTCATCACAGCTGGGTTGGGGATGCTCCTGGTGTGTTGTGGTTAGATACCAGTGCTGTCGCTAAGCATCCTACAATGCACAGGACAGTTTTGCACAAGAAAGACTTGTCTGGTTCGGAACTGCGTGTCACAGACTAAGAAGTTACATGAAATTCATCCGCTGTGGCTCATATACCAAACAAACCCTACACTAGGGCAGAGCTGACCTGGATTATCACTCAAAGTTCCCCCTCACACTCACACAGTTAAAAATCTAACTATTATTAATTGCATGGCCTTCAGCAAAATTTCACCTTCTGTGAGCCTCAGGTTTCCTATCCATAAAATGGGAGCAAGATCCTTACTTCTCGGGTTTGGCAGAATTCTAAAGCTTCGGTTCAAGCAAAGAACATCCCCCGCTCCCCAAGGACATTCACTCTACAGTGTAAAGCCCTCCATGTGTGAATGCAGCACACGGATATCCCTGCCTTCACGCGCGTCACTTGTTTCGCTTGGTCTCCAGCTGATATTGTCTTGGAAGGTTGTGGAACCTTTAGGAGGTGGTGTCTTGCTGGAGGAGGTGGCCCTTGGGGATAGGCTTTGAGGTTTTGCAGCTTGTCCCCCACTTCCTATAACTGTGGACACAATGTGACCAGCTGTCTCCCATTCCTGCTGCCACCCTTTTCTGCTGTGCATGGACTGTATTCTCTAAAACCGTGAGCCAAAATAAAGTCCTCCCCTCCCTTGCGTTGCTTTTTGTGGGCATTTGGCCACAGCAGTGTGTTTGTCTTCTATTGTGAAGAAACATCATGCATGCACACACACACACCCCACCTCAGTTTCCTTATTGGCAAAATGAAAACAAACCTGCTTTACGGGGGTGTGTTGTGGGAATTCATTCCACTCGTAGTTTTGGGGTACTTGCCTTAGGGCATGACTTCCGTGTGCATACATAATCTCTTATAAGGAAGAGGAGAGGTCTTGCTCACTCTCCTGCTCTGGCTGGGCTTGGCGTGGTCAGAGACCCAAAGGGGTCAGAAAGTCGAGGAGACCTATCCTCTTCCTCATGTCTGCACACAAAAGCCACACCCTAAGGCCGGTACCCCACAACCATTGGCAGAATGAATTCCTATAATAGGGATGGTGTGAGGATTGGAAAGATTACACCTAAAGAGCTAAGGATAGATGCATAAAGGATCCTGGAGATAATTCTCATGGCACCTCAAGACTGGCAATCACTAAGAAAACACAAAAGAGGAGTGCCTTAGGGTAGTTTACCTCTCTTTTTAATATAAATTAATTTAACTTTATTCTATTTTCTGAAGGTGTCAGATTCCCTGGAACTAGACTTATAGACAGTTGCGAGCTGCCATGTGGGTGCTAGGAACTGAACCCAGGTCCTCTGGAAGAGTAGCCAGTGCTCTTAATCACTGAGCCATCTCTCCAGCCCCCCAGGTAGTTCACCTCTTGTTTCCCCCAAATGGCAATGAAGAAAATCTCAAACTGACTGAGAAAGTCTTGATGAACGTATAGAAAATTGTCTATTGCCGGGCGGTGGTGGCGCACGCCTTTAATCCCAGCACTCGGGAGGCAGAGGCAGGCGGATCTCTGTGAGTTCGAGACCAGCCTGGTCTACAGAGCTAGTTCCAGGACAGGCTCCAAAACCACAGAGAAATCCTGTCTCGAAAGACCAAAAAAAAAAAAAAAGAAAAGAAAAGAAAAGAAAAGAAAATTGTCTATTATTTCTTATATTCAAAACATGATATAGAACTCAGGTGCAGTGATTTTTTGCCTACGAGAAAAGAAAAGAAAAGAAAATTGTCTATTATTTCTTATATTCAAAACATGATATAGAACTCAGGTGCAGTGATTTTTTGCCTACGAGACTAATAAATCCACCCAATGTGGAAAGCATGTGATCTCTCTCCTCTTCCTGTCTGGGAGAGGAACCGCTGAACAGCCTGCTTGGAAGGTTAATTTGGTAACACGTTTAGCATCAAGTATCAATATTAAAATAGATGAGTTCTTGGAAACCCCAGCAATCCAAATGAGATCCAGTAAAAATAAATACAAGTTGATCGTTTTTATACTGAAGGAATCTGCCTCCATAAAATCAACACAAACATACAAAGGGTGTTCCGTCAGGCACTTATAATAGCCAACGGCCAGGAATAATTTCACTGTTCATCAGGTGGGCATTGAATAAGTATGGAGTCTATGTAGACCTTGGGGTCCCACTATGACCATTGCTAAGGAATGAAATGTTTGGGACTAGGAAATAGTTTTGTGATACCACTACTTTGTTATTTCAGAGATGTTTAATTTTATGTTATCTGAACTTTACCTCAGTGTTTTTACTTGAAAGAAATTTGCTCTCTTTTATATTAACTTTTTATGTTAGCAAAAAAAATGAGTTTCATAGAGGCATTTTCATATATATTATATATATATGGAATATGTATTTCCATATATGGAGACATATTTAGTGCTTTGTTCTCTTATTTACCTCAGTTATGTTGTTGTTGCTTTAAGAATTATTTTAGTTTTAGTTGTGTATCTGGGGGGAGGAGTACATGAGTGTGGAATCCCGGAGAGGCCAGAAAAGGGAGCTGGATCCCTGGCACTGTGGTTACAGGTGGTTGTGAGCTACCAGTGTGGAAACTGGGAATCAAAACAGGTCCTTTCCAAGGGCAGCAAGTCACGTTAGCCACTGAGCCATCTGCCAACCCCCTAGTTACAGTTCTGAAGAATGGGTGGTTTTTTTGTTTTGTTTTGTTTCCTCAATACAGGGTCTCTTTGTAGCTCTGGGTGGTGTCCTAGAACTCACTCTGTAGACCAGGCTGGCCTTGAACTCACAGAGATTCGCCTGCCTCTGCTTCCTAGGATTAAAGGCATGAACCACCAATGCCCAGAGAAGAATGACTTTTTTCTATGCTAACATAAAAAGGTATGGTTGACTGAAAAGAGAAAACATTCTGTTTTCTGTAAAATACTTATAAGAAAATTGGAAAGGCGTACAATGCAGCAATGCCAGGAAATGGATTTGAGGAAAAAGAAGAGAATTTGTATTTTAAAAATCACACGATTTGTAGAACATGAAAGTTTCAAGTTGGTATGAATTGCTTTCTGACTCTTGGGGGAAGTCCAAGGCTGCTCAGACTGAAAGTGGACGAGACTACTGAGCCTTTCAGTGAAAGTGGAAGCGAATGTCGCATTCTGCATCTTCTTCTTTGTGTATTTTTTTCTTTCTGTTCTATAATTCCACCTGCCCATCAGAACCACAGAGAGAATGGGTTGGTGACTCCCTGCCTTGTTTTGACCTTCCAGGACTGTGGCTAATCGATTCAAGCTACACCCAGTTAGCATAGTTGCTATAAGGGGCTTGTTTAAGCGATCCCAGGATTTGTGCAATACCTCTAGTGACCTGGGCAAGCACTTTCTTGCTGTCCTAGGTGGAGTGGTTCAGGTTTCATGAGCTTTCCTGTGAGTCCGGGACCCGCAGAAGTCCCTGCTAGCCCAGGAGCTTGCTTACTGCTTGCAAGACAACACGGCTTGCCTGCACAAAGCTCTGGAAACGTCCTGAAGCCCCTTTGGAAACTCCTTATTATATTTTCCATTTTCTCAGGTTCTAAAAAATTAGAAGGTAAGCTAGAAGTCACCTCTACTGTCCATGTGAAAAGAAAATGAGAAATTGATGGCATTTTAAATATCTGCTCACAAAGGATTTGCATAATTATGAAGTGATTACATACAGATGTTAATGCTGGTCAATTTTTGCATAAAGGGAATTTTTAGAAGCTAAATTATCTCAGAGTTATCTTAAAGGGTAGACAATATTCTGTCAACAGGTGATTCTAACTTATTTAACAGTGATCTTAATGGTGGAGCCATCTCTAAAGCCCCGCCCCCACTCTAATTTTTAAGAAGAATATAAACTTCCCTAATGAGTTCTAATTGATGAATTTCATAGTTGGATCTCAAATAATTGAGAGCTACCCTGTAGTGTCTTAGTGATGCAGGCTTACACGACACGTGTAAAATCAACTAAAATCAAGTTAAATAGATAGAGCAAGATGTGGTCACTGTTTTGTCAGAAATTTATCTAAATGGCAGAATAGGGAGGAGGGAGGACATTGGTGAAGCCTTCCTAAAAAAGAGAGATCTGAGCCAGGTACCAGTGGTGCATGCCTTAAATCCCAGTACTCAGGAGGCAGAGGCAGGTGGATCTCTGTGAGTTTGAAACCAGCCTGGTCTACAGAG